>NW_017306591.1:342974-354511 GCF_000935625.1 Nanorana parkeri
ATTTATAAATTCATTATTATTAACATAAAATTATTTTTAAATGCATTATTATTATTTATAAAAAATACATTTTTTTAATAAATTCATTATTTATTATTATCACAAAAAAATGAAATGCAAATAATAATTTAAAAAAAAAGACAGCAGTGTATAGAATAATAAAACCAATAAATAAGCAAATTCATCTCACAAAGATTATTTATATAAAAAAAAGAAGTCCAATTTAAAAAAAAAATCACTAATAAATATGAATGTAACATTTTACAAGGATTTAGACTTAAAAATAAAACTGAGAAATGGTAATATATGCAAATACAAAATGTCCATCTTTGCTATGGAAAAATAAGTGAGAGCAGATCTTTGTGACTGCTTGATCAAAACACAATTTGCAAAGGCCTATAACATAAGACAGCCTAACAATATAACACAACACAACATAGCATAAGACAACATAACAATATAACACAATATCACATAAGACGACCTAACAATATAACACAACATAGCATAAGACAACATAGCATAAGACAACATAACAATGTAACACAACATAACATAAGACAACATAACAATATAACACAACATAGCATAAGACAACATAACACAACATAAGAAAATATAACACAACATAGCATAAGACAATATAACACAACATAGCATAAGACAATATAACACAACATAGCATAAGACAATATAACACAACATAGCATAAGACAATATAACACAACATAGCATAAGACAATATAACACAACATAGCATAAGACAATATAACACAACATAGCATAAGACAATATAACACAACATAGCATAAGACAATATAACACAACATAGCATAAGACAATATAACACAACATAGCATAAGACAATATAACACAACATAGCATAAGACAATATAACACAACATAGCATAAGACAATATAACACAACATAGCATAAGACAATATAACACAACATAGCATAAGACAATATAACACAACATAGCATAAGACAATATAACACAACATAGCATAAGACAATATAACACAACATAGCATAAGACAATATAACACAACATAGCATAAGACAATATAACACAACATAGCATAAGACAATATAACACAACATAGCATAAGACAATATAACACAACATAGCATAAGACAATATAACACAACATAGCATAAGACAATATAACACAACATAGCATAAGACAATATAACACAACATAGCATAAGACAATATAACACAACATAGCATAAGACAATATAACACAACATAGCATAAGACAATATAACACAACATAGCATAAGACAATATAACACAACATAGCATAAGACAATATAACACAACATAGCATAAGACAATATAACACAACATAGCATAAGACAATATAACACAACATAGCATAAGACAATATAACACAACATAGCATAAGACAATATAACACAACATAGCATAAGACAATATAACACAACATAGCATAAGACAATATAACACAACATAGCATAAGACAATATAACACAACATAGCATAAGACAACATAGCATAAGACAACATAACAATATAACACAACATAGCACAACATAACACAACAAAGCTTAAGAGAACATAACAATATAAGACAATATAACAGAACATAGCATAAGACAACATAACAATATGAAACACAACATAAAAACTTTTGAAACAGATTAAACAAAAGACTTAAAAGTAAAGTAAAAGCTTCAAGAAATAAAAAAGGAAACAAGCATTAAAATAAACATCAAATTTTCTAAACCAAAATAAAAGCGGATTCTTAACAAATGTTATGCTCAAGAAAAAAAAAGTTTTGACAAAAATTTGGCAGGCGCCATCTTTGGTCCAGCGAGGGCTAGGCCAAGGGTTTTATGGGCCTGTGAACCCCAATCACGGAGGAGCACAGTGTGGCATTGTCTTGGTAGTAGGTACAATCATGATTGCTATGCACCTACCACTGCAGTATAACTCTCCTCTGCGATAAAGCCGGAATGAAACTTCTGGACAGAGTGATTTCCGGAGGCACCTCTCGCCTCTCTCCAGTCCTTTGATCTTCCTTTAATGAGATCTCCTCTGCCAGGCGTTTTCATGCCTCTTTCCCCCTTGCGCTCTGGTGGCTGCAGATTCCATACCATAAAACTGACATTTCTAGGTTTGTTTTTTTTTTTATTCCTGCGTGCCAGCCCGGGCAAAAGGAGCCTGAAGAATCGATTCTCCCTGCCCAATCCATCTCTGACTTCCAAAACATTTAATCAAGGCAAGATCAGCTCTTCCGCCATGAAAAGAAAAAAAAACCCAAAGACGGAAAATCGCAGTCTGTTACAGAGTCTCAAGTTACAGGAGTGAACCTGCCTTACACCGGAGATGTGTACGGCTCGGGGACATATTCGATGTCACAGAACCCCTTGTGGCTCTACGTTCTGCAGAGTCCACAATACAAGGAAAAAAGACTTGCACACTCAGATGGAAACTTTTAACTGGCCGCGAACGTCGTGATAAGTGTTTGGAACGGGAATGGCCGGCCACTGAAATTCAATCTGCAGGGAGGAAAAAGTAACAAACTAACTTGCAAAGTGCGTTCCTTGTTTACACAATTGCCACAAAATGGACCCAATCCCGGGAAGTTACCGGGCAAAATATTGTATGCGAAAGGGATCCTTTAGAGCAGGCCTTCTTAAACTTTCTCCACTCGTGACCCCTTTTTGGCCGAGGAAATTGCAAAGTGAAATAGCCAATAGGAATCTAGCTATGCATTCCTATGGTTGTTTTTTTGTTTGTTTTTTTTCTGACTTACGGCGGCTCCGATGTCAGAAAAAAAAAACGATCGCAGGGAAAGGTTTACTCTGCTCGATCAAGCAGAGTAAAGGTTTCCGGGAGAAAGTGTTTCTCTCCCGGGCAGCCGTGAGCCGCTAATAGCGGGAGACTCCCGGGCGACCCCTGTCAAATCGTCATTCGACCCCCGACGGGGTCGCGACCCACAGGTTGAGAACCGCTGCTTTAGGGCTTGTTCACACCAAATGCAGACCAGATCTGCATGAGTTTCTGCACACGCAGTGCAGTGGGTTGTGCTGCGTTTTTGATGCATTTAAAATGGGCTTTCAGTGCGTTCCATGGCGTTTGTGATGCATTTGCATGCGTTCCAGAGCAGGTAACATAGGGCTTGCTGCAGTTTTTTTTAACATGCTCTGGAACTGAACGCTGCGCCCAAAATACTATTGGAATACATTGGACGCAGTTTTGAACCGGTCTGTAACTGCTCTGCTCCTGGAATGCGCTTGGTGTGAACAAGGCCAAACTCAAATATAAGCGTGGATACAAATACGGAAACATATATAAAAGGGCTAAGGTGGGGGATTTACAAATGGAGGGTCTTTGGTGTTTGCACATGTTTGGGTATGTCTATTGAAAGGGTACTGAACATTTCGGTTGTGTCCTTCTGAGCCTGATGAAGGGGACCCTGTGCGGCCCCCTGAAAGCGCTTGTACTGGAATGTCAGTACTCCATTTATCAATGGACTTTTGTTGATTTCACTGAAATGGTGTGCTGGGTGACATCCTTTTGCAAACTTGTATATCTTCCCGGCGCCATCCGTGGTCACTACGAGCACCCACCAGGATTTCAAGGAACTTCCTATACCGGCGAGGAGTGCAGCAAGACACCTATACAGGTGAAACTCGAATAATTAGAATATCGTGCAAAGTTCATTTATTTCACTAATGCAACTTAAAAGGTGAAACTAATATATGAGAGAGACTCATTACCTGCAAAGCAAGATAATTCAAGCCGTGATTTGTCATCATTGTGATGATTATGGCTTACAGCTCATGAAAACCCCAAGAACCCCAAATCCACAACCTCAGAAAAGTAGATTATTACATGCAATCAATAAAACGAGGATTGTACATAGAACAATATCGCACCTCTGAAAAGTACAAGCATGCATATGTACTCAGTACTTGGTTTGGGCCCCTTTTGCAGCACCTACTGCAATTACTTTTGCACGATATTCTAATTATTCGAGTTTCACCTGTATATTACTTACAAATGCCTCGTAAACACGGGGTTTAATGCAGACCTTGCTATTTTAGGGTCCCCCTGAGGGTCCCCTCCCTCATCTTCAAACAATGAACAAAAACAACAAACCAAAGAAACAAAAAGTTAGTATTCTTGTCTTACCTCTACCTTTGCCTGAGGTGCTATGCAGGGGTGACGTCTCCATCCTTCCACCGAGCTCCCGAGAAATGCCGAATAGCCCAAATCTTGTAGGAAGATGCTACTGTGCAAACGCGGCATCTCCCGAGATTTGGTGCACTTGGCATCTCCAAGAAAGGATGGCGATGCCACACCCTGCAGTACAAAAGCCGGAAGAGGTACTACATTTTGTCCCCGCATATTTTGGCGTTTTTGTGCAGCAGTTTTAGATGGGGTAGACGGCCGCGGAATGCAGGGCACTTGGTATTCTTTTGAGTCATTTATTACAGGTATTTATATAGCGCCGACATTTTACACAGCGCTTTACATTCACAAGTGTCCTGACCGAGATTCCAACCAGGGACCCTCCAGTGCTACAAGGCAGAAGCGCTATCTGCTATGAACGCTATACAAGCACCACCCAAGCAACCGGCTGGAATCTGAGCACCAGACCATGTCTCAATACACTCCGGTAAGGAAGTGAAACATTCACTTTGCTTTACACTGCTGAAGACGTAAGTGAATGTGGAACGCACATTCCGCTGACTGGCGGAACGGACGGGGGCGGCTACAGCTGGCTCTGCCTCTAGATTGGCAGAGCCAGCTGTCAGTCACGCAGCTGGGCGGATCCCGGCACAATTGTCGGGATCCGCTTCAGCTGCGGCGTCTCAGTATACCGCGAGCAGCAGCTTGCGGTACACTGCGGCGTCTCTGTATACCGCGAGCTGTAGCTCGCGGTATACTGAGCCTAGGGTGACGGGAGGACGCTAGTTTGTGTCATCCCGTTACCCCAAGGAGAACTATGGGGAAATGCCTTAACCCCATAGTTCTCCTTTAAGCTTAAAAAAAAAAAAGAAGCTCCGGAACGCGGCAAAATCGCAGTAAAGCCGCGGTTAAGAACCGTAGCAGTTTAGAAACATTGAGCAGCTCTACTCTCTCGTCTCCAATACCGCTGCTTAAACCTCGGTGCCTGGTAAAGCTTCCGCCAGAGCCTTCACTGAGCAATAGGTAAAAAACCGGCACCCGCAAGGGGATCCGTCCATCCAATACTTTAATTTGTTAAAAGGCATAACAGCAGCAAACAAACAAATGCTCATGTGTTTCAGCCCCCAAACTGGGCCTTAGTCGTGGCCTTGTTTGTTTGCTGCTGTTATGCCTTTCAACAAATAATGTACTAGATGAACAGATCCCCTTTGCGGGTGCCGGTTTTTTTTAACCTAAGACGCAGTTAAAAACGCAGCAAAAATGCAATGCACTGCGTTCCAGATCTGGTCCGGAAAATGGTGTGAACCTGCCCTCGCTCTTGGTTTTCTTCAAAACTAAATCCTTTCATTCATCCTCACAGGTCATATCACCAGGGGGGCCAAGTTTCGGAACCTGTCCGGTCCCTTCATCAGTCAAACAAACGTTTCCCCATCACTTTTGTTTGCCTGATGAAGGGACCGGACAGGTTCCGAAACGTTGCCGCGCTTGGTGATATGACCTGTGAGGATGAATGAAAGGATTTCGTTTTGAAGAAAACCTGGAGTGCTGGTGACCATTTTTCTGTTTTGCAAGTATTTGGCGGCACCATCTGCGGCCACTTCAGACCCCCCCCCACATTGTACGGGGCTTCCCGGTCAGGAGTGCGGTGGGACTCTCTATTTGACTGCCCTCACTCTTGGTGGGCCCAAAGAAGTAAGGTCTTCCAATAACCCATCAAACCCAACTTCATCTAATCAGATATCAGAGAACCGGGGTGAGGGGGAAATTCCCTTGCACTCCACCAGCAGAAACATTACACCTATACCGTGTTTCCGCGAAAATAAGACACTGTCTTATATTTTAGCAATTCCCAAAAATAGTACTAGGTCTTATTATCGGGGTAGGTCTTATTTTCGGGGAAACAGGGTAGTAATTCACCTCTCTGCAGGTTGGGGTGGGGGGTGGGGGTGGCGACTAAACGAGATCACATATTTAGTGCATGGTTGGGGTTCATCTTTAAAAATATTTAAACAATTTCTTGATTTTTTTTTTTTAAAGAGACAAAAGAATACAGAACTCCAGAAAATTCCAATATACGATTTTCCAGCTGAAATGACAACACAAATCCTCACCACAACCTACAAAACGAATGCCTCTGGCCGAGAATGGTTGACAAGTAGGCCGCAGTACATTTCGCAGAGGTTCTGCAGCCATGGAGGTCTTTGGGTACATGCAAGCAGCACAGACACCCGCTATAAATCCTAAAAAAGTACCTGGAGCATTATAGAGGGATAATAAAACCATTATCGGCTTGCAGGTTATGCGACAACCTTATTTGTATTTGTTAAGTAAATCAGATTTGGACAAGCCTGAGTGGTGTACCTCTCCAAGGACATTGCTCTCCTAGGACAGGCTGCGGGGGATTAACATGTAAAGCATTTATTAGAGTGCGGCTCATTTCTGGCTGGAAATAAATAGTTATCGTGCGTTTATCTGGAATGGAAATATGCAAAGCAGAACAAACATAGCTGTTGGGCATCTGCTCCAGTTGAAGAGAGCAGATCCTCTAGATACCGAAGACTGAGAACATCTCAGAGAATCGTCTGCAGAGGGCGCTGCCGCGACAGCCCATGACGGAGCGATGCTCTGCAGAAAAGCTCTACGGGGGAATACAGGACGCTTTGCATGGAATAATGCAGAATAGAAGAAGGAGAAGTGTCTGCTGTGTCTACAAGGAAGACCTGCTTACAATGACTGTCGCAAAAAGAAATTAAAAGGGCGGACTGTAAAAGAAACGTGATGATGATACCAGATGCACCGCTGGTAACGCCAATCTTCATTCTCGTGCAGAGCTAACCCGGCCATTGCAATCTTCAGCAGATGACATTCCCGGGTAGTGTCAGAGGCCTGCATTACCTGATGTGCACCCATGGCACCATCTACTGGCCACTATGTCTGGGGTGACGTATTGGTCAACAGGTGGAACTACAGCATGCACCATCTGGTGGTCACTATGTCTCTAGTGTGTCCCCATGGTGACGTATTGGTCAACAGTTGGAACTACAGCATAAAGCATGTACCATTTGGTGGCCACTAGGTCTTTAGTGTGTTCCCCCATGGTGACGTATTGGTCAACAGGTGGAACTACAGCATGCACCATCTGGTGGCCACTATGTCTCTAGTGTGTTCCCTCATGGTGACGTATTGGTCAACAGGTGGAACTACAGCATGCACCATCTGGTGGTCACTATGTCTCTAGTGTGTTCCCCCATGGTGACGTATTGGTCAACAGTTGGAACTACAGCATAAAGCATGTACCATCTGGTGGCCACTAGGTCTCTAGTGTGTTCCCCCATGGTGACGTATTGGTCAACAGTTGGAACTACAGCATGCACCATCTACTGGCCACTATGTCTGGGGTGACGTATTGGTCAACAGGTGGAACTACAGCATGCAGCAGGGACCCTCTGGTGACCACTATGTCTCTAGTGTGTCCCCATGGTGACGTATTGGTCAACAGGTGGAACTACAGCATGCACCCTCTGGTGACCACTTTGTCTCTAGCTTGTCCCCATGGTGACGTATTGGTCAACAGGTGGAACTACAGCATGCAACAGGCACCCTCTGGTGGCCACTATGTCTCTAGTGTGTCCCCTCATGGTGACGTATTGTTCAACAGGTGGAACTACAGCATGCAGCAGGCACCCTCTGGTGGCCACTAGGTTTCTAGTGTGTCCCATCATGGTGACATGTTGGTCAACATGTGGAACTACAGCATACAGCATGTACCATCTGGTGGCCACTATGTCTGGGGTGACGTATTGGTCAACAGGTGGAACTACAGCATGCAGCAGACACATCAGACACCTTCAAGTGGTAGATTTCAAGGGCTGGTGAGCTCTGCAAGACAGCAAAGAGCGCGGTCACCAGCACTGGGATGGGTAGGTGTTATAACTCCTCTTCTACGTGTTGTCTTTTTCATTTTTTTTTTAAATAATAACTGAGCCGGTAAAAAGTCATTTTTATTGGTTGACATAAACAGAGCACAAGTCTAACCATTAGAAAATACGTGTGGTAGCAAAACTGTTAGTTTAGAACTTTCTGGCCTGCAACACCCTGCTATTATTCCTACAATACCAACGCATGGCTACCACATCCGAGATATGTTATGTTAATTACCTGTAGCATTTCAATATATCTACAGAACTGCCAGCTCGGAGCTTGATGGCCATCCTGAGACCATGGTAAATACATTATGGCTCATTCTTGCTCATGTACAACCGCCCCTCCACAGGTGTGCAGTTATATGAGAAGCCCCATATGAGCAACGTAGACAGCATTCTAAGGCCCGATGGATGACCCAAGGGCCCCAAGTACAACCTCCATGCTCCTTCAATAGCATAATTAGTCAAAGCTGCGCGCCTGTAGGCAGTTGGTGTCTGATGGGGACACGATGAATACATAGTGCGTCACAAATCTGGCCTCCCTGTATCCCGAGTGTACAGAGAATAGCAGACCTTATAACGCCTGGGACCACCAGTTCGAAATCACCTTCATAGTCCTGAAGATTGGGTAGCTGCGCTATTGCACTGACTTCTGTTAATGAAGTCGACATTGTGTCGGATGCCCAGTTGTGACTGTGCCACATCCACATGAGCATACCTCCTCATGTATCACTGGCCCCTCCAGTGGCGTCACAAGGGGGGTGCGGCCTGCACCCGGGTGACGCCATAATGACTCACAGTCATTTTGGTGTCACCCCCCTCTGAAAGTCGGGCGCTCGGTCATGGACCGAACGCCCGACAGTATCAAGAGAGAGGAGGAGCATCCTGCCACACATGCCAGCATCTCTACTTTCTCTTTTCCTCGTTCTCTCTCTCTCTCTTCCATCCCGATCTCCCTTTTCCTCTCTGTTCCTACCCACTTCCGACAGACCTTCGGCATCCCCTGTATCTGGATACCGACTCGTAGGGTACAAAGGCGCTCCCCGCAAAACATGTTCCCTCGGGGGATTCCTTTGTACCATCACCTATGCTCCTACTGATCATGTTGAGTTGTATTCTTCCCAACCACCGTCATGCCGATTGCCGCACATATCTGCTTTGGTCTGTTGTTGTTACTGTATTATACTTTGTTATGCCGAACAGGGGCGTAACTAGAAATCACAGGTCCCCATAGCAAAATTTTGTATGGGGCCCCGTGATTGCTAGTTATGCCACTTGCAGAGCCCCAGCGGAGAGTGACCCTGCAGAGCCCGCCATAGACTCTCTACAGTGGGCTCTGCAGGGCCAACCTGTGCCCGGGACCCAATGCGGCCGCCTGGGTCACTATGGCGATTGTTACGCCACTGATGCCGAATAAAAGTTGATTCAACCATAAATCACCTTCTAATGCCTACAGTTCTGCACTACTGTGACCGGACTGGTGTAGAAGGGTGTGTGTGCTTCGCAATGGCACTGACTTGTATGGAGCAATACTCGCAAAGGACAACCTGACCACAAAGCTAACGCACACTTACTCTTTAGGCCTCATTCACATGAGAAAAGGGCGGCACGTACAGCTCTGTGCTACGTGCGCGGACGTATCGGGCAGCTCCCGGGAGGGACAGGTGCTGAATGTGATTAGTATGCAGCTCCTGTCCTTCTCTATGGGAGTACGCGGCCATACGCCGCACTACGCTTACCCCAAGTGCAGGTCCGTATGGGTGCTCCGGCTCGGACGCAGAGAGGACCCATCCTGTCAGCGTACAAGTACGCTCACCCGCCCTGCCTGTCCGAGTATGCGTACGGCCGCGTACTCCCATAGAGAAGGACGGGGGCTGCGTACTGATCACACGCAGCACCTGTCCTTCCCGGGAGCTGCCCGATACGTCCGCGCACACAGCACAGAGCTGTACGTGCCGGCCGATTCCCGTGTGAATGAGGCCTAAGGCTGGGTTCACACCTAGGCATATCGAATGTGCGCGTTTGTCGCATGTTTCATGCCGCGCGTTTTTAACGCGATTCGCGGTTAAAAAAAACAGCGCAACAAACGCGCGTTTCCGAGGGCTACCTGGCTGCATCCCAATGGATACGCGCGGCAAATACGCCCCAAAGAAGCTCCTGTACTTCTTTGGGCGTAGGGCGTTTTGCAGCGCTTCCTACGCGCTGTAACACGCCCAGGTGGGAGCCATGCCCATAAGAAATCATTGGTTTTCACATGTTGAGCGTTTTACAGAGCGCAGGAACGTGCTGTAACACGCCCAGGTGGGAATGAGGCCTAGGGCCCCGTTCCCACTGCGCGATATGCAAATCGCGCGTTTGTTGCGCGATTTGCATATTGCGCGACATCGCATTGCATTGAGCAAGCTTGAATCGCGGCTAAATCCGCTCCAAAAAAGGGTCCTGCTGTAGCGACACACGACCAGCGACAGCAGGACCCTTTGCCCCATTGAAATGCATTGGAGCGCGATATCGCGCGGTAATTTGCCGCGATATCGCGGGAATTACCGCGCGATAAATCGCTCAATGTGAACGGGGCTTAAGTGTTTTCTACATATTATTTTCAGTGTGCAGTGACCGAGCACCTGGCACTCCCTGACGCTCGGATATTGATTCTCTAACAAGCTTTAAAGGAGAACTATGGAGTCAGTGTTTTTCCCCATAGTTCTCCTTAGGCCCAATTCACACTGCGCGATTCGCGTTTGTCGCGCGATTTGCATTTTGCGCGATATCGCGCAAATGCTTGCATTGAGCAAGCTGGAATTGCAGCAAAATTCACTAAAAAAAGGGTCCTGCTGTAGCGACACACGACCCGCGGCAGCAGGACCCTTTGCCCCATTGCAAAGCATTGAAGAGCGATATCGCGCGGTAAATAGCCGCGATATCACGGGAATTACCGCGCGATAAATCGCTCAATGTGAACGGGGCCTTAGGGTAAAGGGGAGGACACAAACTAGCGTCCTCCCGTCACCCTAGGCTCAGTATATGGGGAGCTACAGCTCGCATCCCGATCTACTGAGCCGACCTGTGACAGTCTCATTGTCACAGGTCGGCTAGCACTATGAGGTGAGTGAAAAGCCCCTCCCCCCCCCTCATAGTTCTCCTTTAACTCCTCCGCAGAGTACAGATGGATGGCTTGGGCAGCAGGACAGACAAGTATTAGGTCTTTGCATGGAGGACATATTTTCCAGTGTTGGCGCTATATCACAAGGCAACCAATTAGAAGCCATCCGTCACTGTTCTGACCACTGAGAACCTTCAACACTTTGTGGGACCTCCACAAGGCCAAGACAGTGCCCTCAGGAACCTCGGCTAGATATGAAGAGTTCTTATTAAATATGAAATAAAAGGGAAAATGAGTGAATAATTGACGTACGATTCACAGGAATGTCGCCCGGTCCTCCTTCCG
>NW_017306591.1:354538-355896 GCF_000935625.1 Nanorana parkeri
TACTTACCTCACCTACCATGAACTTAGACAAGATGCTTCACTTGTAATTCCATTCTTCTTATAGGGGGCACGGCAAAACTGGGAAAGGGGGGGCGACTTTAACCATTTCTTTTCTATTTCACAGGACTGTGGGACTCCACTCCAGTGGGTATCTTACAGGTAGAAAAGAACCGACAGAATTCAGGAAGAGTCTCTGCTTAGGATGAGAACAGTGGAAAGCGTCTGTAATGGCTGCAGTGGGCCCTTCTGGTTTATAGACACTGGAGCATTAGACTAGATGTAAAGCCGGACTGAATGGCGTTCAGTTTGCTCCGTGCACCGCGTATCAGGAACTATTGCCATTCTTTAATGACTAGTTTGCATTGCATCTCAGTGCTGCTGATGCCCTGCAGCCTCCTTGCAGCCACTTCCTGTCTGCATGCACCCCAGCAACGGCCGCATGGCACTTCTCAGTTTAGGTTTCCTGAGGGTGACAACAGGGGACCATGTCTGTGTAATGTCTCCATCGGAAGCCTGGGAGACAACGCAGGAGCACAATTAGGAGACAGGGCTGAGCATTGTCACCTCATAACAGGAAGTGTCTGAGCAATGACCTTCATGGCAGGATCACCAGGGATTATTAGAAGAAAAGCTGCAGATATTGCAAATGACCATAGAACTCTGGATCAAGTGGAGGTCTTCAGTTCCGCCTCCACTTCTACATGAAGTGCTGAGTATAAAGAAGGGGGTCTCACACCTCCGGCCCTCCAGCTGTGGGTGAAACTACAAGTCCCATGATGCATCTCCCTTCGGGAGTCATGTCTGTGGCTGTGAGGATCTTGCAATGCCTCCTGGGATTTGTAGTTCCACCCACAGCTGGAGGGCCGGAGGTTTTGGCAACTAACTCGGTTATATTCATCTCTTTTGCTGCCAAATCCTCATCTGAATCCCAGCCTGTGGGTTCTCTAGTTCAAAATCACCTCTCTCTGAACACACTGTAGCCTCAGCTCCATGCAGCGGTACATGAGACCAAGGTCACATGGGACAGCACCATGTGACAAATGTTACCAGGTGGGGGGGGGGTATGGCTGCTGCTACGGCATCCCACCCAGCTCACCGATATCACTGGCTGCCAGGAGCTGGGCAGGACGTCTGCCAGCAACCTGATAAGCTCTGGCAAAACCTGCCGCCCCCCACATGACCCAATGAGATGCATTCTGAGGCAACCGCCTCAGGCTTCCTCGTTATAGAGACAGACCTGCTCCCATGACTTCAATTTAGTTCTTCACTTGAGCCATTGATTTCTGTAAGCATCAAACTATTTCAGCCACGTTATTGGATGACAGCCCCAGAAACTTTAAACAAAAGCCCACAGAGCC
>NW_017306591.1:355945-357949 GCF_000935625.1 Nanorana parkeri
GGAGTTGGTTTTGTTCTTCGGAAGAATCTAAATAACAGAATTTGCGTTCTGCATTGTAGAGAAAGTCTATTCGAGGAATGCGTTATTCCCCCCAAATCCAGAAGCGGTTCCCCCCGGGGTCAGCCGCAGGCACTTTGTTGTTTTCCGGGTTTATAAATAGCTCGGCAACTTTGTGGATTTGAAGTGTAATTCCAGGGACAGGTTCACGATTTCCATGGGTCTCGGGGGCGCGGGGGTTACGACGACAGGTCTTCTGCACAGAGCTTTAGCCAGACTTAGCGTTAATGTCAAAGATTTGGGAGGCCCGGCTTGTACATTTCATGGCTCTTTCCCTAATGGGAGAACAGACACACATTTCACAGTTAAGTCCCCGCGCTCGCACATGCCCAATTAAGGGTCATTCGCCATTCACAGGCGTCCTTATTCACCGCTCCCCGGACGCACTGATCGCCGCTTCTACCTATACAATATTTGTGATGAAATCATTATGAAAGCGACGCACCTCTGACCTCCGCGCCGCTGTCGTATCACAAAGTCATTTCCGCCGTCCCGACCTCGCCGAGATAGGGGTTATTGATCGGCGGCGCTCAGCCTACGCCCGCCGTCGCCTATCTCCCCTGAGCACACGCCGGCACCCAAATTATCTCCCCGTCACGCAGATTAAGTGAATGGATTGAAATGAATCATTTATTCCATGCCTCTACATGCAAATCTCGCTTTCCATCAGATAGATGGAAAAAGTGTATCTCGGGGAAAGTGCCGGCAGAATATAGAATATGTCACATGCAGCCCGCATACACGGGGAGCAGAAAAACACGGACGCATGTGACACGCGCACGCGCTCCGCACAATGCTACCGCCGTACAAACCTGATACATGGACACAAAACCGTTGTACACACAAGATGATGCGCGATGATAATTGTATTGTGTACGGTCACTACAAATATAAGCAGACAGACCCCCATTACGCTGCTATTACAAGGCACGCTGAGGATACACGCACGCGGCAGAAATGTACAGATCATATACGCAGGTTCCGGGATAAATGATCAGTACAATGCGTTCAGATGTGTAAACACGTATGTGCAGCATCCTCATGCAGATCCTTCTGTTCCGTTTTAAATGCATTTTAGTGTAGGGCTGCGCAAATTACCGATTCATTTCTCGATTAATCGTTAATCTTTTTGATCGTGTTCGATTAATTGAACACGAAAATTGTAATCAGTAACAGCCCTACATTTTAGGCCTCATTCACACACAACGCGAGCAAAATTGTATATTGCGTATATACGAGCATGTGTGCGCATATGCGTGCACTATTTGCCTTCCCAATAGAAACTTTAATGAACTGTACGCGTAAACATGCGCACCGCGCGTAAAATACGCATAAATCCGCTGCCCGGACGCATCTCGGTTCCATTCTGTTTCTGCGCATGTTTGCGCTAAGCAAATATGCGGCTCCCTACGCGGCTATGTGTATGGAGCCATTTATTTGCATATGGTACAATACGCATGTACGCGCGGCAGTGTGAATGAGGCCTTATTATCTGGACTTTATTGACATCTGTACATGCATAAAATGTACTTTGTAGCCAAGTCACACGACGAGAGGCTGCAGCAGGGGGTTGATCAGTGTCAGACATTTGTGAACGCAGCCAAGAACTGCGCACACACACACCAGGATTTACATGATTGCGTCAGCTCTGAGCCGGCATCTCAGTCCAGGAAGTAGAAGGTGATCCTGGATGACGCCTGAACAAAGATGGCGCCGTCCTGGCATTGTCATGGGGAGTCATGTGATCTCTCCTTATTAAATAAGAGTCACAATGATGTTATTTGGTATACGTGAACTGATTGCGAATAGGTAAACCGTACGCCAGGTCCATATTAGCATGGAATACAGTTTCTAATACCATGCGCATTCTAAAGATCTACAACCTTCTGTAACAGTCTCTGGAATTATTCCAGGCTCAGATACAGGAAAAGTTTCCCCAACCCCCCC
>NW_017306591.1:357962-363471 GCF_000935625.1 Nanorana parkeri
TCTCCAACTAGTATGAACAAGACCAAACACCAATTGGATAGAGTGTAGGGAGGATTACCAACCCGTCACCCGTCCTCCACCAGGGAACATTTCCTCTTCATTTCTCCTATTGACCACCCAAAATTCTGATCACCAGTACAGGAATAAGACTGGAAGTCCTTCAACATGGAGGATTTCACCTCATACTTCCTGTTGTGTCCATGGAACAGGCAGTGAAGGGAAATGTCCCTCATGGGACAAAGCGGACCTCCGTCCTCCCCTTCAGTCTTCTATCTGACCTCCGTCTTTCCCTTCAGTCTTCTATCTGACCTCTGTCCTTCCCTTCAGTCTTCTATCTGACCTCTGTCCTTCCCTTCAGTCTTCTATCTGACCTCTGTCCTTCCCTTCAGTCTTCTATCTGACCTCTGTCCTTCCCTTCAGTCTTCTATCTGACCTCTGTCCTTCCCTTCAGTCTTCTATCTGACCTCTGTCCTTCCCTTCAGTCTTCTATCTGACCTCTGTCCTTCCCTTCAGTCTTCTATCTGACCTCTGTCCTTCCCTTCAGTCTTCTATCTGACCTCTGTCCTTCCCTTCAGTCTTCTATCTGACCTCTGTCCTTCCCTTCAGTCTTCTATCTGACCTCTGTCCTTCCCTTCAGTCTTCTATCTGACCTCTGTCCTTCCCTTCAGTCTTCTATCTGACCTCTGTCCTTCCCTTCAGTCTTCTATCTGACCTCTGTCCTTCCCTTCAGTCTTCTATCTGACCTCTGTCCTTCCCTTCAGTCTTCTATCTGACCTCTGTCCTTCCCTTCAGTCTTCTATCTGACCTCTGTCCTTCCCTTCAGTCTTCTATCTGACCTCTGTCCTTCCCTTCAGTCTTCTATCTGACCTCTGTCCTTCCCTTCAGTCTTCTATCTGACCTCTGTCCTTCCCTTCAGTCTTCTATCTGACCTCTGTCCTTCCCTTCAGTCTTCTATCTGACCTCTGTCCTTCCCTTCAGTCTTCTATCTGACCTCCGTCCTCCCCTTCAGTCTTCTATCAGACCTCCGTCCTCCCCGCCAGTCTTGCACAGTAGTACCGGCTCCTCTCCCTCTGATGTCACCGCACACTGGGAGCTTCTCACAATATGCATTAGAAGCTGCAGCAAGTCAGATAGAGCCCGCCTCATTTCCTGAATGTCCCTGGCCCCACCCCTTCCATTCATTGGATTTCAGTTCTGCCAATCATGGAGGCTCAGCGGCACTTGTGGGTGTTACTTAAGGTGGTCTGCATGCAACTAAAACCTGCCTAGGACCACCCACTCCTCCAGACCAACATCCACTAAGCAAGCTCTTTTGAAATTTGCATAACTCCTCCCAAGAGCCCGCCCACTGCTTACAATCAGGGCTGAGGGCTCTTGAGAAGGGAGTACTGAGGCTGGGTGCTGTCTGTGATGTTTTTTTAGGAAGCTACATACAGCACTCTGCAGGCCTCATCCACCAATCATGAGACAGTGATGACATCACTGGGTCTACAATAAGGTAAACACTTAAAAAAGAATAAAAATCATTAGCAGGTTGATGGGGGGGGGAGCCAGGAAAGGCAAAATATAAGCAGATTAATCTTCATCTTTAATTCTTTCCAAAAAGAAAAGTTTGGTTTTTAGATATACTTTACATTTTCTTTTAACTGCATTCAAATAACTTCCTGTACAAAGAGTTAGTTTTGGCACCATGTATGACACATGTATGTTCAGGTGTAATACAGAAAACATGCATACACACAATCAGTGCCCTCAGAATCAGGTCACCTGCCTCCTCCAGCAGGCCGGGTCCGCAGACCATGGTACTCCTGTGTTTTCCTTACATGTGACACTATCTGCATGTTCTTGCTATCTGGAGGATGGAATCAGCCGGGCGGCCGACAGCTGTGCCGAAGTCTGGCAGGACCCACGTTGACCTTCCAACCCTCTGCTTTCATTATACATGCTGAGACCCTGGCAAGACTTCAGAATCTCACTTCTTTCCGTGGTGGGAGTCTAGCCAGCTGCGCGCCATCTCCCAGCCTGGGAAAATAGTTCCCCCACCTCGTCCTAAAGTGCCGCTCTGAAGTGTCAGTATTTCCCTGGGACTTGTGAAACCCGAGCACTCCTCCTCCGTGGCGCTCCACATCACGCTTTGTCCTTCGCCTTCTCTTGCGGTTTCAACATGGGGCCTCATGAGCTGCCCTGGAATAGGAAAGCCTACAACAAGGGGCCGCATGAGCTGCCCTGGAATAGGAAAGTCTACAACATGGGGCCGCATGAGCTGCCCTGGAATAGGAAAGTCTACAACATGGGGCCGCATGAGCTGCCCTGGAATAGGAAAGTCTACAACATGGGGCCGCATGAGCTGCCCTGGAATAGGAAAGTCTACAACATGGGGCCGCATGAGCTGCCCTGGAATAGGAAAGTCTACAACATGGGGCCGCATGAGCTGCCCTGGAATAGGAAAGTCTACAACATGGGGCCGCATGAGCTGCCCTGGAATAGGAAAGTCTACAACATGGGGCCGCATGAGCTGCCCTGGAATAGGAAAGTCTACAACATGGGGCCGCATGAGCTGCCCTGGAATAGGAAAGTCTACAACATGGGGCCGCATGAGCTGCCCTGGAATAGGAAAGTCTACAACATGGGGCCGCATGAGCTGCCCTGGAATAGGAAAGTCTACAACATGGGGCCGCATGAGCTGCCCTGGAATAGGAAAGTCTACAACATGGGGCCGCATGAGCTGCCCTGGAATAGGAAAGTCTACAACATGGGGCCGCATGAGCTGCCCTGGAATAGGAAAGTCTACAACATGGGGCCGCATGAGCTGCCCTGGAATAGGAAAGTCTACAACATGGGGCCGCATGAGCTGCCCTGGAATAGGAAAGTCTACAACATGGGGCCGCATGAGCTGCCCTGGAATAGGAAAGTCTACAACATGGGGCCGCATGAGCTGCCCTGGAATAGGAAAGTCTACAACATGGGGCCGCATGAGCTGCCCTGGAATAGGAAAGTCTACAACATGGGGCCGCATGAGCTGCCCTGGAATAGGAAAGTCTACAACATGGGGCCGCATGAGCTGCCCTGGAATAGGAAAGTCTACAACATGGGGCCGCATGAGCTGCCCTGGAATAGGAAAGTCTACAACATGGGGCCGCATGAGCTGCCCTGGAATAGGAAAGTCTACAACATGGGGCCGCATGAGCTGCCCTGGAATAGGAAAGTCTACAACATGGGGCCGCATGAGCTGCCCTGGAATAGGAAAGTCTACAACATGGGGCCGCATGAGCTGCCCTGGAATAGGAAAGTCTACAACATGGGGCCGCATGAGCTGCCCTGGAATAGGAAAGTCTACAACATGGGGCCGCATGAGCTGCCCTGGAATAGGAAAGTCTACAACATGGGGCCGCATGAGCTGCCCTGGAATAGGAAAGTCTACAACATGGGGCCGCATGAGCTGCCCTGGAATAGGAAAGTCTACAACATGGGGCCGCATGAGCTGCCCTGGAATAGGAAAGTCTACAACATGGGGCCGCATGAGCTGCCCTGGAATAGGAAAGTCTACAACATGGGGCCGCATGAGCTGCCCTGGAATAGGAAAGTCTACAACATGGGGCCGCATGAGCTGACCTGGAATAGGAAAGTCTACAACATGGGGCCGCATGAGCTGACCTGGAATAGGAAAGCCGACAACATGGGGCCTCATGAGCTGCCCTGGAATAGGAAAGCCGACAACATGGGGCCTCATGAGCTGCCCTGGAATAGGAAAGCCGATAACATGGGGCCTCATGAGCTGCCCTGGAATAGGAAAGCCGACAACATGGGGCCTCATGAGCTGCCCTGGAATAGGAAAGCCGACAACATGGGGCCTCATGAGCTGCCCTGGAATAGGAAAGCCGACAACATGGGGCCTCATGAGCTGCCCTGGAATAGGAAAGCCGACAACATGGGGCCTCATGAGCTGCCCTGGAATAGGAAAGCCGACAACATGGGGCCTCATGAGCTGCCCTGGAATAGGAAAGCCGACAACATGGGGCCTCATGAGCTGCCCTGGAATAGGAAAGCCGACAACATGGGGCCTCATGAGCTGCCCTGGAATAGGAAAGCCGACAACATGGGGCCTCATGAGCTGCCCTGGAATAGGAAAGCCGACAACATGGGGCCTCATGAGCTGCCCTGGAATAGGAAAGCCGACAACATGGGGCCTCATGAGCTGCCCTGGAATAGGAAAGCCGACAACATGGGGCCTCATGAGCTGCCCTGGAATAGGAAAGCCGACAACATGGGGCCTCATGAGCTGCCCTGGAATAGGAAAGCCTACAACATGGGGCCTCATGAGCTGCCCTGGAATAAGAAAGCCGATAACATGGGGCCGCATGAGCTGCCCTGGAATAGGAAAGCCTACAACATGGGGCCTCATAAGCTGCCCTGGAATAGGAAAGCCGACAACATGGGGCCTCATGAGCTGTCCTGGAATAGGAAAGCTGACAACACAGAGGAGAGTTCCAAAACTCAACTTCGTCAATGATCGATGACACCACTGGCCAAAATACACTACAGAGCTGTGGTTCTCCACCTGTGTAACCTCAGGACCCGAATTTGTCCTTGGTCATTAAGTTGAACCACACTGGAACGCACGGCATTGCAGTATCGCATGTTCCGGGGCAAGCGATCAAAATGTGGGCGGGAGGTGTGCTTGGGGTGCCATTCAAGTTGCGGTTGCACGGTAGTTTGCGATTAAAACACTGACAGACAAGCACAACCTCAGACTCACACACTCCCCAAATTTTTTTTAGGGGTTCAGTGTGAACTGCTGTATTGTGACGGAGCTCCATCCATACATGCATTGCTTGTCGGGTGCCGGGAGCCACAATGTGAAGTCACTCCGGTCAGGGGAGGGAGCTATAACCAATGCATGTATGGATGGAGCTCCCATGCGGCCATACCTCCAGCCCACTCCACCTCAAGCTGACACTGGGGCCGGGCAGCATTTTCTGAACAGCTCGGCATGAAAACTGACAGTGCTGTGCTATGGGGGAGGCTGAGGAGCCCATCACCGAGCGCAGTGGAAAGCATGCGGCGACCCACTGAACACGGGGTGATAGAAGCCACCAGCACCCAATTGTAATGTGCAAGAAGCATAGGCACTTTTATTGATGCGTCACATACGTCAAAGAGCCAACGTGTCTGTCACTGGTGGGGACTCTGGCCGTATTGCAGTATCGGATAGCTGTCCTCTGGTCATGTGACACACAATCACGCCCTCGGCCTGTTTATAGGCATGCAGGAAATTCACTCATTGAGTTAGGCCAAGCTTTGAAGACCGTCTGCTCTCCGAAGCCCTGGTAAGTGGATTAGGAGGTGACCAGAAGCCGCCTGTTTTCATCGGCCGGTTCCGCTCATTAGGACAAATTGTTATCTTTTGCAGTTACTGTTAATAAAGTGTAAATAACGTGCGCAGGAAGAAGATCGGGGGGGGGGGGGGGGGGGGGGATGGTTTTAATACCAATGGGAAGGGAAATTTATG
>NW_017306591.1:363901-364822 GCF_000935625.1 Nanorana parkeri
GGGGGGGTAGCGGATTGTGTTTCCATTGACTGGGACACTGCTAATTGAATTCAGACAATAACTAGCAGCACATGGACTCAGACATACCTGAAAATTACTCCTTCACGGCTCCCGTTTCCCTGGATGGAGATGAAGATGCAGGACAACAAAGCACAGCCATGCCTCACACACCTGCGTTTAACTGGTTCATCACCAGATAGGCAACACACAACATATACCTACCAAGTCATCAAAGAGACACTATAGCAATATCAGTGTATTCAGATTATGAACTATTCATGGGCAGTTTACCGGAAGGTTACTCACATTTATCATTCCATGTTGTCATAGTTATAAAATTCATAGTAGGGCTGCAGCTAACGATTATTTTCATCATCAATTAGTTGCCTGATTATTTTTTCAACTAATCGATTGGTTGTGTTAAAAAATACCCCCCCACCAACTAACCGATAATAAGAATAGTTGCCAACTATTCTCATAATTGATTATTATCGATTAGTTGTTGCAGCCCTAATTCATACATTTGTAGATTCCCCCTCTGCTGGATTTTTGTACAGCAGACAGTGCAGTTAGCACCGTTGCTTCTAGTCGGTTAATTGTGTTTTCAGTACTCTAAACTACAATCCTGTGTCCATGAAGGTTTCTATATGTACAGGGGGCAGCACGATAGAAGCGGTCAGGCTATTATGTATGCAAATAAAATAAATACAATTTGGCTGTGACACGATTTGCAAAGGATGAAATGAATTCACTATGGACTCTCAACTTTGATCCTTGAAACGTGCCTGAAGTCTACTTGAACTCTGAGTGTTAAGTAAACAACTACACACCAGTGCAAAAAAAACATATCACAGCTACAGGGAATTAAAGTGTAGATGTATTAAAGAAAGAGGGAGGGAGAGAGGGAGAGAGAGAGAGAGC
>NW_017306591.1:364835-367619 GCF_000935625.1 Nanorana parkeri
GAGAAGAGGACGACCGGGAGGAAAAAGGGGGAGAGAGAGAGAGAGAGAGAGAGAGGGGGGAAGAAAAAGAAAGAGAGGAAGAAAAAGAGGGGAAGAGAGAGAGGAGAGGGGAAGAGAGAGAGGAGAGGGGAAGAGAGAGAAAAGAGAGGAAGGGAGAGAGAAAAGAGAGAGAGAGAGAGAGAGAGAGAGGAGAGGGGAAGAGAGAGAAAAGAGAGGAAGGGAGAGAGAGGAGAGGGGAAGAGAGAGGAGAGGGGAAGAGAGAGAAAAGAGAGGAAGGGAGAGAGAGGAGAGGGGTAGAGAGAGAGGAGGGGAAGGGAAGAGAGAGGAGAGGGGAAGAGATAGAAAACAGAGGGAGAGACAGGAGAGAGGCAGGAGGACGAGACAGACAGAGGAAGAAAGAGGAGATGCAGAAAAAGAGATAGATGAGAGACAGAGAAAGAAAGAGAGGGGGGGAGAGAGAGAGGAGTGTGAGAATGGAGGGAATGAATGAATATGATATTTTCTCCCTCCGGTACTAAAGACACGGAATACTCATTCACAGTATAAAATGTAAATTGTCTTCCTCTGTAATAAGTTTTCTCAGACGCCATGATGGAGGGGGCACTCCGCAATTGTCTGGCGGGAGTCGGCAGTAAGTAGACGGCGGGGTGACATCTGTGGCTATCCTCTGGGAACGGTGGCTACAGATAGAACAGGTAGGCTAGCATGAGTGCACAAATATTGTCTTTCAGATTAAAAAAAAAAAGCAATAGATTTAATGCGGCTTCATTCCAGATAACTCATCAGCGCTGTGCCGGACTGGTATGAGGCTTGGAAAAGGGAGAGGAGCCGGGACTTTATATGCATCAGCTGCAGCAGCCAATATACGGGTGTATGTGTCTATATACCCCCTGCTGTTCCCTCTCCAACAGCGTGAAATTATTGACTGATTTGATAAATAATGGCTGCGATGGAGAAGAGTTTATCAGCCGCACTATTGCTGTCCTTCATACAATCAATGCAGATAAAATGTAGCTCCTCTATCGATAATGATACACTTGCCATCTTTTTATCATTAGGCCGCCCTCCTGCTGCCAAGACTCCTAATTATCTCTGTATAATGGAACAAAGGGGGCCCGTCCAATGTCTGATCTCTCTCTGGGCCTCTGCAATTCCAGTGTTTGTAAGCAGCTTGAACCAACTTTACAAATATGAAGCTCTCTGAATTCTCTGGAAAGCCGAGATGGGAAGGTGGCAGGATCCGGCTGTCCTCTGGCAATGCAGTTTGCTGGCAGGTGTACCGATTCTAGTGTTCAGTTATCACCATATATTACCTTGTCAATGAGCCGGTCATTACATGGAGTATGCAATACGGGGCCCGCACTTACCTTTTATTTTGTTACACCTGTCCTCCAAAGGGCCCCCCCAAATCTCTACACCGGCCCTACACCATATCCATAGCACAGGCAGGTCCTACACCATATCCAAAGCACAGGCCGGCCCCTACACCATATCCAAAGCACAGGCCGGCCCCTACACCATATCCAAAGCACAGGCCGGCCCCTACACCATATCCAAAGCACAGGCCGGCCCCTACACCATATCCAAAGCACAGGCAGGCCCTACACCATATCCAAAGCGCAGGCAGGTCCTACACCATATCCAAAGCGCAGGCAGGTCCTACACCATATCCAAAAGCACAGGCAAGCCCTACAACATATCCAAAGCACAGGCAAGCCCTACAACATATCCAAAGCACAGGCCGGCCCCTACACCATATCCAAAGCACAGGCAGGCCCCTACACCATATCCAAAAGCACAGGCGAGCCCCTACACCATATCCAAAAGCACAGGCGAGCCCTACACCATATCCAAAGCACAGGCAGGCCCCTACACCATATCCAAAAGCACAGGCAGGTCCTACACCATATCCAAAGCGCAGGCAGGTCCTACACCATATCCAAAGCACAGGCAGGTCCTACACCATATCCAAAAGCACAGGCAAGCCCTACAACATATCCAAAGCACAGGCAAGCCCTACAACATATCCAAAGCACAGGCAAGCCCTACAACATATCCAAAGCACAGGCAAGCCCTACACCATATCCAAAGCACAGGCAGGCCCCTACACCATATCCAAAAGCACAGGCGAGCCCCTACACCATATCCAAAGCACAGGCAGGCCCCTACACCATATCCAAAGCACAGGCAGGCCCCTACACCATATCCAAAGCACAGGCAGGCCCCTACACCATATCCAAAGCACAGGCAGGCCCCTACACCATATCCAAAGCACAGGCAGGCCCCTACACCATATCCAAAGCACAGGCAGGCCCCTACACCATATCCAAAGCACAGGCAGGCCCCTACACCATATCCAAAGCACAGGCAGGCCCCTACACCATATCCAAAGCACAGGCAGGCCCCTACACCATATCCAAAGCACAGGCAGGCCCTACACCATATCCAAAGCACAGGCGAGCCCTACACCATATCCAAAGCACAGGCAGGCCCTACACCATATCCAAAGCACAGGCAAGCCCCTACACCATATCCAAAGCACATGCGAGCCCCTACACCGTATCCAAAGCACAGGTAGGTCCTACACCGTATCCAAAGCACAGGTAGGCCCTACACCATATCCAAAGCACAGGCAGGTCCTACACCATATCCAAAAGCACAGGCGAGCCCTACACCATATCCAAAGCACAGGCCGGCCCCTACACCATATCCAAAGCACAGGCCGGCCCCTACACCATATCCAAAGCACAGGCCGGCCCCTACACCATATCCAAAGCACAGGCC
>NW_017306591.1:367691-368391 GCF_000935625.1 Nanorana parkeri
CCATATCCAAGCACAGGCCGGCCCCTACACCATATCCAAAGCACAGGCCGGCCCCTACACCATATCCAAAGCACAGGCCGGCCCCTACACCATATCCAAAGCACAGGCCTTAGAATAGGTCAGCTTCCAGTATTTGGATATGGGATTGAGCAATGCTGATGCTCCAACTTTCAGAAAGTCTCTCTGAGAAAAATGTTACTTAATACTCAGGGAACTAAAATCAAACAGTTCTCACATTTCATTCAACATACTTAAAGCAGAACTACACCCTCCTATCCCTTACAGCCAAAGAAGCTGCCATCTTGCCCTCTATGTGGATTGCAGTTGCCATGGTGCTGCTCGTGTGATCAGCTATGACACCAGCCATTGGAGGGTTTGAAAATTGGGTTGGGCTGAAATAAGCACACTGGCAACTTGATAGTTGGCACGCCTTGATGGTAACAATTTTGGGAGTATCAGCAATTGGTATCGGCGAGTACCTGAGGGAAAGTACTCGTACTTGGTCCTGAAATAAAAAGGTATCGGGACCACTGGCGTCACAAAGGGGGTGCGGCCCCCACCCGGGTGACACCATTGGAGGGGTGACACCAAAATGACCGACAGTCATTTTGGTGTCACCCCCCTCTGAAAAGTGGACCGAACGCCCGACAGTATCAGGAGAGAGAGGAGGGGACTCGGCGGCACACCTTATCCCGCCGGG
>NW_017306591.1:368410-370235 GCF_000935625.1 Nanorana parkeri
TGCCCGTGCGCGTTTGCGTCCGCCCCGGGGGGGGGGGGGGGGGGGGTGACACCCGGTAACCACTCCTGGTGTCACCCAGCCTCGGGACGTCCCTGATCGGGACATCCCTGATCCATCCCCATAATAGATGACTGACCAGCTCCTGAGCAAGTATGTGGGTGACTGGATCAGGTACGTTTGATTGTAAGCTCCATTGAAACGTGGACGCATGGTAAAAAATTATACAATAAATATTAAACAATTTACACTGAAAAAGTAATTTTTTAAAGTCTGATCTCATTTAGTGTCATTTTTTTGTGGTTCTCTATACAATGCAGGCAGATAATGGCTGGTGGGAGGGGCCAGCAGGCAGATCATGGCTGGTGGGAGGGGCCAGCAGGCAGATCATGGCTGGTGGGAAGGGCCAGCAGGCAAATCATGGCTGGTGGGAGGGACCGGCAGAGAGCTGTACATAGCTTCCTAAAAACATCACAGCTCCCTGCCTCAGTACTCCTCAGCCCCGATGCAAACAGTGGGCTGGATCTTGGGAGGGGTTATGCAAATATCAGAAATGCCTTGATGGCTGTTGGGAAGGGCCAGCAAGGTGCTGTACACAATGTCCTGAAAACATCACAGCCTCAGTACCCTTATCCCTGATGCAAGCAGTGGGCGGTGCAGACTGTAGTGGGTGGAGCCTCCCACAGCTCTGCTCTCTGCCCATGCTATGTACAGCACAGTGATGATGTCAGTGTGCAAAAGCAAATCGGTGCTCACAAAGTGGGATTCATCTGGTCCGTGGCTATGAATGAATATATTTAAATAAAAGTATCTGTGGCCATAGATCAGTTTAAGGCCCCGTTCACATTGAGCTGTTCGCAAATCGCGCGATATCGCGCAAATGCTTGCATTGAGCAAGCTTGAATCGCGGCTAAATCCGCTCCAAAAAGGGTCCTGCTGTAGCGACACACGACCCGCGACAGCAGGACCCTTTGCCCCATTGAGAAGCATTGGAGAGCGATATCGTGCGGGATATCGCGGGAATTACCGCGCGATAAATCGCTCAATGTGAACGGGGTCTTAAGGACATGCAAACTGCAACATATTAGAATATCGGGTTAGGTACACATCCTAGAACAATGGGTGTGTGTGGTACCTTACAACCCAGGTACAGTCCATAATAGAAGTCACTACCACTATGTCGCCCAGAAGAAGGGACCCTGCGTGGTCTCGAAACATTGGCTGTATGATGCATGTGACAATTTAATAAAAAGTGCTTCACTTCTTGCACGTATCATCGAGTTTTGGTGACTTCTATTACGGTACCTTACCCCCACACCTCACCTCTATCTGGTCATCTGATGGCCCCCAGACCCGCTCCGCCGCTTTTCCTGAACACCGAGGGGATGCGGATGTAGTTCGTTATCGAGTACCAACTTCTGTGTTTTCTCTGGTGTTACATTTCCCCCTTTTTTAAATTAAAGCTCCAGGCTTGGCGGCTTGTCTTACCCAAGCGCGGTTAGAGCGGAGGTCAAAGGCCAGCGGCGGGGGGGGGAATGGCGGTCGTGGCGGCTACCAGGAGTCATCGACCCTTTAAAAAGAAGCAGTTGTCCGGGGTGGATCTGACAGGAGAGCTGGCGGGGGATTCTCCTCGGCGCTCGCATTCCCCTAATTAAATTTAGCACCCTTCGTCCAGAGAGGACGTCGCCCTCAGATGCCATTTCCAACCTTATTTTCCAGCTTGTATTTTGCGTGTCGTTAGGCTGATGGGGATGAAATTCGCTGAGATCTATATTGATGATTAATATTAAATGAAGAATTGAATCTTTTCATGTGGCATTAAAAAAAA
>NW_017306591.1:371288-379649 GCF_000935625.1 Nanorana parkeri
GGGGGGGTACAGAGATTATTTAATTAGCAACATGGATTTGTTTTGGTTTGGGTTTGTGATGGTCAGCATCACCTAAAGTGAATATGGAACAGATTTATGGTCCCGAGGATACAGATTTCTTCCAAACCTTGCATTGTAGGTGAGATAGTTCGGCTCTCTAGGTGGGGAATTATTCTTATCTCCGCAGTCCTTCAACAGACAAGACAATACTATCTAATAAATGAGACCTCACTACAAATATTAGAGATTTCAGTAACAACTTACATCCCAAAAATATATTGTTTTTCACAAAGAATTATACATACCAGTTACTACGCACTACGCATTGCACTAGGGCGGCAGCTAACGATTATTTTCATAATGAATTAGTTGCCCGATTATTTTTTCCATCAATTAGTTGCATTAAAAAAAATCTGTCTTCTCTCTCTAACCAACTAATCGATAATGAGAATAGTTGACAACTATTCTCATAATCGATTAGTTGGTTGCAGCCCTACACTGCACCACAACATATGGTGGTGCTTTACAAGGCAAAGAGGTTTGCTGCAGCACAGCTGAGTGAAGGTAGGTGGGGGTGCCATTCATTTTGAATTGTTTAGACTACTGACATGTCTTTTCGATAGAATGGAGAAGGATTAGAACTCCCTTAGGCTTTACAGACATCTGAGGCTCCATTCATTCACTTCCTGTCTGGTAAAGAAAGTCATCCCCAGGACAGGAAGTGAGAAGAAATCTTTTTAATGGATCCCCCTATAGCAGTAACACATGTCGGGGGAGTCAGGGAATTCTAGAACCTCTGTGATTGTTGTCTGTTTGCTTGTTGCAGATCTTCCCTCACTTCCTGTCTGGTGGTCTGATTGCTTGTTGGAGATCTTCCCTTCCTGTCTGGCTAAGGAAATCTATCATTTTAGATAGTAAGCTCTCAGGGGCAGGACCCTCCTTATCATCTGGTGTAAGATTGTATTGTAACTGTAATGTCTTCCTTATACTGTAAGGGTTAGTTCACACGAGCCTCAGTGAGTTCCGGCCCGCACTGGATCGCATTCCGCCCGACTCGCTTTGCTTTGAGGCGGGAGGAGGCGTGGCGGTGCATTGAACTTAATGGCACAGCAGTCATGCCCTATGCACACACTATTTTTTCTTACTGCGCCGGACCGGAACGCAGGTACTGATGTGCCACGTGTACCGACGTGGGCGATCGCATTGCAGCTGGGGGGCGTGGCTGCGGTGCCATTGAGTTCAATGCACCTCCACGCCCACTCCCGCACCAAAGCAAAGTGAGTCGGGTGGAATGCAATCCAGTGCGTCCCGGCAAGAATCGGGCCGGAACAGGCGCACAATAAATAGTGGCCGGGGGAAGGTTTTATTCAGTTGCAGTTCCTCTGTAGACCAGAAGAGGGCGGAATCGATGAACAATGCTGAAATCTTATTGTCTCAATTATTATTATTATTATACAGGATTTATATAGCGCCAACAGTTTGCGCAGCGCTTTACAATGTAAGGAAGACATTACAATACAAATCAAGACAAGATGGTAAGGAGGGCCCTGTCCCTGAGAGCTTACCAAGTTTTATTGCTGCTGTTTCTCCCAGTGCATTTCGGGGACGGTATATCTGTGGTCAGATTTTAGGGCACTTAGGGAAAGAAAAGGGAAAAGGGGGGCACCTCTTAAAGGCTTTACCAGATCAGACGTGACCATTTCCTCAGATTGCCGTTCATCAGTATAGCCCAGGAAATACCTTTGTGTCCAGGACAATGAAGTGAAATGAAATAGGACAGTGCGCCCCGGCAATTAACCAAACGCGGGCACACGGACACCAGATATCGCTCCCCTGTCTGCAGATGATTCAATTACAAAGGCTTCCAAACAACATCCATTCATTGAACCTAATCCAGGATACAGGAGACTGCGGAGGCAGAGATTAAGCTGGTGAATGGCGAGACGTACGTGCGTGCGGCAGAAGAGGCGAAACGATCGCGGTGGATTTATACGCCGACCATAAACACATTTACAATGTATACACCGGCTGTGATGTATTAAAATGAGATCGCTTCATGTGACAATCTCCTCCAGCACACACCGAACATCACAGCCGCCGATAGAGATTATGGTGACTGCCGATCCGAGCGGCTTCAGACTGGACGCTTCGTCAGGTTTATTTTGCGCTGAATTCATTATTATCATTTAAAGGCAGATTTTATGTAAAAATAATAACATGGAAGCGCCGTAGTTCCATCCGCATGCGGCAATGCATTACACAAACATACGGGTAACGCACTTTTGGACATCGCAAAGGTTTTACAGACGTGGCCCCCCATGTAGGTGGGAAGGTTATTCATTAAAGAAGAACTACGGGGTCCGGGCTTTCCTCCATAGTTCTCCTAAGGGTAACGGGAGGACACAAACTAGCGTCCTCCCGTCACCCTAAGCTCAGTATACCGCGAGCTGCACGCCACAGTATACTGAGACGCCGCAGCTGAAGCGGATCCCGACAATTATGCCGGGATCCGCCCAGCTGCGTGACAGCTGGCTCTGCCTATCTAGAGGCAGAGCCAGCTGTACCCGCCCCCTCCCCCCTCCGATCCGCCAGCACACGCTGGATCCCGATCTACTGAGCCGACCTGTGACAGTCTCATTGTCACAGGTCGGCTAGAACTATGAGGGGAGTGAGAAGCCCCTCCCCCTCATAGTTCTCCTTTAACATACAGAGGATAGCTGTCAGAACTATTAATAATAATATACAGGATTTATATAGCAACAACAGTTTGAGACATTCCTCGCTTTACGACTTACCTGTTTTGCGACCGCCCGCACTTACGACCAGCCCTCCGACCTTACGTGCGTGAACGTGGCATGCGGCAGTGCGACGTCTCGCCGGCGGAAGTGCTGTACTCCGTTCTCCACTGCTGCCCTCGGTGAGTATTTTATTGCCCGATTTACTAATGCAGTACAGTACTGTATACAGTTTCTCGCTTAACGACCAATTTGTTTAACGACCTGGTCGTAGGAACGGAACTCGGTCGTTAAGTGAGGAATACCTGTATTACAGTTCGCTCCGTATACGTGAACAGATCTCACTTGAAAACCACACAAGTGACTGTTCCGGTGTTCTATCGATAGTCCAAACTTATCGAGTTGTGGGACCGCATGACTTCCGGATTCCTTAGAACTACGAGGTTTGGGCAAGAAATTTGTTGTGCACGAGCGCCATCCGCGGCATTGCCCTATACACATACACCACAGCAATAAAGCAATAAAATGAAGTCGGATCGCAGTAATCCAGCACGTTATTTATCTCCGGTGCCACACTCAATATGGCCGCCGCTTGAGTGGGGCAAGTCAGATTAATAACGTGCTTGATTACTGCGATCCGAGTTCATTTTATTACCTTATTGCTGTGGTGCATGTGTATAGAGCAATGCCGCGGATGGCGCTCGGGTAGAAGCAGTTTTGTGTGCAAACCTCGTCATTCCAAGGAAACCGGAAGTCATGCGATCCCAGAACTCGATAAGTTCGAACTTTCGATCGATCACCGGCTCATATGGAAACCAGCAGAAGCATTACATACAATTGTTTAACGACCTGATCGTAGGAACGGAACTCGGTCGTTAAGTGAGGAATACCAAGTCGGATCGCAGTAATCCAGCACGTTATTTATCTCCGGTGCCACACTCAATATGGCCGCCGCTTGAGTGGGGCAAGTCAGATTAATAACGTGCTTGATTACTGCGATCCGAGTTCATTTTATTACCTTATTGCTGTGGTGCATGTGTATAGAGCAATGCCGCGGATGGCGCTCGGGTAGAAGCAGTTTTGTGTGCAAACCTCGTCATTCCAAGGAAACCGGAAGTCATGCGATCCCAGAACTCGATAAGTTCGAACTTTCGATCGATCACCGGCTCATATGGAAACCAGCAGAAGCATTACATACAATTGTTTAACGACCTGATCGTAGGAACGGAACTCGGTCGTTAAGTGAGGAATACCTGTATTACAGTTCGCTCCGTATACGTGAACAGATCTCACTTGAAAACCACACAAGTGACTGTTCCGGCTCATATGGAAACCAGCGGAAGCATTACATACAATTGTTTAAATAAATAAAAAACTATACAATGTAACAAGCCAAAAAAAAAGTTTCAAAAGGATCCCGTCACCCTAGTGCCAAGGCAGGCGTCCTCAGCAAATCCCCAGAAATACTACTACAACTCCCATTATGCCTCTGGGAGTCATATCTGTGGCTGTCAGAGTCTCGCAATGCCTCATGGGACTTGTAGTTCTACAACAGCTAGAGCGGCCCCATTGACAGTATAGAAAGGCAATTTAGAGGCTTTTTTTCTGCACTTGTATGCGCTTTTTTTTTTTTTTTAACCTGCGACTTTTAGTATACAAGCAAATTGGTGCATTTTTTGGCCCCATAGACTTTTAAATTGGAGAACTTTAAAAAAATTCACATTTTCAGGCACTCCTACGAGGCCATGTTCACACCTGGGCGATCCCTGACTACGCGGCAATCATGCGCGATACCGTGCAGATTGTCGTGCCATCACGGAGTTCCCCACCACTGACGAGCACGCTGCTGGTGCCATTGTTTTCTAATGGCACCCCAGTCGCTCCGGGCGGATCACGCAGTTTCCCCGCCGTGATTCTGGCCATGCAATCGCACGCGATCAAGGCTAAAACAGCCGCGCGTCGTGTGTCGCAAAGGTACATGTAAAAAAATGTCTGCGATTGCCACGCGGATGCAACCCCCCCAATGAAATCAATAAGACCACGAGGCAACCGCTGTCTGTAATTGTAATTGTGCACGACTGTGCGGTCCTGGACCGCCAAGGTCTTTTGAGCAAAAATACACAATTCTGCCCCAAGAAGCTCATGTTGTTTCACTTACAGCGTTTGCGTCCCATGCAGTCTTCCGCACGGAAAACCTCGCAGGAAACACAAACGCTATATGTGAAAAGGTTCACATGACAGGCAACACAATGCTCAGGGTATGAACCCGGGGACTGAGCAGAGAGCAAAGCAAATTCTTCGAGTCAAGTGCGTCTTCTTAAAGTGACATTAAACCCTCAGATTTTTTAACATAAAACAATACTGTAATGTGCGCCTTACTGTAATCCATGGTAGTTTCCCTTCTCTTTGCTGCTCTTCCTTTTAAATCTGTATCTGTTCTCATGCTGGGGGAGAACTTCTGTTTTGCAGCAGACTGCCTTGTCTCTGGAATGGCTACATGGTGTCTGTGTGCAGGTTCACAACCTGAGCCAGCACTACAGGAAGAGGCACTCCGCTGCAAAGGGAAGTTCTCCCCAAGCATGAGAAGACATGAGGATTTAAAAGGAAGAGCAGCAAAGAGAAGGGAAACAACCATGGATTACAGTAAGGCGCACATTACAGTATTGGTTTATGTTAAAAAATCTGAGGGTTTAATGTCACTTTAATATGCTTTTTATGCACGTGGACCCGTCAGTAACGTCAAAAGTCTGCATGAACGAATTCAGCGATCAGACTGTACATTGTAAGGTCTTGTTCACACCAAATGCAGACCAGATCCGGTCAGGTTTCTGCACACGCAGTGCAGTGGGTTGTGCCGCGTTTTTGACGCATTTTTGATGCATGTAGGGCCGTTTTTTTTTTAAGTTTAACATGGGCTTTCAGGCACTTGCATGCGTTTTTGAGTTTTAGATGCGTTTTTGATGCGTTTCAGAGCAGGTAAAATAGGGCTTGCCGCAGTTTTTTCACCTGCTCTGGATATGGTCTGGATCCGCACGCTGCGATGTGAACTGGAGGTCAAAATACCATAGGAATACATTGGACGCAGTTTTGATCCGGTCTGCACCTGCTCTGCTCTGGATCTGCTCCGCGCTTGGTGTGAACAAGGCCTAACATTGTAGCTGGTCACAGAGTTTAGAGGCTGCAGCAGGGGTCGATCTGCGTCAGACATTTATGAACACAGCCAAAGTCTGCACAGTCAGCAGGATTAGCATGATCGTCATCTCTGAGCCGGCATCTCGGTCCAGGAATTAGATGGTGACCGTAGATAATACCTGAACAAAGATGGCGCCGGTCCTTCTGGAGAGAAAAGAAGGCATTGTCAGGGGGGAGTCCTGTGAGACTCTGTGAGAGGTAATAAATACCTGCAAGGGTCACATGACACATTTCTGAACATGCACGGAAAAAAGAAAACCCCATAGTTGACGACGGGTCCATTCTAAATAAACACTCGGGGGCCCAACAGGTTAACAATACATAATAAGCAGTATTTTCCCGGCAGTATAAAAAGCTGAATAACTGCGTGCAGCAATGATGTGTTAAAGTGTAGCGGTCTTTCAGGCCTAGTAGTGGAGGCCATGTTGTCGCCGAGAAGATTCGAGGTACCGAGGTATGCGGAGGTATGACTAGATCCCACCAATAAGCATTCAGAAATCTGTTGTGTATAAATACATTTGGGGCCCCCAGCAGCCGGCTGGCTTTTTCGGAGTCCCGCAAGTCCAGGTTCTCTCTCCGCGCGCATTACGCAGCGGACTGTTTATCCCATTCAGCCCAATAAATGGAGTCGCTTCCAATTTGCCCGTAATGGGAAGGTCGTGGCAGTGGGTACAGAGGCCCTGGTAGGACATAATAGCGATGGAATTGTAAATGTCGATTTAGTGGAGGACAGAATTAGATGTGGCTGGGGAGGGGAAGCTTCCCATTGAGCTCAGCACCCGGGATAAAGAGAGCGCATTTTCCATCTGACTGTGTCGCATTCGATTTTCAGAGGTGTGCGGCACCAGGTATATGTCATTAGTAACACTCTGGTCGGTAATGAATCCTTTTATTTATCCGCCTCATAGCTCATGAATACATAACTAGGCTGCTTGCTGGCGCATCTGGCTCCCGCTCCCCAGCTTCACATAACTTAATTCTGCATCCTCTCCCAAAGATGAGAGAGAGAAAGTGAGACCGCATGGGAGACCACAGGAGAGAGAGAGAGAAGCATGGGAGAGAGAGAGTGCATGGGACAGCACAGGAGAGAGAGAGAGCGAGAGAAGCATGGGAGAGAGCGCATGGGAGAGCGAGAGAGAGAGGGAGAGAGGAGGCGTACAAGAGAGAGGAGGCGAGAGAGAGAGGGAGAGAGGAGGCGTACAAGAGAGAGGAGGCGAGAGAGAGAGGGAGAGAGGAGGCGTACAAGAGAGAGGAGGCGAGAGAGAGAGGGAGAGAGGAGGCGTACAAGAGAGAGGAGGCGAGAGAGAGAGGGAGAGAGGAGGCGTACAAGAGAGAGGAGGCGAGAGAGAGAGGGAGAGAGGAGGCGTACAAGAGAGAGGAGGCGAGAGAGAGAGGGAGAGAGGAGGCGTACAAGAGAGAGGAGGCGAGAGAGAGAGGGAGAGAGGAGGCGTACAAGAGAGAGGAGGCGAGAGAGAGAGGGAGAGAGGAGGCGTACAAGAGAGAGGAGGCGAGAGAGAGAGGGAGAGAGGAGGCGTACAAGAGAGAGGAGGCGAGAGAGAGAGGGAGAGAGGAGGCGTACAAGAGAGAGGAGGCGAGAGAGAGAGGGAGAGAGGAGGCGTACAAGAGAGAGGAGGCGAGAGAGAGAGGGAGAGAGGAGGCGTACAAGAGAGAGGAGGCGAGAGAGAGAGGGAGAGAGGAGGCGTACAAGAGAGAGGAGGCGAGAGAGAGAGGGAGAGAGGAGGCGTACAAGAGAGAGGAGGCGAGAGAGAGAGGGAGAGAGGAGGCGTACAAGAGAGAGGAGGCGAGAGAGAGAGGGAGAGAGGAGGCGTACAAGAGAGAGGAGGCGAGAGAGAGAGGGAGAGAGGAGGCGTACAAGAGAGAGGAGGCGAGAGAGAGAGGGAGAGAGGAGGCGTACAAGAGAGAGGAGGCGAGAGAGAGAGGGAGAGAGGAGGCGTACAAGAGAGAGGAGGCGAGAGAGAGAGGGAGAGAGGAGGCGTACAAGAGAGAGGAGGCGAGAGAGAGAGGGAGAGAGGAGGCGTACAAGAGAGAGGAGGCGAGAGAGAGAGGGAGAGAGGAGGCGTACAAGAGAGAGGAGGCGAGAGAGAGAGGGAGAGAGGAGGCGTACAAGAGAGAGGAGGCGAGAGAGAGAGGGAGAGAGGAGGCGTACAAGAGAGAGGAGGCGAGAGAGAGAGGGAGAGAGGAGGCGTACAAGAGAGAGGAGGCGAGAGAGAGAGGGAGAGAGGAGGCGTACAAGAGAGAGGAGGCGAGAGAGAGAGGGAGAGAGGAGGCGTACAAGAGAGAGGAGGCGAGAGAGAGAGAGGAGGCGAGAGAGAGAGAGAACGAACAGGAGAGAAAGAAAGTGAGAGCGCGTGGGAGAGAACAGGAAAGAGCGCAAGCGAGCATGAGAGAGAGAGAGAAAGTGAGAGAGAGAGAG
>NW_017306591.1:379669-380637 GCF_000935625.1 Nanorana parkeri
GAAGGGGGGCTCTGATGTGAAAGAAGGGCAACTCTGATGTGAAAGGGGGGAAACTCTGATGTGAAGGTGGGGGGGGGGATCTTAATTTAAAATGGTCACTTCAATGTTAAGGGGGAACCCCACTTTTTTGTCAGTTTTTGTGTGGGGTGTCTCATGATTTTGCATACTTTTAAAGGGTGCCGCGACTTAAAAAAAAAAAATTTGAGAAACGCTGATCCGGTCAAAGAACTCCAAAGCAGGACCTCCGTGTTGCCTGCAGGGATAAAATGAAGTGTAGCTCTTGTACTGCAGGGATAAAATGAAGTCTAACCGGTTGCTATGGGCAACACCGATGGTTTGCATATCAGGCATCTGGTGCCAGAAAAGGAAAAGGCACCTAGGGCCACAAGGAGATGGTCAAGGGTTGCTCCTTAAAACCTGGTTACCCATCACAGGCAGGAAAAGGAGTTTATACACAGTGCATTTTCACACGGCAGCGATTCAGGTAAGAGCGGCGATTACGCCCATGAAATATCCCCTTCCGCACAGGCGCTATAAAAAAAAGGTATAAAGTGTGTATAATACATATGTGGACACAACCCACACCAAAACAAACTGAGAGAGCGGAGATAACGCGGCCGCCCCCCATCGCACTAAGCCCACCCCATCTTTGTGCAAATGCAGCGGCTGTGTACAAAGTGAATGGAGAATAAGTGAGGCCGTAACAGGCGTGAAAACACACTGAGCCACTCATACATGCAGACAATTTCACTGCATAATAGACTATCAGGCAGGATACAATTTAAATTAAAAAATGCAATTTTCACCTTGAAATGAACAAATGATTACAATTTCTATACAAATTAAGGCATTCAGTCTGCCTTTGAGTACTGCCACCCAGCCATAAAATCTATCATAATTACCATGAAATACATTTTCAAATATTTTGATTTTTGTCCGCTGCCTTTAAAATACACAAGCGAAGCAGA
>NW_017306591.1:380672-388050 GCF_000935625.1 Nanorana parkeri
TAAACTTTCCCTCCTCTATCCGCACGGCGAGATAAAATGGGCTAAAGGGGAAAAAAACATAATAATAAAAGAAGCAAAGAGAATGAAGAGAGAGAAAAAACAAAACAAAAAAAAAACATCGAGAAGCGCTCGTCGTCAAAAAGCCCGGAGATTTATCAGAATTATTCTTCCTATCTGTAAGAAATCACATTTGCTGCCGACGCTTCGCCCATCTGAAGTTGTTTTTTTTCTTAGCTTTATCGTCCGGTTGACAATTAGGAATGTGACTGATGGGCTTCGATTAATGGACGCGGCCCATGTCATCTGAAGAGCGGGAGGACTGTACATGAAAGGACGGATTGTAGCACTTGTATATCTGTTGGGAAAAGTTTCCCTGCTAGCTTGTAGAAACTCACCACCCTGCTTCCCGAATAGCACAGAAGCTGTCTCCATGCTCCCTCCTCACCAAGTGACGAGGAAGCATGGAGCCGGCTCTCTGGCCAACCAGAGAGGACTCGGTAATGACTCGCAAACAGACTTCCTGATTGGCCAGCTTCTCGAACGATCAGGAAGACGGGGACCGAGTCATTACATGGCGCCCGGCTTCCTGATTGGCCGGGAAGCCGGCTCCATCCACCCTCCTCACCAGGTGACGAGGGAGCTTGAAGCCGGCTTTCTGGCCAATCAGGAAGCAGGGAGGGCGGGTAATGACTCGCCGTCCGGCTTACTGATTGGCCAGCTTCCCGACCAATTAGGAAGCTAGGCACGCCAAGTCATTACATGCTGCCCAGCTTCCTGATTGGCAGGGAAGCTAGCTCCATGCTCCCTCATCACCAGGTGATGAGGGAGCATGGAGCCAGCTTTCTGGCCAATCAGGAAGCTGGGGGACGGGTAATGACTCGCCGCCTGGCTTAATGATTGGACAGCTCCTCTACCACTCATGAAGTCGGGCGGCGAGTCATTGCACGCTGCCTGGCTTCCTGATTGGCAGAGAAGCTGGCTCCATGCTCCCTTGTCACCTGGTGACGAGGAAGCATGGAGCCGGCTACCTGGCCAATCAGGAAGGCGGGAAGGGGGATCATTACCAGCCCCCCGGCCGTAAAGCAAGCTCCATGCTCCCTGGTGACGAGGGAGCATGGAGCCTACTTCCTGGCCAATCAGGGGAAGCCGAGCAGCGTGTAATGACTCCCTGCCCGGCTTCCTGATACTGGAAGTTTTGGTATCAGGATAGGCATCGGGAACATTCGGGCAAGCACTCGTACTCGGAGGCGGTGGCAGGTAAATAACAGATAGATAAGAGGACAATGCCGCCCTCCGCAGTGTACCAGCAACAATAATTATTCTCATCTGATGTAGGGAAGGCAAGCACAGCGTGACAGCGGAGTACAGGGAAGCCAACCATCTAGATGAACGTTCTCGGGACATATTTTTACATGCATTGCCTTCAATGGAACAGTGGGAAACCGTCGGAGGCCCGCATTGTGACAGCAGACGCTCGGGGGGGCAGAATGACAAGACGCGCGGGATGTGTAAACACTTCCTTTCATATTTGCTGCATTTTTATCACCATCGATGCTCCGGCCTAGCTGTATGCGGTTCTAATCCGGCACATTAGGAATATCGGTTTGTTTTGTTTCTTTTTTACCAAAAACATTTAAAAAAAAAAAAAACTACAGAAAGGAAAACAAAGTAAACATAAACACACAAAAAATACAATCCGCTCTTGAGGAAGATTTGCATTGTAAAAAAGCTGAACCTATGGAAGATCCGCCTTATTACCCGAGAAAAATTGGACAGCGGGACTCGTCCAGAAACTTGGGCCAAACTCCGGGAAAAATTATTACACATGGCACTGGGAGAGTAAATTGTCATGATAAAGATGTGCGTTATATGCGGAGGGCGACTGCAAAGTGTAAAAACCTGACCTTTCAGCATGCCGGCCCCTGCACATAACGCTCGGATTTTGGCCACTGCGGGGAGCGAGGGACGAGAATCCTGCACTGAAGTGCTCCGGTCGCATGCCCGCCCCTCCTCACTACCTGCCCATTTACAATATGACTTGCCATTGTTTTAAAGGATACAATGCGGTCTGTGATTGGAGGAGGGGAGATGATGTTACACCCATCCCCACCCCTCCTCACTACTTGACCATTCACAGTACGCCTTGTATGTGTCTTAAAGAATGCAAGGCATTGTGTGGCTGGAGGAGGGGAGATGATGTTACATCCCCGCCCCTCCCTTACTACTTGGCCCATTTACAAAATGCCTTGGGGGGGGGGAGGGGGGGATGATTTATCAATACTGGAGCAGACAGAATCTAGAGCACTTGCCCTTTGTAACCAATCAGCTTCTCTCTTCAGATTCTTCAGTTAAGATTTTAACATGAAAGTCAGAAGCTGATTGGTTGCCATGGGTAACTGCTCCTGATTCTGTTTTGATACATTCCGCTCCCTCTTCTCCTCCTCCTCCAATCACAGAATGCCTTGTTCTGGATAACAGCCTAGGATGGCGGCTTCTAGACTGGCATTGTGTGCGAACCAACATCTGACAATAACCAGCACAGAAGCCCAATAATGCAAAGAGACGTTTCCTGTGTCATATAAAAATAGCGTGCGAGGATCATTCCTGAAGAGTCCCCGATGTATCCGAAAAGATGTGTGATCCACATGTTACCATATCATTTCAGTGTGAGTGCCGGCATCAATCCCAAACCCAATGTGAACAGTATCAGTCCTGAAGAGTCCCTGATGTATCCAAATACATGAAGATGTGAGCCATAGGTGACCATATCATTTCAGTATGAGTGCCGGCATCAACCACAAGCCCAATAATAACAGTATTGTTAATGAAGAGTGCCATATGTATCCTAATACATGAAAATCTAAGCTTGACCCCAATGAGAATAGTATCCGAGTATCATTCATGAAGAGTCCCTGATGTATCCTTATACATGACCGCCGATATAAATATGGGAGCCATAGGTAACAACATTGCTTTAAATAAGCTTCGGCATCAACCGTGACCCCCAATATGAATAGTATCATTCCTGAAGAGTCCCTGATGTATCCTTATACATGAAGATGTGAGCCATAGGTGACCGTATCATTTCAGTATGAGTGCCGGCATCAACCACGAGCCCAATGTGAGCAGTATCATTAATGAAGAGTCCCTGATGTATCCTAATACATGAAAATCTAAGCTTCACCCAAATCAGAATAGTACCAGGCCCGGCTCACACCTGGGCGTTTTGTAGCGCGTTCCTACGCTCTGCAAATCGCTCAAACTCCGAAATCCCATTATTTCCTATGGGTATGGTTCACACCTGGGCGTATTACAGGCCGTGTGAACGCGCTACAAAACGCCCTACGCCCCAAAGAAGTACAGGAGCTTCTTTGGGGCGTATTTGCCGCGCGTATCCATTAGGATACAGCCAGGTAGCCCTCGGAAACGCGCTTTTTTTTTACAGCAAATCGCGGTAAAAACGCGCGGCACGAAACGCGCGACAAACGCACATATTCGATACGCCTAGGTGTGAACCCAGCCTCAGAGTATCATTCATGAAGGGTCCCTGATGTATCCTTATACATGAAGATGTGAGCCTTAGGTAATCATGTAATTTCAAATAAAATAAGAATTCACATCAACCCGACACAAATGAGAATACTATCATTCATAAAGAAAACATTTTGTATCCTTAAACATGACCGCTGATATGAATATGTGATCCACAGGTAAACATATCATTTCAGTACGAGCGCCAGCAGCAACCATGACACAAATGTGAATAGTATCTGAGTATCATTAATGGAGAGTCCCTGATGTATCCTTATACATGACTGCGGACATGAATATCCAATGCTAATATGAATATGTGAGCTAAAGGTGACCATATCATTTCAGTATGAGTGCCGGCATCAACCACGACCCCAACGTGAACAGTATTGTTAATGAAGAGTCCCAGATGTATCCGAATACATGAAAATCTAAGCTTGACCCCAATGTGAATAGTATCCGAGTATCATTCATGAAGAGTCCCTGATGTATCCTTATACATGACCGCCGATATAAATATGGGAGCCATAGGTAACAACATTGCTTTAAATAAGCTTCGGCATCAACCGTGACCCCCAATATGAATAGTATCATTCCTGAAGAGTCCCTGATGTATCCTTATACATGAAGATGTGAGCCATAGGTGACCGTATCATTTCAGTATGAGTGCCGGCATCAACCACGAGCCCAATGTGAGCAGTATCATTAAAGGAGAACTATGAGGGGGGGGGGGCTTTCACTCCTCCTCATAGTTCTAGCCGACTTGATGTCACAAGAACTGCAACTGGTCCTAGCTCATGTACTGCAAGAACCTTGACCAATTCTCTGGTGGAAATATATCGGCACATAATGTACAAGGGCCGGACAAATCCCAGGAGTCAAGTAGCCAATGCCCCTTAGAACCTTAAGCTGGTGCCCAACATTTCCGGTTTTCTCTAGTTGTCAATGGAGCTCCTAAAGAAAATCCTGCTGGTTCCTGGGATTGGTCAGACTGGCTCCTGAATTCCATATTCATTTGCCCACTCCCATATCCAATGAGATAAAGTAGCATGGTGTGTCAGCATCCTTATTAAAGGATTATTAAAGCATTGCGGTTTTTTGGCATATATCTACTGCTAGCAAGCAGTAGATATATGCAAAAACATTTTTTTTTAAGTTAAAAAGGAGAACTATGAGGGGGGGGGAGGGGCTTTTCACTCACCTCATAGTTCTAGCTGACCTGTGACAATGAAACTGTCACAGGTCGGCTCAGTAGATCGGGAGGTGAGCGAACACATACCGGCGTTCGCTCACCTCTCGATCCTGTCACGGCTCTCTGCCGTGACAGGGGAGGGGATGCATTCCCCCGTCCCCGCTCCGATCCGCCAGCGCTGACTGGCGGAACGGACGGGGGAGGGGGCGGGTACAGCTGGCTCTGCCTCTAGATAGGCAGAGCCAGCTGTCACTCACGCAGCTGGGCGGTCTCAACATCGATGTCGGGATCCGCTCTGGCGTCTCAGTATACCGCGAGCTGTAGCTCCCCATATACTGAGCTTAGGGTGATGGGAGGACGCTAGTTTGTGTCCTCCCGTTACCCTAAGGAGAACTATGGGGAAAAGCCCGGACCCAATAGTTCTCCTTTAATGAAGAGTCCCAGATGTATCCAAATACATGAAAATCCAACCGTGACCCCAATGTGAATAGTATCCGAGTATCATTCCTGAAGAACACATTCTGTATCCTTATACATGAGCGCCGATATGAAGATGTGATCCATAGGTATCCATAGCAACTCAGATAAGAATTCACATCAACCAGCGACCCCCCAATCAGGAAGTTGCCAAAAAACAAAACACAGTTTCTGCACCAACCTGGTCAGCCGTCTTCGAGCTGCGAGAATCCCGGCCAATGTGTCTCCTTCCCTGACGGCCAATGTGACTTGAAGGGAGAATTTCCAGCCAATGACATCTGAGAAATAGAAGAGTGAGAGTTCATGTGAGACCTCAGAGAAAACTGAACTGATTAAAAAATAGAATCAGCGCAAATCATAGAGATCAGCTGATGAGATGCAGCCAAATATTCCTTTAGAGGTCCTGATTGTGTCTCTCCGACACGTCCCCAATACCGAAATACAAATATCTGACCTCCGTCCTCCCCTTCAGTCTTCTATCTGACCTCCGTCCTCCCCTTCAGTCTGATATCTGACCTCCGTCCTCCCCTTCAGTCTGATATCTGACCTCCGTCCTCCCCTTCAGTCTGATATCTGACCTCCGTCCTCCCCTTCAGTCTGATATCTGACCTCCGTCCTCCCCTTCAGTCTGATATCTGACCTCCGTCCTCCCCTTCAGTCTGATATCTGACCTCCGTCCTCCCCTTCAGTCTGATATCTGACCTCCGTCCTCCCCTTCAGTCTGATATCTGACCTCCGTCCTCCCCTTCAGTCTGATATCTGACCTCCGTCCTCCCCTTCAGTCTGATATCTGACCTCCGTCCTCCCCTTCAGTCTGATATCTGACCTCCGTCCTCCCCTTCAGTCTGATATCTGACCTCCGTCCTCCCCTTCAGTCTGATATCTGACCTCCGTCCTCCCCTTCAGTCTGATATCTGACCTCCGTCCTCCCCTTCAGTCTGATATCTGACCTCCGTCCTCCCCTTCAGTCTGATATCTGACCTCCGTCCTCCCCTTCAGTCTGATATCTGACCTCCGTCCTCCCCTTCAGTCTGATATCTGACCTCCGTCCTCCCCTTCAGTCTGATATCTGACCTCCGTCCTCCCCTTCAGTCTGATATCTGACCTCCGTCCTCCCCTTCAGTCTGATATCTGACCTCCGTCCTCCCCTTCAGTCTGATATCTGACCTCCGTCCTCCCCTTCAGTCTGATATCTGACCTCCGTCCTCCCCTTCAGTCTGATATCTGACCTCCGTCCTCCCCTTCAGTCTGATATCTGACCTCCGTCCTCCCCTTCAGTCTGATATCTGACCTCCGTCCTCCCCTTCAGTCTGATATCTGACCTCCGTCCTCCCCTTCAGTCTGATATCTGACCTCCGTCCTCCCCTTCAGTCTGATATCTGACCTCCGTCCTCCCCTTCAGTCTGATATCTGACCTCCGTCCTCCCCTTCAGTCTGATATCTGACCTCCGTCCTCCCCTTCAGTCTGATATCTGACCTCCGTCCTCCCCTTCAGTCTGATATCTGACCTCCGTCCTCCCCTTCAGTCTGATATCTGACCTCCGTCCTCCCCTTCAGTCTGATATCTGACCTCCGTCCTCCCCTTCAGTCTGATATCTGACCTCCGTCCTCCCCTTCAGTCTGATATCTGACCTCCGTCCTCCCCTTCAGTCTGATATCTGACCTCCGTCCTCCCCTTCAGTCTGATATCTGACCTCCGTCCTCCCCTTCAGTCTGATATCTGACCTCCGTCCTCCCCTTCAGTCTGATATCTGACCTCCGTCCTCCCCTTCAGTCTGATATCTGACCTCCGTCCTCCCCTTCAGTCTGATATCTGACCTCCGTCCTCCCCTTCAGTCTGATATCTGACCTCCGTCCTCCCCTTCAGTCTGATATCTGACCTCCGTCCTCCCCTTCAGTCTGATATCTGACCTCCGTCCTCCCCTTCAGTCTGATATCTGACCTCCGTCCTCCCCTTCAGTCTGATATCTGACCTCCGTCCTCCCCTTCAGTCTTCTGTCTGACCTCCATCCTCCCATTCGGTCTACTGTCTGACCTCCATCCTCCCCTTCAGTCTTCTGCCTGACCTCCGTCCTCCCATTCAGTCTTCTATCTGACCTCCGTCCTTCACTTCAGTCTTGTCTGACCTCCGTCCTCCCCTTCAGTCTTCTATCTGACCTCCGTCCTCCCCTTCAGTCT
>NW_017306591.1:388348-400525 GCF_000935625.1 Nanorana parkeri
GGGGGGGTGCTTTAACTGAATAAAAGGAGTATTGTGATCCTGTAAAGAGAACCTGTCATGGCTGTAAAAGAACCAACAATACCTCTGAGGTGCGGGTACTTTGTAGTTGCTTCACCTTCTGGGTCATTGCCGAGCCACGATAGCTCACTGACTACTCTCCAAGTCGATACAAACCCCGCCCACTTCCGGCAACAAGTCATCTACCTCGTCCTTCAAATGCCAAACCCTTATTGGCTAGCAGAGATGCCATATGACAGGTAATGGTAGAAGGGGCGGGGCTTAGGGCCCTTCATACTATGGCCTTGTAGTAATGTGCGCGTGTTACCTTGTGCTTTACCCTAACGCACCTTGCCAATGGATGTGCACCACAGCGTGCTGCCAAATAATGCATGCGCCATTTATTGCATTGCAAAATACATTGCGGTGACACCGCCTCCCACCAATGCAACCATAACCCTCAGTCATTAAAAGGAACCTGTCATGACAGAACCATCAGAGCACCATTTTTGAAAGTGAAAGCTCTGCAGGCCTTGACTAGGCATGCAGCCAGTGAAGTCCCAGACACATACCAGGATGACAGTAGCTGGCTGCAAACAATATATAGGTTATATATAGAGAACCCCAACACATCGTTGATGTTTACAAGACCAACATATTTTAATAAATGGCCCCCTAAAAAAGGCTCAGCCCGTACCTCATCCAAAACCAACTTCCCCCTCAGCCATTGAAACCAATGGTATTGCCGTAGTGCATTCTGGGACAGGTGGTCTTGAAGAACCCTCAGTTCAAGCGCCCAGCGTTGCTATAGAACTACATCTCCCGGGAGGCGTTGGGAAAAGAAACGTCAGGTGACTCAGCGGCGTCCAGTCAAGCGTAGCGAAAACCAGCCTCCGCGCGGTGTCCGTGGTAACGGAGGGCGTGGCCGCCATGCGAAGAGGGGGGGTGTCTAGAGCGGGCAGAGGGCGTGGCCGCTCTGGTTGGCAAAAGTCGACGTGGAGGGCGTGGCCGATCAGTGCGGAGGAAGACGGGGTTGGCGGGAAAAGCTGTCTGAGGTGAATTCCGTCGACTGAGAGGACATGTGCCAGTTTACCTCAGCGGAAGTGAACAGCGTTGATGGTGAATGGATTTATCTATATCTGACCATAACTGTTAATTATCAAATGTCTAATTAACCCCTTGAGGTGAATTTATAAAAGGTGTCTAAATAAGTCATGATTGTAATACAGTGCCATTACAATTCTGCTCTGTTATTGCTATGTGCAGCTTTTATTTATTGCAGGTATTTATATTGTGTCATCTGTTTATTCATAGCAGTCCTTGCCCCCTAAGGAGCTTACAATCTAAAGGCTCCCTTGGCAACGGTCACTATGCCCCGCCCCTAAAGCTGATGTCATACAAACCCCATCCATCCGCCATGTGACAACTCCAGGCTGGCGACATGCTTTTTATTGGAAGGTGAGTATGTGGGGGGGGGGGAGACATTAAAGCGGCCCATCCGTGGGTCCCCGACTACACACACGCAAAGGCCTCAAAAAGCAATTTGTAATCAAACCGTTCACCAAAAGAAACCCGGATTTTGAAAATGAATGTGTGACTTCAGCGCAGCGAACGGTTTGTTTACAAATGGCGGTTTGAAGCATTGAAGGTTGGGCAAAATAGTGAACTTGTGTGCCATGGAAGGCCCGCTCTGAAGTGAACCTGTGTGCCATGGAAGGCCCGCCCTGAAGTGAACCTGTGTGCCATGAAAGGCCCGCCCTGAAGTGAACCTGTGTGCCATGGAAGGCCCGCCCTGAAGTGAACCTGTGTGCCATGGAAGGCCCGCCCTGAAGTGAGCCTGTGTGCCATGGAAGGCCCGCTCTGAAGTGAACCTGTGTGCCATGGAAGGCCCGCTCTGAAGTGAACCTGTGTGCCATGGAAGGCCCGCTCTGAAGTCAACCTGTGTGCCACGGAAGGCCCGCTCTGAAGTCAACCTGTGTGCCATGGAAGGCCCGCCCTGAAGTCAACCTGTGTGCCATAGTATCTTCTTATACAGGGGTGGGCAACTCCGGCTGTGCTTTAACTACAAATCCAAACATGCCATTAACTCACTCTTGTAATGCCTCATGGGATTTGACTGGTCTTGTCTCCGCCCCCTCCTGTAATAAAGACCGCTCACTGCTGCTCTCTCTCATTGTGCAGGGTGACTGGTCTTGTCTCCGCCCCCTCCTGTAATAAAGACAGCTCACTGCTGCTCTCTCTCATTGTGCAGGGTGACTGGTCTTGTCTCCACCCCCTCCTGTAATAACGACCGCTCACTGCTGCTCTCTCACCTTGTGCAGGGTGACTGGTCTTGTCTCCGCCCCCTCCTGTAATAAAGACAGCTCACTGCTGCTCTCTCTCCGTGTGCAGGGTGACTGGTCTTGTCTCCGCCCCCTCCTGTAATAAAGACCGCTCACTGCTGCTCTCTCTCCTTGTGCAGGGTGACTGGTCTTGTCTCCACCCCCTCCTGTAATAAAGACCGTTCACTGCTGCTCTCTCACCTTGTGCAGGGTGACTGGTCTTGTCCCCGCCCCCTCCTGTAATAAATACCAGTCACTGCTGCTCTACTGTACTAGCAGTAGATATATGTAAATAAGAAGGAGACTTTAATACCACTTTAGGCTTTGAAATTGAAAGATAGAAGCTGATTCGTTACCATGAACAGCTGCTCCAGATTCTGTCTGTTCTACTCTAAATAAATTCCCCCGTATAATGTTTTGTTTTTTGTTTTTTTTATGTATTTTCTTCTGTTCAGGTGCAGAGCTAAAATCCTGTCCACACCCGGCTTTCCTAATCATCTGGCGGCACTGTGACCCCCCCAGATATCCCGCACCATGGGGGTAAGACTAAACCTACTGCAAGAAGTGGTGCAACATGTCAGCAAGTTGTGTCCATGGTATCATGTCCTTGTGTGTCCAGGAAGAAGGTAGCAGAGACGGCGTACAGACCCGCAGAGGTCCAAACCAAGGTATGTGATATCAACTGCAGACAGTCACAGAGCATCTACACTGTGTGGCCGGATTATTATGACCCCTCCCCCATCAGTACTTGGTTGGGCCGCCTGGTGACTCCACGAGATGGTGAAAGGTGAGGAATCTGACACGGCACTGTTGCCCTTCTGTGGTCTTGTACCAGTCTTGCCCCTCCCCCGTTCTGCCCTAACATTGACTAGTCGCTGACGGCCACAATTCGCACGTTCAGACCCAGATTTTCGGCTGACAGTCCGGTCTTTAAACACTTTAACAATGAGCCCCTCTTGAACATTTAACGAATTCTGCTGTTTTGCTGATACTCGCTCCATGGCTCCGAGCGCCAACAATCATCCCGCGTTCCAAGGCTGTTACATCGCGTTGTTTCCCCGAATCTTCCCAATCACTTCTACTGTCGTGGTAACCAACCCGCTTCCCTATTTAGAATGGTCCGGCCCTCTAGCAACTTCAGCAGCCACTCAGTGTATATAATAATCCGGCCACTCGGTGTATATAATAATCCGGCCACTCAGTGTATAAGCCAACACATGGGGATAAGGATTCTTATTTAGGAAAAAGAAATGACAGTTGTTTTAGGGGGGGGATTTGTCAGTGACAGTCACATGGCTACAATAAAGATCCTTATCCTCGGGTTAAAGCGTTGCAAGCCAAGCTTCTTGAGGCTGAATTGAAAAAACCTTTAACACAAGGATGAGGACCATTATTTTAGTCATGTGACTGTCATTTTCAAATCTCCTTGGACCCCGTTGTAAAGAACAGTCACTTATTTAGAATAAGTTATCTTACTCCTGGTTTGTGTGAGCTGACGCCGTGCATTCTGAAGAAACAAGTAGCAATCTTTCTTTAAAAAATTCGGACTCCAGAAGGGGCTGTGTAAAGCCCGTGACACGCTGCACACGAAACCGCGCAGAGCGATGCAAAGCTGTCCGGCACGGACAGCTTTGTTAGATAAATCACATTTACCATGTGGCTATATACAGTAAGGTATATTACATCAGCACAGACATCCCGCCCCTTTGGTCAGCTGAGAGGTGGGGAATGCCCCGACTCACAGCTGATTGGACGGAGTACCTATATGGCTTCCATGTTCGATTGACCTCAGGTTCGAACCTGGTTTGGTCCAAAGTCACCAAAGCAGGCGTCCCCATGGGAAGATGTTCCCTCTATTCCTGTCCTGGTGACAACTCACAATATTGGTTTCCCTCCCTGTTTGCTAGAATTCGGGATGAATACATACAGTTTTTGTCGAAAATCAGCACAGAGTATCGCACAGACACAGAAATCACGGCAGCCGATCAAGGTTCCATCTCTTTTAATGCATAACAGCAATGCCTGAGGTACACAAAGAAACATACACAGGCGCAGGTAGTCAACCCCTCCACTGCCATAGAGGTCTCACGCGGGTTGCAGACGTCTTTCAGCAGGGACAAGGATAAAACAAGTACAGGTTTATCATTCTACTCTACTACTTAATATAGTTGAATAAATTATAGTGGGATTATATATACGTATGCACATATATATACATATATATGTACACACTTAACGCGCACACTCGGAGCGACATGGGAATCAGACACAGAAGTGACAGTCAGTTTTTTCTTTTTTTACTTTTTTTTATGGAATGCTATCTAGTGCTAGTTAAGGGGAACCTGGTCGGTGGGATTAGATTCAGGGGGGTGTTTAAAAGCATTTCATATACATAGATAGGAGGGATGCTGCAAGCAAGCACCCCAGATGGTCCCTGTAGTCCGGGAGCTGTGCACCCCACAAATGTCCACTTTGTAGAAATATATGTATCAAAAAAAAAAAGGTAATAATAATCAAGTGTCCGGTCTGTGTGCGTTAGGTGATGACAGCTTCCTCTTCTGATCAAAAGCAACTGGGTGTAGAATGTCGTTGTCATTCACAAGGTTCTCCTCTTCTTATCCTCCCAGCAATGCTGCGTGTAGGAGAATAGAAAGCCGTAGCATGTGACCAACGAGAGTCCGTTGTAAATAAGACATTTTCGTGATGTGGAGCCTCTGCCCCTCAGACCCCCTAATAATCACCACCAGTCCCCTATATCAATATTTCTTTTTTTTTTCTCTTGGAACATAATATATAAATTTTCTGAAGACTTCACATAATTCATATACATCGACATTACTATACATTTCATTGTGAAAACTTTGCATGGTCTTCGACATCGGAATGATTATACTATGTACATTTCTGGAACCAATGGCTCAACTGTGGTGTCAAGGCCTTTTCTTTATAGACCCTTTGGTGCTATGGAATAATATGTCCTTATTTAATGTTGGTCCACCGTGTTCGTTTTTCTGTTGAGTTATATAACGGAATGCCCTGTGAGGAACACCAAAGGTTGTGGAGATCGCTGTAAAAGGCAAAGAAATGTCCTAAAGGCTTTAATATGGAATGTGAAGAAATTATGTGAATGGGAAGCTCATATGTATTAGGAACATTTATATATATCTTATATGACCGGCGGACGATTGTGGGTAACCATCACACCTACATCTGTATGAGCTTATTGGACATCCCATTCCTACATCTATATGAGCTTGTTGGACATCCCATTCCTACATCTGTGTGAGCTTGTTGGACATCCCATTCCTACATCTGTGTGAGCTTATTGGACATCCCATTCCTACATCTGTATGAGCTTGTTGGACATCCCATTCCTACACCTATATGAGCTTGTTGGACATCCCATTCCTACATCTGTGTGAGCTTGTTGGGCATCCCATTCCTACATCTATATGAGCTTGTGTCCAACAATTGTGTCCAATCCCATTCCTACATCAATTGTGTCCAACAATTGTGTCCAATCCCATTCCTACATCTGTATGAGCTTGTTGGACATCCCATTCCTACATCTGTGTGAGCTTGTTGGACATCCCATTCCTACATCTGTGTGAGCTTATTGGACATCCCATTCCTACATCTATATGAGCTTGTTGGACATCCCATTCCTACATCTGTATGATGTTGTTGGACATCCCATTCCAAAACCAAACCATGGGCATTAATTTGGAGTTGCCCCCTTCCCATGGCCATTGATATGGAGTTGCCCCCTTCCCATGACCATTAATATGAAGTTGCCCCCTTCCCATGACCATTAATATGAAGTTGCCCCCTTCCCATGGCCATTAATATGGAGTTGCCCCCTTCCCATGGCCATTAATATGGAGTTGCCTCTTCCCATGGCCATTAATATGGAGTTGCCCCTTCCCATGGCCATTAATATGGAATTGCCATTCCCATGGCTATTAATATGGAATTGTCCCCTTCGCATGGCCATTAATATGGAATTGCTCCCTTCCCATGGCCATTAATATGGAATTGCCCCTTCCCATGGCTATTAATATGGAGTTGCCCCTTTCCCATAGCCATTAAGTTATGGAAGAGCCCCCTTCCTATGGCCATTAATATGGAGTTGCCCCTCCCCATGACCATTAATATAGAATTGCCCCCTCCCCATGACCATTAATATAGAATTGCCCCCTTCCCATGGCCATTAATATGGAATTGCCCCCTTCCCATGGCCATTAATGTGGAGTTGGCCTTCCTTTTGTGGCTATGACGGCCTCTACGTGTGGAAGACTTTCCACAAGATTTGGTAGGGTGTCTATGGGGATCTGTGGCCATTTGTAAGGTCAGGTGCTTATGTTGGATGAGAGGACCTGGCTCAAAATCAGGATTCCAATTCATCCCAAAGGTGTTCACTTGGGTTGAGGTCAGGGCTCTGTGGCGGACACTCGAGTTCATCCACCAAACTGATCACACCATGTCTTTATGGAGCTGGCTTTGTACACAGGGGACAGTCACGGTGGCACAGAAAATGGTCTTCACTAAACCGCAAGGTTGGAAGATCACAACTGTCTACAATGTCTTTGTATGGTGTAGAATTAGCATTAGCCTTCACTGAGGACACCTGATCTCAATCGTTTGGTGGGATGTCCATATATTTTGACCATGAAGTAGGTGTGATGGTCTACAAACTTGTGTCCATATAGTGTGTTAGACAATGTGTAGATGTGATGTTTATTTTTCTTTGCTTAACTCGAGAGAGAGAGACCAGTCATTTTCTTTTAGCAACAATGCTTAAAAGTATTCCATGAAGATGGCAAATTCCGTTTTTCAAGTAGCTATAATAGGGGCACGTCGGCCCTTTCATGGAGACAAGTGAGCACTTCCTATGTTGCCCGTCATCACAGAACTCCTCTTCCTGGTCCGTCTAATCTCGGCTACAATATTTTTAGTCATATCTGGGATTCATTCCTATTCATAAATTTTTTTTTTTTGTCCTCAAAGTTTGTGAAAAGAATTCTCAGTCCTGGTAGTGAAGTGTGGATTCGTTTGGATACACTCCACCGAGTAATCGTTATTCAGTCAGTCATTGCTCCACAATTCCTGATCATGCGAACGTTGCACGTACACCACATAAAGTATGGAATGAATTTCTGGTTATCAGTTACACCAACCAAAAAAAAAGGAGTTTTCTTCTAGATCTGCCATTTAAATGTTCCACATTCTGGGTTGGCATAATGGCAGAGTTGATGCAATCTTGTTTTTGTCCATTTCACAGCCCAAATCGTGCCGCCAATCCAAACCGGCCGCCGGCCGTTTTCTTTCGTTTCAGTGAAGAGGCTTAATATCTTCTGCGCATGCTGGCACCTTCTAGAGTCATGGCGCGGTGCACTCTGAGGATCAGACGCCAGCACGTGTCTGGCTGCGAGCATTGCAAGGTTGAGTGCAGAGTATCGGCATTTATTGATTGGTCCCAGAGGATATGAGAGCAGTGAATGGGCACAAATGTTTAGTGGGAGGTGAACAAAACAGCCCTCTGGCACGGGTCACGATCGCGGGAGCTCTTCAGTACGCTTGTCCAGTCTCGACAGGTAACAGGCCCAAAACAGCTGAGTGTTCGCCGAGCTTCATACGGCGCTGTGTGGACAGGCTGACATTTTTAGCCAAATAGTCGACAGCGGCTAGAAAACAAATCCAAAAATTGATTAGCAAGGAGAAATAAACCCAAAAACTTCCAACTCATCTACCAGACAAATAACTTTAGGATTTGGCTCAGGACTTAATGTATATCAATCATTGAGATGAAGTATGCACAGATACTGTTTTTTCGGTATTGAGTACCGATTTTTTTTTTTCATCAGTTCTCGCCAATACCGATACCGGAAGTCCCATTAAGGAAGCCAGGTGGCGTGTAATGACTCACCCAGGAAGCTGGGCGGCATGTAAAGACTTGCCACCCGGCTTCCGGATTAGCATGGAAGCTGTCTCCATGCTCCCTCGCCACCAGGTGACGAGGAAGTATGGAGCCGGCTTTGTGGCCAATTAGGAGGCCGGGGGGCGGGTAATGACTCGCCGATTGGCTTCCTGATTGGCCAGCTTCTCGACCAATCAGGAAGCCGGGCAGCAAGTCATTACACTGCGCCTGGCTTCCTGATTGGCCGGGAAGCCGGCTCCAACCTCCACCAGGTGAACATCCCGATTGACCAGCTTCTCGACCTATCAGGAAGCTGGGCACCGAGTCATAACCCTACTGAGCGTGGTGTGTCACTGACGGCTTTACACAGACTTGGGTGAATTCAATAAGCCTACACACATCCCTAGTAAGGAGTCATATAAAATAAGGTACCAGAAACTATGCGTGGGCATGCTTCCTGGGCTAGCTAAGAGGTACCTGTCTGTAGTGAAGCATGCATTGTTAAAGGGATGGTGATATTTCCCTTTCCGTCCTATAAAACTAGGAAAGAACAGTAGCATTTCTTCTTCCCAGCATTTCTATGTGCTCATCCTTCTATAGCTGCACTGAAGGCATGTGCTGTATAGAACCATCTAGGGCCGCTGGATTTGAATTGATGAAGTATGAAATGAAACAGAACAGCTTTTATTTTCATCTCACTTATTATTTAACAATTCTTTTTCTGGCAGTGCATATCAATGCTGTACATTACATTCAGGCATAATAATTACCTGTTGTCACTGACAGCAAAAGATGCCCAGGCGTCAGCGGAATAGAGAAGTTTCTGCCAATAAGTAAAGAAATGTGAGGCACCAGTGGCATGTCAGCTGCAGTCCTGGGGGAGGACTTGTCCAGACAAGACTCTTATTAGAGTTGTCATATTCATTACGTTTCTCTTCACGCTTCTGTGTCCCATCAATGTGGGCATCAGATAGAGGAGCGTCTGTGCCAAATGCCCAGCGCAGTCAGTGGATCTGATCAGCTGGGGAATAGCTGCCCCTAAATGGTTTGTGCTTATGCTCAGTCACTGTTGTTATTATTTATATAGCGCCAACATACTAAGCGGCGGAGCGTGAGGTTAGTACATACAGAGGCTATAACAATTGCATCAGCCATTGTAGGACTATACACCTGCAGATATTAGTATTCTGCATAAACCTGTTGTTTCTTACTCAACATATTAAACAAATATTGGGATCTGAAAGCAGGAAGCCAACAGTGTCTGCCCAAACCTCCATTCAGTATGCCAATACTGACTTCTAGATTGGAAGTTAGAGCTCTGGCACCAGCAAGCACGCCTGGTCAGAGGGGAACAGACTATTATTCCCTGAGCAATGTGGCAGAATGGAAGCTACAGGCAGCTATTGTACATTGTACGCCGTGGGCCTGGGGGCTACCAAGGGTGCTATGGAGACCAGTAGAGGGAACTGATGGGACCCTCCAATGCACAGATATCTATCAAATCCCAATATATTAATATGACTATTCCTGCACGCTACACCATTGCCTCTCTTTTATGCTGGGATAGGTGTCAGGTATTCCTCCACTGGAAGCCACTGTTACAACACCTTGACTCTCTACATTTATTATTAGGGATGCACCGATACCAGTATTTCGGTACAGAGTACGATTACCGATAATTTTTTTTGGTACTCGCCGATACCGAATACCGGAAGTCCCATTCAGGAAGCCGGGCAGCATGTGAAGATTCGCCACTATGTAACGAGAAAGCATGGAGCCGGCTTGCTGGCCAATCATGAAAGCCGGGCGCCGTGTAATGACGTGTCACCCAGCTTCCTGATTGGCTAGCTTCCCTACCAATCAGGAAGCTGTGCAGCGTATAATGATGCGCTGCCCGGCTTCCTGATGCAGGAAGTATCGGGCTAGGCATCGGAGCATTTGGGCGAGTACGAGTGCTCGTCCAAATACTCAGTATCAGCACCGATACTAGTATTGGTGCATCCCTATTTATTATTATTATTATTATACAGGATTTATAAAGCGCCAACAGTTTGCACAGCTCTTTACAATATAAGGAAGACATTACAATCGCAATACAATTCAAGACAAGATGGTAAGGAGGGCCCTGCCCCTGAGGGCTTACATTTGTTCCTATTTATATCTTACTTCCAATGTAAAGTATCTGAAGGCTTTCAACATTGCTTTTGTTTTTCAGATCTATTACAAACTATTGTTAAAGGGACTGAAGCCAACATAATATGAAAGCTTTGCTCTTCCATAATACAATGATGTGCCACAAGGTACCTTTTATGCAAATTGAGGTTTCGCTAAACAGATCAGAAGATCCAATGCAAACATCAGCTTTCTAAAAGTCAGTGTTTGCATTGGTTTAGGCATGACCCCCTCCCCACTTCCTCCCAATGTGCTCATGACTGGAGATATATTGCTCAAGCACTGAAGGAGCAATCATGTATGGAGGACTTGCCTCCATTTCCTAAAGGTTGTTTTTTTTCCAAAGGACTCTGGGGCAGTCATGTTGAAGGTATTGTCTGACACTTTGTGGTGCCTACTATGAGGGCACTTACAGAGTTTGTAAACCTAAAGGTAGATTTCATTCTAAATAGCCGTGCCATGTATGATTCTGGAAGGAAAGGCTTCAAGAAATTAGACTTGCCAGATGTGAGTTTTTTTAGGCATATCATCTGCAAGGCTCTTGGGATTCTTTTAGCTCTGGCCTAGAATAATGGTTTCCCTGTCCTTCAGTACACCCGCATGCTGTTATATATTGCACTTTTGTATTAATCTGGTCAAACATTTGCAGTTTGTGGTGATGTTTTTCATCCGTTTGACTGGAATGTCAATCAGAGAAGGTAAAACATCTCTTTTGTGATCGTACTCTGCAGTGTCTCTCTTTTAGTTAGTGGGGTGATTTTTTTTTTTTTTACATTAAATCGTTAAATAAAAGAACACGTATGGCAATGTTCCCAGTTATGAACAAAGATATCCGAAAGCTACGATCAAATGTAATAACAGTATGTTAGCTTTACAGTGCTCTGTAGTTTGACCTTAGCAAATAGCTGATGGTGCTCAGTGATTGTGGACTCTTTGTAACGTCTTGTGATAGAGTCACTTTAAATACGCTTCCTAGCTGCATAGTTTTGGTCTCTGTGCGTCCTATGTACATCTCAGAACTTCTCTCTGCCTTTGCTGGAGCTAGCAGAGTGGACAGAGAATGCCCAAGGCGGACGTCAGAGGGGATTGTGACTATTAATTGCATGTGTGCCCCTAACATGCTCGAGTTGGGAGAAAGGTTATGGTCAGATGAGGAGCAGAGGCGTTGGACCCCTCTCCGGCATCAAGCACATGCTTCTAATTTAGGCTAAAGACATGACTGGGTGTTATGGAGGTGAGCCGGTGACACTGCGTAGGAGTGACTGTAGGCTATTTGGATAGGAGAATGGATTTGGTAATGGCAAATCACAGCACAGCACACGCACCTCTGGAATACACACACGTAGGAAAGAAGCCACCCGCAGTTTAGAGGGTTAGGGGCTCACTACAGCTAAAACTTTTTTCTTAGTTGTGGATAAAGGATTTAACACTTCATCAAGCATTTTAAAGCTGAGGACAATTCTGGAGCTAAAGTAGGGATGCATGCAAGTTTTTACTATGCTGGACCACATGCTTCCATATCAGGGGTGTCACTGGTCCAAGGTGTGTCAGGGTTATGCCATGGCAAGGCATACTTGAGACAGGGGGGCACCCTCGGGCAATTTTTTAAAAGGGGCAGATGACATACTTTTGTGATTGAGCATTACATTATGATTACCCTTTCATAGTGATATGTATGCATGTGCAGTTGGGTTTCAAAGTTTTTATTGGTTTTCCATAGGATTCTGCATGTTTTTAATACCAGTTTTTAACATATATATATATATATAT
>NW_017306591.1:400644-412440 GCF_000935625.1 Nanorana parkeri
ATATATATATAAAAGCAGAAAATTCAGAATTTCTCACATCAACATTATTTCCCCTGCATGTGCAGATGAACCCATATCTAACAGGGTTATTGACAAAAGGGTGAAGAGTTTGGAGAAGGTCGGAGAAGGGAACAATCTAGGACAACATAGCTGGACTGGAAAGTGAGCTGAATTAGAGAATTTTTCCAAATCAGCTATTTTGGCTTAGATTGTTCACTTCTCCGGCCTTCCCCAAACTCTTCACCCTTTTGGTAAGTCTGTAAGTCTTGTATACAACCCGCTAATGAAAGCCTGTAAAGTCTTTGCACATTATCATCTGCATCCCTTTTGAGAATTATAGCATTTGAGTGTGTTGTAGGTGCACCCAGCTACCTAACTTATCCATGTTATATTACGGTGACTCAACACTTACATTGTCCATATTGTCCATACTGGTAGCTTGCCACGGGGTCCATGCTGTATCCCGTCGTGCTGTAGGTTGGGGCGCAGTAGGACTGAGATGTGGGGAGGCTGTCCACAGACTTGATGGAATCACTGCGCTGGCTGCAGCTTGCCGACAGGGAATTGGTGGTCTCCAGGCCGCCATGAAGAGGAGAGATGGAAAATTCCGACTGGCTCTGAGGGCCCACACCGCCTTGACTGCTTAGAATGCTCATAACCTGTAATGAGAAGAGTGGACTCCTTCAAATACCAGCTTTAAGTTGGCAGGAACAGCAGGCTATCGAATTACAGTATTTCAAGTTACACATTCAACAGAAATGGACGAAATAATGTGGAATTTAGAAGTCACCCATCAAACTCGGGAGCCAGTGAGAACATTTGAATCGGCAGCGAAGAGCTCGGAAATGTTACGTATCACAGTCATTCGTTTTTGGCATGTTGGCTTAAGGCCCCATTCACACTGAGCGATTTTTGCAGCGATATCGCTCATATTTCCACGCGATATCGCTCTATGTAGTTTCTCCAATCCATTTCAATGGAGCTGTTCACATCTCGTCGCTCAATATCGCTCAATATCGCTTATAGCTCGTCGCTGGTAGCTTGTCGCTCCTACATGACCCTTTTTTCGAGCGATTTCGCTCCTGATTGCATCCAGCCCAATAGGAAAAAGTCGCTCGACAAGTCGCTCAATATCGCTCGTTGCGCAATATCGCTCAAAATCGCACGATTTTCATGTCGCTCAGTGTGAATGGGGCCTAAAGGAGAACTATGGGGTTAAGGCTTTTCCCCATAGTTCTCCTTAGGGTAACGGGAGGACACAAACTAGCGTCCTCCCGTCACCCTAGGCTCAGTATACCGCGAGCTACAGCTCCCTATATACTGAGACGCCGGAGCTGAAGCGGATCCCGTTCCGGGATCCGCCCAGCTGCGTGAGTGACAGCTGGCTCCTCCTATCTAGAGGCAGAGCCAGCTGTACCCTCCCCCGTCCGTTCCGCCAGTCGGCGCTGGAGGATCGGAGCGGGTAGGGGGGAATCCAGCCCCTCCCCTGTCATGGCAGAGAGCTGTGACAGGATCGAGAGGGGTATGTGTTCGCTCACCTCCCGATCTACTGAGCCGACCTGTGACAGTCTCATTGTCACAGGTCGGCTAGAACTACGAGGTGAGTGAAAAGCACCCCCCTCATAGTTCTCCTTTAAAGGCCCATTTTGCATGGAAAAATATCACTTAAAATGTATGTCAACCCCCAACTATGATCTTATTTGCTTCCTTTGCTCTGGTAAATATACCCGTTGGAATATGCCATTTCATTGATTCATGGTTGACGAAGATGATGCAATGAGAAGTTGGAGTGTCAGTGGTGTCTTCAGCGGTCTCTCTTTGGTTGTTGGTATCAGCAGTGGACGCGGTGAGGAGATCTATACATAGACATTTGCATTGTCCTGCCCATGACCCCCTCTTACCGGCTATTTCATCCTCCTGACCTCCTTCACCTACCCCCTGCACTTTGCTGGAAAAAGTTGCTGAACAGTTCCCCAGCAGACAGGCCAGAGGAGGAGGAGGCGTCTGTTCCTCTGCAAACAGGTTAATATGATTTCTAGAAGTGTTTGAAGCTGGGGTCTAGAGGAAATATCTAGAGGCAGAGCCAGCTGTACCCTCCCCCGTCCGTTCCGCCAGTCGGCGCTGGAGGATCGGAGCGGGTAGGGGGGAATCCAGCCCCTCCCCTGTCATGGCAGAGAGCTGTGACAGGATCGAGAGGGGTATGTGTTCGCTCACCTCCCGATCTACTGAGCCGACCTGTGACAGTCTCATTGTCACAGGTCGGCTAGAACTACGAGGTGAGTGAAAAGCACCCCCCTCATAGTTCTCCTTTAAAGGCCCATTTTGCATGGAAAAATATCACTTAAAATGTATGTCAACCCCCAACTATGATCTTATTTGCTTCCTTTGCTCTGGTAAATATACCCGTTGGAATATGCCATTTCATTGATTCATGGTTGACGAAGATGATGCAATGAGAAGTTGGAGTGTCAGTGGTGTCTTCAGCGGTCTCTCTTTGGTTGTTGGTATCAGCAGTGGACGCGGTGAGGAGATCTATACATAGACATTTGCATTGTCCTGCCCATGACCCCCTCTTACCGGCTATTTCATCCTCCTGACCTCCTTCACCTACCCCCTGCACTTTGCTGGAAAAAGTTGCTGAACAGTTCCCCAGCAGACAGGCCAGAGGAGGAGGAGGCGTCTGTTCCTCTGCAAACAGGTTAATATGATTTCTAGAAGTGTTTGAAGCTGGGGTCTAGAGGAAGGACCAATATAATCCCCTGCAGTACAGGGGGGACGCTGCCCCCCTCTCTTTACTTCTGCTCTATAATGTATTACTTCTTAGTATATTACCATCACTAACCAAAAATCAATTGCCAAGCGACATCTGTAAGACTTTATCTGCAGGGATATCAGGGGCCTGTCAATCTGGCTGAGTGGCAGCTTTCCCTCCCTTCCCCCTTCCGTTTCTGTCACCCCCTTCCTACTCTCTCTGCACCGCTGCCCCAAATCAGTCACAGCCTATTCACATTAACCTTTCCGCTGCCTGGCAGTATATAGCGCTTCGCAGCGAGCGTTAAGCTGACGGCTTTCTTACAAATTTTTTTACTTCTCTCAAGACATTCCAACCCCCCAAAAAAAAATGATGGCGGAGTATGATGCCTGCACAAGTGTTTCGCATCTACACATTCGAGATCATGAGCATGTTAAATCCATTTAGAAGTGGCAGACGAGTTATAAAGTTTTAAGTTTACACTTGTGGATGTTTTTTTGTAATCTTTTCTATGTTTTTTTGTTTTTCTTTTTGCAAAACAGGTTTGTTCAATAAGCCAAAAAGCAATGTACTGATATCTGTAAAAAAAAAAAAATCAAGGCAACTGGACTTGCTGTATTTTTCTCCAATTATGCAAATGCAAACAACACCTGGTTGTGACTAAGCCCTCGTTCACACCTAGGCGTATTGCATATGCGCGTCTGTCGCGCGTTTTTTTTACCGCGATTGGCTGTAAAAAGTAGCGCGACCCCCGAAGGCTACTTGGCTGTATCCCAATGGAAAACGGCGCAAAGTAGTACCTGGACCTTTTCAGGCGTGGCCCGTTTTGTAGGGCGTTAGGGACGGGCGGAAATACGGCAAGGTGGGAACGAGACCATTGCCTACAATGCAATTTATATTTTTGACCGTTTTGTCGAGCGTTCGTCGAGCGTAGAACGCGCTACAAAACGGTCAGGTGTGAACGAGGGCTAACAGATTATGTGGATTGGAGCAACATTCACCATATTTATTCCCAGATACTTTTTTGTACAAGTCATTCTGAATTGAGAAAGCTGGTCGGATGACCAGTGAAACGTCTTCAAGAAAAATACAGCAAGTCCAGTTGCCTTGACTTATTATTTTCACAGATATACCATGTGACCCGGATGGATGAGAACCTTCACAGACATACATAGTGAGGGGAATTTATCAAATCTGGAGCAGCAGATAAAATTTGGAGCAGCTGTGCATGGCAACCAAGCAGCAGATAAAATTTGGAGCAGCTGTGCACGGCAACCAATCAGCATCTCTCTTCCATTTTCAAATCTTAGCTCAAAAAACTGAAGGGAGAAGCTGATTGGTTGCCTTGAGCAACTGCTCCAGATTCTGCCTGCTCCAGTTTTGATAAATTCCCTTCATTGTATTTTGTATATTGTGTGTCTTTTAGGTAACTCTAAACATCCACAGTAATCAGTCAATGCCATTGGTCCGTTTCACGCTGTACTGATTAAAGCAAGAAAAAAAAGAAAACATTGCTATGGGTTATTGCACTTTTTTTCTTTTTGCATCAATTTATTATATAAACGTAAAAGCATTAGAAGAACCTGACTAGAAATGGTGCATAATGCACTGAGAGTGCACTTTATATCCCATATGTTCTGAATTCATGAAATAAATGTATTTGACTGATAGGCAACATTCCCGTGCCAAATGCCACAGCAGCACAGAAACAGATAACCCCCATGTATCGGCGTTAACCCTTGCCTAGCCCCGATCGGCAGAACATAGGGCCCCTTCTCAACCTTGACCCGAGGTCAGTTGGTTAGTAGTCTGAGACACGTGTTCTCCCGTGACACTGGGATATGTCCTTTCACTGTCCCCCTTCCTCTGTATCTCTCTTCACATTCACTCTTTCTTCCCTCCGCTGACACTCTTTCCCCTCAGGAGGTTTCATCATCCTCTCCGTACTTTAAAAGAAGAGGAGTTAAAAAAAAAAAATGTAATTAATTCCCTCTATTTCTGAGCAGGGCCTGAGGGTCTGTGTCCACGGAGGCTCCAGCCAGGCAAATCTGCACCCTTTATGATAAACCGAGTCGGCTTTAGACGTTCAAGTGCAATTAGGATCCCCCATCTCGAGACCATCAGCTCTTCCAACTTCTTGGGCCGCAGGAGGAAGGGAAATTGAGCTGCGGAGGAAACTACATGAAAGTGGGAGATAGGGATGAAAGGCCATCCACCGTATACAATATGGACAGGAACCTTATATTATCTCCTGGGATATAGGATCCGCCGCATGCAAGCATGTTAAGAGATTAGACAACCAACTTTACAGGAAAAATAACACTTTCCTTGTACACTGTTATTCTTTGTGTTTGCACATTTTTTTTTTGGGCTTAAACATTTTTATTTCATTTTGAGAAACGACGGCGGAATCCAATTCACTTACATATTGATGTGTGTTTTGAGGTTTTTGCTACGGAATATATTATGAATATTAAAAACGTACGAGGAAGGAAACCACTGAGATTTTATTTATTGTGGACCTGCCATCTCCAAACGATGAAGGCGGCCGTGTTCATTAGCCTGGCGATTCATTAGCAGCTCGTGACAACTATGAGGCATGTGTTGCCTTATGCGTTAGCTGCAATGTACTGACTTAATATCCAGAATTATTTTGGCTGTTCCAAAATCATCAGTATTGGGCCCGGTTCACACCCGGGCGTTTTTGTAGTGTGTTGCTACGCTCTGCAAAACGCTTAAACACCGAAATGCCATTATTTCCTATGAGTATGGTTCACACCTGGGCGTATTACAGGTCGTATGAACGCGCTACAAAGCGCCCTACGCCCAAAGAAGTACAGAAGATTCTTTGGGGCGTATTTGCCGCGCGTATCCATTGTGATACAGCCAGGTAGCCCTCGGAAACGCACGTTTTTTTTACCGAGAATCGCGTTAAAAACGCGTGGCACGACAAACGCGCATATTCGATACGCCTAGGTGTGAACCTAGCCTTAGGCTGCATCTGGAGCAATGGTAACCCCATGCTTATTGCTCACAGGTTTATTGCAAAACATTTTCTGAGGAAAACTTTACATTTCTATATCGTATATCGAAATGCAACCATTTGGTTCTCTGCAGTAATTTGTTTTCATTTTGTTATGGCTTAATGCAGACTGGTCTGTGGGTGGGCCTGCAACATGCTAGAGGTTGAGGTTTCTGTGAAGCGTACTGTGTAGGGATGCACAGATACCAAGTGCCATACTCGGTACAAGTACAGATACTTTTCCAGCTCCAAGACTAGACTAGATAAAAATTAAAAAATTAGGAGGCCGCTGCCATGTGTAAGGAGCACACGGAGCTCCTGGGATTTGTACATCTCTGTTTTATTGTATGATTCTGTTTTTATAAATATATATATAAGAGATGCACCAATACATTTTTGCAAGTACGAGTACTGATACTTGCCCAAGTCCTCACAGATACAAGTACTGATACATTTTTGTTTAGTGTCATGTGACAGTTTTTCTAAAACAATACAGACTGATTATTTCAGGACAGTGGTGGAGCGCCAGAGCCCGGTCCCAGCTGCAACCGCTGCAACCCTGGTAGTTCTCATGAAAATGCCAAGTATCGGCACTGGTATCTGAACCATCTGCTATCGGTGCATCCCTAGTAATGTGTATGCCTGGTAGTCACACTCTAGTGAAGCCATTTTGTTATGTACACGTGGAAGGTTCTATGTTTGTACAGGTTACCTATGGCAAATTAGTAAAATTTGGGAAAAAGTGGCTAAAGGACAGAAGGAATACATGAAAAAAAAATGGAATTGAATATTACTGAGAGAACAAAGTCTGCATTACAAAGCTTACTTCTCCACTGCATTGGACCATCTGCTTGTGCTCATGCCACCCTAGACTTTATTAGGAGCTAGGTCCACGGTAGCCTCTGAGACATTTCCGGCACCATGACTGTGGAATGCAACAGTGGGTCACCAAAGTACCCATAGCAATACTCTATATTGTTGGGACATGAATATTCAGATGAGTGTCATCAACCCTCTCCTCTTACTTTTCCCTTTTAATGATATACTTCCCCATTAAAAAAGTTATTTCAAAATTAAATTGCAGAATAACTTGTTCCCTGTGAAAGCAGAGGGTAGATACTCACCTTTTCCACTGACCGTCCACCAGCGCCAGTCTTTTACAGAGGACACAGGAGATCAACACTTCCTGAAAGTAACCGCTGAGTGCAGTGGGGGCACCGGATATCGACACTCTCAGAGATTGGGAGGAACCACTGAGTGCAGTGGGGGCACAGGAGATCAACATTGCCAGAAAGAGGGAGGAACCATTGAGTGCTGTGGGGGTCACAGGAGATCAACACTCACAGAAAGCGGGAGGAACCACTGAGTGCAGTGGGGGCACCGGATATCGACACTCTCAGAGATTGGGAGGAACCACTGAGTGCAGTGGGGGCACAGGAGATCAACATTGCCAGAAAGAGGGAGGAACCATTGAGTTCTGTGGGGGTCACAGGAGATCAACACTCCCAGAGATTGGGAGAAACCACTGAGTGCAGTGGGGGCACAGGAGATCGACACTCACAGAAAGCGGGAGGAACCACTGAGTGCAGTGGGAGAATAGGAGATCGAGATTCCCAGAAGGTGGATGGAACCACTGAGTGCAGTGGGGGCACAGGAGATCGACACTCCCAGAACTGTGAGTTCTCACACTGACAATTCCTCTTACACAGAGCCGTGTTCATTGGAGGGGGAAATATAAGGATAGAGAACTTTTTTTTACAGCGTTTTAATTTTCATGACACGACCGCTCTAAAGGAAACCTGTACTGAAGGAAAAATGTAGGCTGCCATTGATAAACCTTTTCTGAAAATGCCGCTTCTATGGCTGCCTCCGGCTCTATTACTTTGAGTCCCTGACTCTGAACAAGCACACGGCCAGCAAAGCCAGAGTAAAATCCGGACACCTGATCTGCACGAAGCCAGAGGATCAGCATGCCAGTCAGTGATTTGTTCCGCATACACAGTGTTACGCTCCTGGCTTCCTGTGTCCTACGGACAACAAACAAAAGTTTTTAGAAGAAAGTTTCGTATTTGTCTCCACGTTGCACGTTCAGATTGATAACGATGACTTCTGCTTCCAGTCCAATCCACTCTCTTCACCTTTCCATCACCCTTCTGCCAGCTAAGCAGGTAGCCCTCCCCTCCATCTCTCCTTTGCCCTCGGGGTCTTGGTAATGGAGAGTTCACACTGACTTATTGCTTTAAAAAAAGATTTCCTGAGATCTTTAGAACTACCCCAGCAGTGCCCCCCCCCCGCCCCCCCTTCTCCTTTTCTGGTGGAAGGTTCGATAAATGTGAAAGAGCCGGAATACAAAGAGTTCTTGGAGTGACACATCCCAGCCCCGGGCATTCTTTCTCCTGCTCAGTATCAGCACTGCACTGCCTCTCTGATCAATCACAGACCTCTCCTATCTGCGAGCCGGGGCTTAGCATCGCTGCCTGGGCCCGATCTACACAACCAGAGGGTCAGCCGGTGATATTATAGCTCAGGAGGAGAGATAACGCTCCTATTTGTTTCCAGAAGATAGTGACCTTTCTTATTGCTTTCCCCCAATCCACTCCACTTCAGTCATGTTATACTGGTATTAGCCGCTGTGGAGTATTTACAGTGATTGCTGTTATTTTACTGTTTGCCTGATTCCGATATGTCCTTCACGTACGCATGCGTGCTGGAGGTTCTCTGTTTCCCTGACTTTATTTAATACGCAGATTTGTAAATTCTCTTCTCTACTGCATGTCAGGGAAGACGCTCATTCTCAGCCCCCGGGGACACTTCCACAAACATGTCATCGTGACACTTATGAGGTTTGGCAAACAAATAAAATCATACATGGAACAGATGAGCAGTATATACATGGCAACCAATCAGCTTCTCTCTTCAGTTTGTTCAGTTAAGACAGGGGTAGCCAAACTCAGGCTCTCCAGCTGTGGTGAAACTACAAATCTCATGATGCATCTCTCTCTCCGGGAGTCATGTCTGTGGCTGTGCGAATCTTGCAATGCCTCATGGGATTTGTAGTTCCACCACAGCTGGAGGGCCGGAGTTTGGCTACACCCCCTCCCCCCCTTCCCCGAGTTAAGATTTGAAAATGAAAGAAAGAAGCTGATTGGTTGCTGTGCACATCTGCTCCAGTTTTGATCAATTCCCCTTCCACGCGGGCTGATCAGGAGGAGATCCGTGCACAGATCACCTTCTGATCAGAGGATGCCACCGCTGTGACATCCGTGTCCGTCCGTTTTTTTTTCCTATCTTGCAATGGAGTATAAAACTGAAATGACCGGACTCCATGTCAGTCTTGTATGTACACGGACGTATCCATTTACATCAGATTACCGACCGATCCGTCACGATCAGGTCTGTTGAAACGGAACACTGTTCCGTTTGTTTTTCCGGACCTGGCCGAAGTCAAGGGTAACCGGGTGTATTATTATTATTATTACATAGTATTTATATAGCGCCAACAGTTTGCGCAGCGCTTTACAATATAAGGAAGATATTACACTGAGTGGCCGGATTATTATATACACTGAGTGGCCGGATTATTATATACACTGAGTGGCCGGATTATTATATACACTGAGTGGCCGGATTATTATATACACAGGCAGAACGGGGGAGGGGCGAGACTGGTACAAGACAACAGAAGGGCAACAGCGCCGTGTCAGATTCCTCGCATCACCTTTCATCATCTCGTGGAGTCACGAGGCGGCCCAACCAAGTACTGATGGAGGGGTCATAATAATCCGACCACTCAGTGTATAATCGCAATACAATTCAAGACAAGATGGTAAGGAGGGCCCCGCCCCTGAGGGCTTACCATCTAAAAGGGAGGGGGAAGTGATACATGAGGAGGAAGCTGTGTGGAGATGAATTGTTTGAGTGGTTAGGTCTAAACACCCGTCTGTTTAAACCCGGCTGGGCATAGACTAGCATTGGGCATCCAATTGGGTGCGTCTGAAAAAGTGACAGGGGGACCCGATCGGACCACCCACGTCTGTTATCATGGTGGACTTTAACTTCAAGGACTTTGCAGAAATGTCTTTTATGATTTGTAATTCCATTTTTTTTTTTAAGTGTGTACAAGTAAATAAAAGACATTGAAAAGGAATTGGGTCTTTTGATACGAATAAGTCATTATCAGCCCAGACAGTTCAGATCAGAGCTGTGAAGATCAGACGCAAGGCCGGTCTACAGACTCAAAGGGTTCATTTAGTGTTAGAATTCTGTTTAGGAGTTAAGGTGCCTATAAACCTTACGACCATCGCAAGACTCTTGTCTTGCGATGGTCGTATGCCTCTTGAAAGCCCGTACGATCTGCCCACCTTGGACGGGCAGATCGTACTTGCGATCATCGAAAGCAGTCTGCGTTACAGTCATTAGGGGGTTTGGTTTACATTTTGGTAGAGTTGGGTAGGGTTCGGTTTGAACGGGGGAAGGTAACGTGCTAAGGGATTATATTAGGGGGTTAGGGCTAAGTGTTAAGGTCTAACCTTAGGGGTTAGGGTGAAGGTTATCTATTAAGGATTAAGTGCTAAGGGTTTCTGAGATTGGGTTAAGAGCTAAGGTGTTACTTGCTTGTTCACACCATGTCCGGGTCCTGAAAAGTTTATTCCTGAACCAAAAAAGCATCCCAATGTATCCCTATGGTATTTCTGGGCTCTGTTCACACCAGCGCAGTCCATTCCGGTCCAGACAAAAAAATTAATACTGCTTGTCTCATTTTCTCTGGTCTGGAATGAACTGGAACGCATCAAAAATGCATACAAAGGCTCTGGACTGCACCTGAAAGCCCATTTTAAAGGAGAACTATGGGGTTAGGGCTTTTCCCCATAGTTCTCCTTAGGGTAACGGGAGGACACAAACTAGCGTCCTCAATTGATTGACGGATTACTCTGGCAAGTGTTAACACGTGTGCACTGGCTTCTGGTGCAAGTCAATACTGTTTAAGTATAGAAAAGAAACTAGAATGATAAACCTTTACCAGACAAACTCACAATGTACATGTACTAAAGAAGAACTCCAGTTTGTAGAGTTAAAAAAAAAAAAATAATTAATTGCCCAGCAGATATCAAAATTAAAACCTTGGCTTTCTTTGCAATACTCAACTTCAATCTGGTGCAGAAAGACCACTCTTCCACTAGATGGCGCTCCTCTTCAGGGTTGAATGACAGCCAGCACCATTCAGCCCATTTCCTGTGAACCCGACCTGTAATGGACCTATCCACAGCAGCCTGGGGTTACAGTAGAGTCAGCACCGTTCAGCCCATTTCCTGTGACTCTAGGGGTGCATCACCATGGCGGCCTGGGCTTATAGTATAGCCCATTTCCTGTGCACCCAGCCTGTCATGGACCCGTCCTCTAGAGGGGCATTACTATGGCGGATGGCGGCCTTGGCTTACAGTAAAGTCAGTACCGTTCAGCCCATTTCCTGTGCACCCAGCCTGTCATGGACCCATCCTCTAGGGGGTGCATCACCATGGTGGCCTGGGCTTACAGTAGAGTCAGCACCGTTCAGCCCATTTCCTCTGAACCCAGCCTGCCATGACCCGTCCTCTAGGGGTTCATCACCATGGTGGCCTGGGCTTACAGTAGAGTCAGCACCGTTCAGCCCATTTCATGTGCACCCATCCTGTAGGGGTGCATCACCATGGCAGCCTGTGCTTACAGTAAAGTCAGTACCGTTCAGCCCATTTCATGTGCACCCAGCCTGTCATGGACCCGTCCTGTAGGGGTGCATCACCATGGTGGCCTGGGCTTACAGTAGAGTCAGTTCTGCTCTCTCTAGTATTGAGGGCCGCCCACTGCTGTAGCAGATGAAGAGGACCCCGGGATGTCACATGACTGGTCACAAGACAATTACAGTGAGTGAAGTATAGGGATTTGTTTTTTAAATAAGAGGCGGGGTTTGGGTAAAGTGGGCGTGTGTTTTGGCTCTATTAAATGTGCAAAGGGGAAATGTGGAATGAAAGCAGCGGTGCCATCG
>NW_017306591.1:412490-418636 GCF_000935625.1 Nanorana parkeri
TTGTGAGGCTGTGAGCGTCCTATGCATGTCTAAATGATGGAAATAAGAATATTACATATGCATGTAGCAGCTTTTGGTGCCACCAGAGATGCGCCGCAGTCTGGAGGTGCACCGTTTTTAGACTTGACAACTGAGGCAGAGAAGAAAAGAAACGGGCTGTTGCTTCTAGAAAACATTTACATTTTATCTAATCTGTCCCGGGACAATGATACTTGGTATCACAATGGCTGCTGTGTGCAACGGGCTGGGGGTGTAAAGTGTATCTTGTCCCTAAAATAGAGTTGAAATGAAATGATGGCTTACCCCTCACTTGTTCCGGCTTCGGTCTGATTCTCATTCAGTGATCTTTGCTTTCATGTAAAGCGTATGTGTGGGACAAATCTATAGCACACATTCAGCTCCTCCTTCCAATACATGTACATTTCTCCTTGTTATGTTGCTTTAAAACAGACCTTTAGGCTAGGTTCACACCTAGGCGGCAATCGTCAGGAGTCACTACGGTGTGAACCGATCGCGCTGTGGGTGCCATTATTTTGTAATGGCACCCCAGTCGCGCGGCTTCCCACTGCCATTCCGCCCGTGCTTCCTAACAGCCACGCGTCGTTATCGCAAAAAAAAAAAGGTACTTGTACCTTTTTTTTGCGATTGCCACGCGGATGTCACCCCATTGAAATCAATGGGGCCATGTGGCAATCGCTGCCTGCATTGTGCAGGACCGCACGACACCCAGGACGCGCGTCCCGGGTGTCGTGCGGTGTAGTGCAGGTGTGAACCTAGCCTACCCCAGATCTTTAAAATAACAACAAAGAAACCTTTTAGAAATGTTTAGTAATGACAATCTACATACAGATACTTTGTATTCTTTGCATTCCTTTTTTCTCTTTTCTTCCCCAGTCTTCTGGCAGTGGCCATGTTTGCTGAGAGCAGATTACTAGATCTCCTTTTACTTCCTGGATTTCTGGCACATGTGACTAGACATGTGACCATGCACATCATCTCAGGGGAGGAAAATGCCTTTCCCTGAGATCTCGTGAGATTTCCCAGCAATGCTCTGCTGATGACAAGGCAATCCCAGTGTGCATTGCTTTGGCAAACTGAAGTTATGTTGCAGAGCATTCACTTCCTGCTTACAAAGTGTAAGTATTTCACAATCGCAGCATTTTACACCTGACATGTCTACGTTATTATTAATCATCATACATAGAGGGATGCATTGGTAGAATTTTTGATTTTTGAGTGTAACGGTGCGCTTTAAAACTGCTGTAAGTATTGAAATAGTCCTGGCCTGATGATCCTGCCAGAAACGCACTCAAGTCTCCTTACTTCCTGTAGTCAGCTGACTACTCTGCCTCTGCTACACTAAAATATCAGGATTGGTGGAAAAACAGCAGATGACAGGTACAGGAAAGGGATGGAATGCTAAGAATGTAAACATGGAGGGGTTATGGAGATGAGGAGAGGGGAATGTGCTTGCCAATTTTAAAAAAATAAAATACCAGTTTTAATTTTTTACTCGTTGCTTCTTGGTGTTGTTACTCTACTTCAGTCTCTTTGCCGACACTTCCTGTCTACATGCATTCCAGCAATGGCTGCATGAGAGTAATCAGGGCTGGTTTCCTGATGGTGACAACAGTGGACCATGTCTGTTTAATGTGTGTTAGAACAGCTGCTTGTAGTCTTAATTGCCTATCCCACCTCAACCTAACCACTGAACCTTCACATTCTCACATAATATTTCCCACAGCTACCTCATGTATCATTTCCCCCTCCTCTTTTAGACTGTAAGCCCTCAGGGGCAGGGCCCTCCTTACCATCTTGCCTTGAATAGTATTGTAACTGTAATGTCTTCCTTATATTGTAAAGCGCTGCGCACACTGTTGGCGCTCTATAAATACTATGTAATAATAATAATAATTGGCAGCTCGTGTGACAACGCAGGAGCCCCAATGGGAACAGAACATTGTCACCCTATAACAGGAAGTGTTAGGACATGGCAGGATAATTATATATAATTGAAGTAGAGCCTGCAGACTATAACATTTTACATATTATTTGTAATTACAATAACATGTACTTGCTTTTATGAGATTTTAGTGGTTACATCTACTGTAAGCTTAGTTATGAGAACACAATGAGCACCTAGTAGAGAATTCCATCAGTGCTGCAACAAGGCCCTTTGGCACCCAGGGCCAAAGTACCCCGCTGTCCATGAGCTGTGGACTACTTCAGCATCATAGCCCACCCCCCTCCTTATTGAGCTCCCAAATCAGCCGCCTCTTCTGCCTACCCCTTGGCCTGGCCTTGCCATTGTTAGTCGGTAGTCCAGATCCCTTTGATTGCTTTTGGGTTCAAATTGCTTGACATTTGTGTTTCTGTGGCATTGGGGATCACTTTAGCCTTGTGCGAGGAACCTTTGTGTCCATTTTATCACATTTAGTGGCATCACATAAATCTTGCCTTGAAGAACACTGCCAAGATCTATAGATTCTTGCAGAGATGTCTTTGCACCTCAGGTAGTAGAGGCCGGTGGCTTATATCACTGAGAAGGATGAAGTTGGCTACAGGGAGGGAGGGAGCCTCTGGGCTAATCGAGGCAGATTAGGACACAGATTGGCAGTGACAGAAACTGGGCAGTGACAAGGTGGGGACAGTGAGGGCCGATTAACACCCGAGAAAACAAGCTGTCACATCTCACAAGACGTTAAGTCCACACTCTGCTGAAATGCGTCAGTTCCATTAACCTTCCTCTCCCCCAGCTCTGTCTGTCCATCTATCTCTATTTAACCTAATTTAATTTGGAAGGCCTGCTGCTTCTTTCCTCCCTCACCCAGCTCTGCTCCAGTATGCTTCCTATCCATAGTTCACTTCGGATGACAATGTTTAATCTGAATGTGATCTCAGCAAACACAAGCCTTCCCTTTTTACTAATGGGATACTGCTTGTTAGCAGCTGGCTGCTCCTGTACAGTCTACATGATCAGACTTATTAAACCCAATGACCCAAATGAAAGAACCATCGGTGACACCGGTGACTCTGATGCTCCAACCTTACCCGGTAGATCCTCCGATGTTCTGTTTTAACAATTGTGTAGAGTTCTTTACAGCATAAGAGGCCAGAAAATCCCAAATAAAGGAAACTGCCCCCAGCTCAGTGTCTAAGAAGTGAGGTTAAATGTAGGAAGGCCGCTTACCATGCTGGGACATATCTGGTGTACAGACCACAGCTTGCCCTATTTGTATTCCTTTTTTTCTGCTATAGTACAACACTGGTAACTGTTGGTGCAACAACTAATAAAATAACCTTCAACATCAACAGTTTGGCCAACTGATGATTGCAATGTCAGGATATCTGCCCTTCTACGGCCAGCTTGGTGCTAGGAACTTTAATCTTTAATCACCTTGTTTTCAAACAATACAAAAGTGTCTAAACAATCCCTTTTTAATATATACATCGGGGGGAATTTATCAAAATTTGGAGCAGCTGTGCATGGCAACCAATCAGCTTACATAGTTACATAGTATTTGAGGTTGAATAAAGACACTTCTATCTTTAGTTTGGTCAGTTAAGATTTGAAAATGAAAGATGGAAGCTGATTGGTTGCCATGCACAGCTGCTCCAGATTTTGCTAAATTCCCTTCAGTATGTTAACAGAATTAGGCTACGATATTATATATATATATATGAGCGAGAGAGAGAGAGAGCATTTTACACCATGGGCCCATTTGTGACTTCTGTTGAGATGCCAAGATGGCCACCTCTTCCACCTACCCCTAGGCCCAGCCCTGCCTGAATGCTTCACTCACAGTAGTACTACAGGTTCTCAATTCTTGCCCCACCAAAGTCTACCAACAGTGCATATACTGTAAGAGTAGAAGAGCTGCACGCATTATTAATCAGTAGATCACGATGCAGTTATCTATCCTGACGGACAAGTGTTGAACACACTGCTATAGAAGCATGAAGTCACCCCAAAGTGATTTCTTGGGTCTGCGAGAGATTTATAATAGAGGAAACAATACAAGAACAGTCCGTAACTATTCTATACCAAGCTCTGCAATATATATCATTTTTGGTTTTGGGTTTATACTGCATATTCTTGAACTGTGGAGAACTTCAAGTTGTGATAAAACGTGCCAAGCTTGAAAGTTGATTTAAATGGAAAGGAAATAGGAGAGGATCAGGAGCAGAGGAGAGGGCACTAACGATCCTGGCCTATCGGGGGTTAAAAATCGTGATCAGGACACGTTTTCTAACCAATCCTCGATACCCCTGGGAAGGTCCACTGGGCAGCATTAGTGGTACCTGCAGAGGTGAGATGATGCCAGATCTGGCAACTTTGATCTCATTCTGTGGTCACCTTTCCTAGCATCCAATCAGTGGTCCTTTATCACTCCTATGACTGTTCTAAAACCTACGCGCCACTTTTGTGTAACGGATAATTGTATATTGCATAGCTACATAGTTACATAGTATTTGAGGTTGAAAAAAGACACAGGTCCATCAAGTTCAACCTTTGTGTGTGTGTGTGTTTTGTGCGTGCATCTGTAGTCCCTGTGTGGTCTAGTATTTAAGTGTACCTGTACCCCTGTACCCCGGTCTCTTATGATGGACTCTAATTGATTTTTGAATGAATCAATATGCTTTGCCGATAGCACCGCTTGTGGCAGAGAGTTCCAAAATTGAACCGCTCTAACTGAAAAGAAGCCCCTACGCCCTTTGTGATTAAATCTTTTCTCCACCAGTTTTAGGTGGTGGCCTCTAGTCCTCGTTACAGTAAAAGGTTTAGTGCCAATGTTGCCATCACCACTAAACATTTTGTACATCAAAATCAAGTCCCCTCTTAAAGGGTTATTAAACCCTCAGGTGTTTTTGCATATATATATATATGAGGCTAGCAAGCAGCAGATATATGCAAAAACGTAATGGGATGGGAGCGCGTGTCTTCGCCGCGCGCTCCCATCCGAAAATCTGAAAGCATCTTGGGGCGGGCGCATGCGCAGTTCAGATTTTCGTCCGGGAGACGAGGAGAGACACAGGGTAAGTCTATGGCAGCGTGCAGCCGCATGGAGTCAGCGCTGGATCAGAGACCCGCAGCAGCGCTGGAGAGAAGGCTGAAAAGGACAGGAAAGAAGAGGAAGATCGGATTAAGAGACATCATTTAAGGTAAGTGCTTACACTAAGATTGGGGGGAGGGGAAAAAAATTTAGACTTTAATGTCACTTTAATCTCCTCACCATATATACTATATACCCTGTTTCCCCAAAAATAAGACCTAGTACTATTTTTGGGAATTGCTAAAATATAAGACCTACCCCGAAAATAAGACCTAGTTGTGGCCTTTCCCAGGGCCGGTGGTGGCATAAGGGGAAACTTGAAAAGCCGCGGCAGAGAATCAGCGGTGCCAACGAAGCCCTAGAGGAAGCGAGGGGGCAGCGGAGGGAGCAGAGCCACATAAGCCGATGCCTCCTCTATAGCGCCGGCTCCTGTCACAGGCGGAGTGATACCAAATGCACTCCCCCTGTGAGGAATCGATAGTGAAAGCGCGCTTCGCTCATTCTGGCCAGCGATTGGTTACCAAATTGCTCTTGGAAAGGTACGGCGCCCCTGATTGCCCTGATCACCCTATTATTAACTTTGCCATTTTGGATTATTTAATTTGGATTTGCATTAATTTTAGATTGTTGTACACACAAAAAATAAGACCTGGCCCGAAAATAAGGCCTAGTGTGTTTTTTTTGAGCCAAAACAAATATAAGACAGTGTCTTATTTTCGGGGAAACACGGTATATGAAATAGAACCCAACCACAGGCAGTTTGTTTAAGCAAGCATTTGTTTTTCAGTTTGCAGCTTGGAGCATGGAAGGAGAACGGCTGCATAAACTGTGAGTCATGTTAGATGGACAGCGGAGGAGGAGGGAAGAGGGAATGTCAGGCCAAATTACTCTTGACAGTGTTAATATCTGCACCTCCTAGCAGTAATTACATGTAAATAAATAGTGAAGTGGCTCTCAGCTGGAGCTGTGCTCTCAGTTCCCCTGACCAGATGAGACTCCCCTCTTCACGGAGCACCTCCAGAGAGATCCAGCACCGCTCCCCCTGCACCATCATTCTGGGGTATGCTACAGGAATGGATTAACCCTTCCAAC
>NW_017306591.1:418654-425590 GCF_000935625.1 Nanorana parkeri
AAAAAAAAAAAAAAGGAAAATCACACTTATCTGATGCCGAGTGAACAGACGAGAGATACTTTGTACCTTTTATTTATTTATTTGGTAGGAATCTGTTGCATATTCTGTTACAAAAGATAAGCCGAAAATTAACGTTTTTAAGACCCGATCAGCCGGCGTGCATCCATTGTGATGTTTTTTTTCCCTTTACAAAGCAGAGATAGAAGGTTGCTTTTTATCTTCCTTCTTTTTACATTTATTTTTATTGGATTTAATTTAGCGAACGCGCGATTCAAAAAAAATGGTGACAAGCTTTTTAGCCTCCTGTTTTAATAGAGAGATCCCGGCATCGGTGGGGAAATCTGTTTTGGCTTATTGCGCTCTAGAAGGCAGCCATGTTTGCGCTTTGATGAGGCTGGAAATGGGGACATAGGAACAAAATGAAGAAGAGAAAGACATTTAATGGGGTGAATTCAGTAACGGGCGGGTGTAATCAGGCGCATTGCAGTAACCAATGTCAACCAATGATTAAAAATAATTACAGGCAGTCCCCGGGTTACATACAAGATAGGGACTGCAGGTTTGTTCTTAAGTTGAATTTGTATGTAAGTTGGAACAGGTACATCTTTTAAGTGCAACTCCAGCCCTTAACTCCCTTTTGGATAGCATAGGGAAGGGTTAACCCCCCTGTAACGTTTGTTTTGCTGTGTGCGCCCCTGTTCAGAAGATTTCACCTCACTTTCTGTCCCTGTGACAATTGGATTTTGAAAATGTTGGGTTGTCGTGGAAACAAGGATTGGTGATAAAGCTTCAGTGGAGACATCTTTTTCCCCGTGATAACTCTTACAGGAGTGAATTCCCCTTCCTAGGGGTAGATTTCCCCTCACTTCCTGTTTCAAGGACAGGATGTGAGAATGAATCTTTCTAATGAGGATGCAGACAGCAGTAAAAACCTCACAGTGACCCGGAAGAAGAGGCGGGCACCCCTCGTCTGCACGTCCAACAAGACAACTTCCTGTAATGTGCGTACAGTACTACGAACCAGACCCAAAAAGGCGGGCACTCCTCGTCTGCACGTCTAACAAGACAACTTCCTGTAATGTCCATACAGTACTACGAACCAGACCCAAAAAGGCGGGCACTCCTCGTCTACATGTCTAACAAGAGCCAACTTCCTGCAATGTACGTACAGTACTACAAACAAGACCCAAAAAGACGGGCACTCCTCGTCTACATGTCTAACAAGAGCCAACTTCCTGTAATGTACATACAGTAATACAAACCAGACCCAAAAAGGCGGGCACTCCTCGTCTACATGTCTAACAAGAGCCAACTTCCTGTAATGTACATACAGTAATACAAACCAGACCCAAAAAGGCGGGCACCCCTCGTCTACATGTCTAACAAGAGCCAACTTCCTGTAATGTCCATACAGTACTACGAACCAGACCCAAAAAGGCGGGCACCCCTCGTCTACATGTCTAACAAGAGCCAACACAGACAGCAGTAAAAACCTCACAGTGACCCGGAAGAAGAGGCGGGCACCCCTCGTCTGCACGTCCAACAAGACAACTTCCTGTAATGTGCGTACAGTACTACGAACCAGACCCAAAAAGGCGGGCACTCCTCGTCTGCACGTCTAACAAGACAACTTCCTGTAATGTCCATACAGTACTACGAACCAGACCCAAAAAGGCGGGCACTCCTCGTCTACATGTCTAACAAGAGCCAACTTCCTGCAATGTACGTACAGTACTACAAACAAGACCCAAAAAGACGGGCACTCCTCGTCTACATGTCTAACAAGAGCCAACTTCCTGTAATGTACATACAGTAATACAAACCAGACCCAAAAAGGCGGGCACTCCTCGTCTACATGTCTAACAAGAGCCAACTTCCTGTAATGTCCATACAGTACTACGAACCAGACCCAAAAAGGCGGGCACCCCTCGTCTACATGTCTAACAAGAGCCAACTTCCTGCAATGTACGTACAGTACTACAAACCAGACCCAAAAAGGCGGGCACTCCTCGTCTACATGTCTAACAAGAGCCAACTTCCTGTAATGTACATACAGTACTACAAACCAGACCCAAAAAGGTGGGCGCTCCTCGTCTGCACGAGCGCGGTAGAATTACAACTACTGAAATGACTCTTCATTAGAGGTAAATTATTTGACTGGTACTGTATCCTAAAGATGTTTTACTGGAGTTCAGCTTTACCAATGGATGCTTTAAGTTAATTTAAACTTCATTACAGGGCGGGTGGATTAGGGAAAACCCCTGAGTGCAGAGTATCTCTTATAATAGATATGACTCCTGAAGGCAGGGCTGGGCCTTGCAGTAGGCAGTAGAGGCAGCCAACTTGGATGCTTCAGCAGGAGGGCACAAAAATGGCAGGACATGCAACTGCTGAAGTAATTAATGGGGGGGGGGGCACCCTTTGGCTTTCTCACCTTGTCCCGGCACTGCCCGGAGGGGCACATATCTGCTAGACCACAGTAAGTTATGTATCCATCATATGTTATCCTCTCATTTCATTTGGCTCTGGCGGCACCAGGGTTTTTTTAGCAGCTTTTCATGTTTCACACTGTGTAGGAAAGTCCGGATATACTAAGGTCAGAATCTCAAATCCCTAAATCCATGTGGGATATCTTAAACAGGACAGCCAGTAGAGGCATTTATTCAGAACAGAGCAGAAATATGCAACCTGTGGATCGCCATCTGTTACGGAACTGAAAGTCCCAGTAGGGCGGCTATAACAGAGTGCGCAAAGTAACATTTGTACCCCCACAGGCTACCTTCACCTACGCTTGCCGCTTTATCTTCCGTTACATAACCAGACTCTTGCGGTTTGCGCACTTTTCACTAAAGAGCTTATCCTCCCCTGCGCTCTATGAGTGCTTTTTGGCTTGGCGGTGACCTTCTGGCTTGTGTTACCTTCCTAGAAGGGATGGGACCTGCAGGCTTCCTCTGCCTCTGAACAAGAGGATCCTGGGTGTACATTGACATACAAACATGGCTCCATTATTTGGGAAACAAATATCTTCCTTCCAGCTCCCTCCTTGTCAAACACCTTCTTGTTCGGCTTGCTAACTAATCCCCTTATCTGAGCCGAGAGCCGCCGGTGAGAAGGAGCTGGATAAAAGCAGATAGAAAATTAGCAGAATTCCGCCCCTGGCTCCTGCCACATAACAAACACACACAAGGGTAAATACATCAGCTGCTGCACACACTCGCTCTCCTCTGAGCCCGGCGCTGATTCCTCCTCCTGATAACAACAAGAAACACTTTTATTTAGTTTCCTATTTCCTTTATTTTACCCCAAGAACTGAAGATGAGAGATGCTGCCAGTTGATAAGGAGCAGTTAATAAACTCGAGTTAGTGATGAGCTTAATACAGACACCAACCCCTTAAGAATTGGGACAATAGTAAGCCAAACGGTACTTTTAAATATTTCAATCATCCAGTTTTTTTTCAGGATTAATAATAAAATAGGGCAGAAAAGGGGTTTGGGTTCACCAAGTGACTTGTCATTAATGGGGTTTAAAATGTGAGGTCGAAACAAGAGGCTACTGGTTATAAGAAGAGTGTGACCCTACTTGTTATTGGCGTTTGGTCCAGAAGCAGGAAGACAAATGTGATGAATAGGAACAGAACATGACTGCAATGATACCGTAATTTGAACAACTTGTTTGAATGATGGTCCAGTTCCATGGGCATTGTGACTGGTGAAGATCCATCGGTCAATGGTGCGTGTGTACATATGAAAACACACTGAAATACACAGTAATGGATGATTTGGGATTGTATGAGTCCTGTGTGATCTGTTCATGTATCATAGAGTTAAAGGAGAACTATGAGGGGGGGGTGCTTTTCACTCACCTCATAGTTCTAGCCGACCTGTGACAATGAGACTGTCACAGGTCGGCTCAGTAGATCGGGAGGTGAGCGAATACATACCGGCGTTTGCTCACCTCTCGATCCTGTCACGGCTCTCTGCAGTGACAGGAGAGGGGCTGGATTCCCCCCCTCCCCGCTCCGATCCTCCAGCGCTGACTGGCGGAACGGACGAGGAGGGGGCGGGTACAGCTGGCTCTGTCTCTAGATAGGCAGAGCCAAGCTGTCAGTCACGCAGCTGGGCGGATCCCGGCACAATTGTCGGGATCCGCTTCAGCTGCGGCGTCTCAGTATAAGCTGTAGTTTGCGGTATACTGAGCCTAGGGTGACGGGAGGATGCTAGTTTGTGTCCTCCCGTTACCCTAAGGAGAACTATGGGGAAAAGCCTTAACCCCATAGTTCTCCTTTAACAATGCTTCTAAATACGTCCTTGAAGTCTACCAGTCACAATGGTGCTTATGCAAGAATCTAAGTAGTCATATAAATGATGATCGGTAATCAAAGAATGTCCCCTGCACACCATACCGCAATGAAGACCGGTGCTTGGAATAGCGGTGGTGCTTGTAGTGATGTCCACCGATGGCGCCGTGCGTATACGAGGTTAACAGCAATGAGGATCACCAGCACTGACCTACCGTATGTCTGCCCCGATGAAGGGACCCTGCGTGGTTTCCGAAACGTTGGCTATACAACACATGTGACATGTTTCTTCAATAAAAGAACACTTGGATTTATTTCATCGTACGAGTGCTGGTGATCCTCATTGCTGTTAACCATATAAATTCTTATAACGGCTCACTTATTCAGTAGTTATATTTGCCACCTTTTTAAGTTATACTTTGTCTGACTATCTGGCCTGAGAATCAGAGGTCAGCTGAAATCTGACAACTGCTGCCTTAATCATATCTATACATACTCTTCCAGCTTCAGAGTGTGCATAGCAATACGGAATGATATAGTTGTTTACAATTTCCTTACATGAGCGGCATTGTTGTTTAAAATTGTTATACATTTTTTTATGTATATAAACGGTGGCAACCTGAAGCGGTTAAATATATGTCTAGAGGCTGCAGCGGTCATGATCATTTTTTTGCAGCAGGCAATGGCTGTCACATGCAAGCGTTGGGGCGGCTATAGAGCCACCCAATCACTTTTTTTTTTTAAACAAAGAATTTATTGAGTTTTTATTATAGCAACAAAGACAAAAACAATACAACAGTACAGGAAGGGCAATGCCCAAATTCGGCAATGCCCAAATTCATAGGTGTATACAATCAAGATGCGTAAGGCAGGGCACAATCACCAATCACTTTTATGGTGCTAGGGAGTGTGTGCCTCCCTCCGCCACCGCTGCCAGCTATCCTGGGATCCGCTGTCCCCCGTGCAGGCCCGGGACAGGTATGACGGGTCTGGTTGCCCCGATCATAGGGAGACCAGCACACTTCCAGCGGCTCATCTCCCCTCCAATCACTGAAAGCAGAAGTGATGTGTATTACATCACAATGGGAAGTTGAATGGTTCTGACGCGTTTGAACGAAAGCTAACGTACACACATGCAGACAGGGACACCTTCCTTTCTAAATGAAGAGTTCACGTGAAGAATGCGGAGCCTCGCTTAAACAAAATAACACATCGTTCTCCAGTACATGGTTCCCCTGGATGGAGTTCATTCGGTCACCTGAATACCTCTCTCTCTGAAGGGCCCCGGTATCCCGACGGGCTGGAGATGCTGACCCGCCTGTCTATGGCCTGATCTCCTCCCCCCCCCCTCTTTTTTTTTTTCTCTGCTCTGGCTTTCCACCCATGCAGACCCCACAACTTCCTATTCTACACCTTCACCCCTTGCGCTCCCACCTGACCCCCCCCCCAGCGAATCTACCAGATACCTTACACTATAAGTGGACGTCCCCTACCAATATGCTACTTGACCCACGCTCCCCCTCCACGTCAGTGGTGGGACATCGTCCTAATTAACGTTTATTAGCTCCCCCCCCAAAGGGGGGAAAAAACCCGAAGGAAAGAGAGTCCCCCACCAATTTTGTCCTAGTAGTAGACCCATATCAGTGGATACTTCAGAATGTCACCGCAGCCTGACTGCGTAATGATTCTCATACTCTCTCTCTACACCTTACTTTGTATTGTTATCATTTGCATATACTGTGTTTGCAATCACTACGTTACCTGTGATATCCCATACCTGCGTATGTGCACGTTTACTGTTTATTTCTTGCAACAACTTTTCTAAGTATTTTGTAAACATTTGAAAATTGTCTAAATAAAGAATTTATTTTAAAAAAAGAATGCGGAGCCTCTCAGTAATTTTGGATGACGTCTAATGAATGTGTGTGTCTTTTTGAGGTCGGTGTTGTTAGCATTAGAGTTTACAAGCTCTAGAAATGATCATTTTCATTAGAGACATTCCCGGAGTATCTGTCAAAATATGAAAACTTTCTCTGCAAATCCTGAGCATGTAACTGGGTTTCTGGGAGTGTCTTAAAGCTGTTTTAATATTGCATTAGGGTGTATTTAGTTCCTGGGAAAGTCAGGGAATCTCGGATGACTCGGTCTCTGTCTGACTCCCTTGTCATTCACATGGCTGGGGTAACTAGTGGCCAAAAGGAATTTATCACTGGTTCCCACCTGTCACCCTGGCATCTGGAACTAAGTGAAAACACTGCGCTACAACGACCCTTAACCTCTCAGAAGCTTCAGGACACCAACTTGTACGTATGGAGTGAGATGTTTTTTACATCATCCTAGATCGGTATTCTCCTTTTTTGGCTTTCTATAGGTCAAAATCAACGAACAATCCTTTTATTCAGTAAAATTACTGAGTGGTAAACTCAACTAATATCGCTCACCGCACATCTGGCTAACACTTGCGCAGGTTATTTCCCAATGAAACCACTCGAAAAGTATGTCATCAAGGGGTAGGGCCAGATTCCATGCCTGTCATCAAACCCTGAGGATGCATAAGAAGTCACCGAGGTCTCTGCATTACGTGAACTTTACAGGTTCTCGCACTGTGACAGGAAATTAAATCATAGAGATGTCTCT
>NW_017306591.1:425611-438021 GCF_000935625.1 Nanorana parkeri
CCCCCCCCCCCCCCACTGCAAGTGCTGGAACAAGTGGTGGATGGCGCCATAGTGATCCATGGGAATGATATGTGGTCAGCACACTTTCTGCTTTAGAATTAGTCTTTATTGACATTCATTCAGCATATTAAAAAGGAACCGCAATGTTTTGGAACCTCGCAGGGACCCTTCAGCAGGCAAAGTGAACAAACCAGTCAAGAAGTATGTGATCAAGGAGTATGGCCAAACTCTAAGCTTGCCATCAAAACCTGAATATGTGTAAGAATAGGAAGTCACTAGTGTCTTTGCATTGCTTGAACATTTCAAGGTCTCGTAATGTGACAGGAAATAAAATTATTCTTGCACAGCACATACTGGGGTATGCTGCTCTGGTGGGTCCTACTAGCATCACTCCAGCGTGAGTCAATGCCTAAGGTTGTCCACTTACAGTTGGCTTCTTCAATTGTCAAACACCAGAAATACACTATATGGCGCTGCCATTAGCAAGTGTTTATATAGTGGTCATAGAGGGTCCCAATGGCCCAGTGGATGGACACTATAGAGCAAGGGTGGGTAAACTCCGGTCCCACAGCTGTTGTGGAACTACAAATCCCACGAGGCATTGCAAGATTCTCACAGCCACAGGCATGACTCCCGAACACAGATGCATGATGGGATTTGTAATGTCACCACAGCTGGTGGGCAGGAGTTGGCTCACCCCTCTTATAGAGGGTTCTTGTATCAAGAAATAGATCGGGCAGATGTTCTTCAGGAAGTGACAGGGCACGTCAGTTTCAGATCAGCTGACTATTTGTGTCTTTTGCTACATTAACATTCACTTTCCCTTTTAGTCTTCAGATGTTCCCACCCTGGAAACATCAACGCAGCTACCGTGTTTCCACGAAAATAAGACAGTCTTATATTTTTTTTTCTACGAAAAAAGACACTAGGTCTTATTTTCGGGGGATGTCTTACCTGGCTTGGCTGCAGCTGTCCACTCTGCCATCCAGGGAGCCACAGACAGGCGGGACGGAGCTGCGGCAGCGGTAGTAATATCTTCTCTGACATTACCCGAACCAGTGGAGCCAATCCGTAGCCAGCAGCCAGGAATTATTCAGCACCCTGACTGGGATCTGATCCTTCTATGAGATGACCTTTGCAATGATTGTTGTGCTGGCCATAGAATTTCTTACTAGATCACTTGTTCGTGTAAACTATCCTGAAATTGATTATTATTATAATACAGGATTTATATAGCGCAAACATTTTGCGCAGCGCTTTACAATATAAGGAAGACATTAAAATCACAATACAAGACAAGATGGTAAGGAGGGCCCTGCCCCTGAGGACTTACAATCTAAAAGGGAGGGGGAAGTGATACATGAGGAGGGAGCTGTGTGGGGATGAATAGTTTGAGAATGTGATGGTTGAGCGGTTAGGTTGAGGTGGGATAGGCTTCCCTGAAGAGATGAGTCTTAAGGGATCGCCTAAAGGCAGTCAGAGTGGGAGGCAGACGGACAGGTTGGGGTAAAGAGTTCCAGAGGATGGGAGAGACTCTAGTGAAGCCCTGGAGGCGAGCATGGGAGGAGTGGATGAGGGAGCTGGAAAGCAGAAGGTCATTTGAAGAGCAGAGGGGACGGTTAGGGTGATACCTTGAGACAAGGTTTGAGATATAGCTGGGGGACGAATTATGGATTGGCTTTGTATGTCAAGTGATCATTACTATTCGACATTGGCATGGCAATCGAACAAAAATATGTCCAGCCCATGGTGGTACCATCATATGCTTCCATGAACAATTTTTACAAAAAAATTTACATGCAAACATTCCAACACAATTCTGGCCAGCTTTGGAAGGGACTTTCTCCATCCATACTTACTGGGTCGTCCCATGTTGCTAGCCCTGCATGCCCCTGAAGAGCCCCTTCAGTAGTATTACCTTCATCTGCCTCTTATTCCTAGATAACTGATAAACATCGACTGAAAAAGTATTCGTCAAAAATGTCTTCAGAAGGGGAAAACCTTGACGTGACCAGACCAATGCCGGGTATATATAAATAGAATTTCGTATGGATGTTCGTATGAAAAATCTTGTCAGAACATTCGGAAAGGCCATCAGAGTTGTGGTCAGAGACTTGACCGTTGTTCGCAATTTAGTTTGATTCCAACACCCTACACCCAGCATAAGGGCTTTCTATAGCAATATCACTACAGCACAATCCGAACACTATCTGCAAAAGCTGTGAGGACAGCAGCGTGCTCGGGGAACATCATATCACCGACTCTTCACATCAGAACTTCAACTGATAAAAATACATTTTTACACACAGCCATCAATTTTTTTTTTATTGGATGGACAAGTCTATCATTCCTGCGCTTGCATCCCAATGTGACCACCGGAGGGCAGTGTTCATCGGAATCTATGATTGACGTGTGTCTTAAGTTGGGCTGGTAATATAGCAGTTACTTGGAAGTAAAAGATACTTTAACCTTCTAATTATATGATTACATCAGTAATATACAGAGGACGGTCTGAGCCAATAGAAGAAGTATGTTTCACGGGTTATATACACAAATATGTGTTTTATGTGTGTTTTTATATCTCATGACGAGGGAGCATGGAGCCGGCCTCCCGGCCAATCAGAAAGCAGGGCGTTGCGTCATTACATTGCGCCCCCACCTCCTGATTGGCCAGACGGCTCCGGCTGGGTACCGGAGGAAGGCCGCGTTCTGGCTGGAGAGGCCCCAGGGGTGACAGGCTGGACAAGGTAAGAGGGGACTTTCTTGTTAATCGGGAAGCCGGGTGGCGAGTCATTACACGCCACCTGGCTTCCTGAATGGGACTTCCGGTAATTGGTATCTGCGAGTACCGAAAAAAATGTATCGGTACTCGTTACCAAAATATCGGTATCGGTGCATCCCTAATTGTAACACCTGTGTAGGCTGTCATCAATGATTTCTTCTTCGGTTATCAGATTTGACCATACATGACTTCACAGGTTATATCTTCAGTATAGGGGCCCTAATGACTGTACACCGGGCCCTGTAATAATTATCACCGTCACAAAGTGGCAGTTTACAAGGAGCCAGCGGTCCGCCTTCTCCTTACATGTCTTTATTTACAGGGTTTCCGATGAGAAACAGGGCACGGGGAGCTTAGGGGAAAAAAACACAACTCTAGTGTATCATCCTCACACAACATGTCTTGGCTGCTGCCTCTAGTTTAAAGTGACTCTCCTTCATATGGAAACGGAGAGGAGGTATTAAATAAAAAAAATAAAAAATCCCAGGAAGAAAGAGGCTCCCTTATCTCTGGGAGACAGTTGTCAGGAATCACTTTGGCTGAATCATTTTGTCTCCATGCTGCTTTGCTGTCAAGCCGGCCTCAGGACATGGATCAAAGGAGAGAGCGGAGCTGTGCTGACGCTACTGATCCCTTCGGTTCAGAAGAAGCAAGCGACACAGAGGCTGTGCTCCACATCAAATAGGAGAGAGAGAAAGTGATAGGGTTGGAGGGAGGGAACAGGGGGATGCGCAAGGGAACAGATAACGGGAATGGGAATGAATAGGCCCAACACTCTGGGGACCGAGATCCTCAAACTTTTTCGCCGTTCCTTTAGCTAAATAACTGAAATCTCAATGTTCACTGTCATTACATCCTCTCGCTGTCTTCTGGTTGTGGTGATAGGACGCACCATTAACTGCTGAGGCGGCTGTAGATGTGAATGATTCGGATATTGTAGAACTTCTGGGGATAAACGTATTTATCTGGGCTTCTCGTAGCACTGCTGATATTGTAGTTTGGCAGAGACGTAGATACACTCATATGTCACACTTCCTGTGCTGCAGTTTCCAGGTATGTTGTGGTATGCATTCATGACACATAGCATGCATTAAGGCTTTCTCCATTCAAACTTGGAAATGTTCTGTTTAAAGTCAGAGGATACATCTGACCGCTGAGTGTCTCTAAATTTCATTTTGGCTTCCACTTGCTGCACCACTCCTCATTTATTTATCATCTTCTGTATGGCCTAAACAGACCCCCCATGTTTCCCTTTTAAAATAGAAAAAGAGATTGAGGACACAATCTCTTTTTCTGCAGTCCCAGCACTCAATGAACAGAAAGCTCTCAGTACAGTAAGCTCTCTGTTCATTCTGGAGATAGTAAATATTTACTATCAACTCAGTCATGAATGGACAGGAAGCCTCTGTACTGAGCTGCTTCCTGTTGATTCATAAAGTGAGCAGATAGTAAATATTTACTATGTCCCCATTCATAAACGAACAGGAAGTGATGTATAGCACTTCCTGTGCATTCATAACTGGGGACATAGTAATCACTACATCCTTGGTTATTTACAAACACTGTTTGCTCAGTACAGCGAAGGATCGGTAAATATTTACCGATCCTGAAGCTCTACCCCCTCTCACATGAGCTTTTGGCCTCCTGAGAGCTTCATTCCTCCCCACTAGGATCGGCTCTGTGCCCCCTCCGATCCCCGCTGCCTCTGCACACAGGTGGGGTAGAGCCACTGAGATCATAGGGAACAAGACCACAGCTTGCAGCCCATGACATTTTGCCCGTTTTTGTTTTTTTTACACTATCAGCATTTTGCACATGCCACCATTTTCAGACAAAAGTTCGATGCATCCCTATTTAAATGAATGTCAATATCTTAAATGCATATTTCCAAACACAATATAGCTACATAACATATGAAGACATCACATGAAATGCACCCATATACACTACCCTTCAAGAATCCACTGTACAGCTTCCAAAATATGAAGATGGTCACATGTAGATTGACAGCAGCTATTTCACATTTTCGATGATAGTCCCTATTAGGTGACTCCATTGTGTGCTCAGCTTTATATCTGTAAGTACACCTGTTGGTCCAGGGTGCAGTGAAGGTGCTACTTATATTGACTGATTGATGGTTTACAAAGGTAAAAAGGGTTAATAATTGTTCGAAAGACCCCGGAAACAGTAAAAAATAAAAAAAACGCATTTTACTCTATCTCTGCATTTTCTCGGAGTGAGCGACAAGGCCAGCTAAGAATCTGCCATCTCTGGGGATAAAAAAAAATCCCAACCCAGCCTCAGAACAGAGAGAGCTTTTCTGTTTTCTCATGTGTGAAGGAATTCTGCTTTCTTAATACCCTGACTGACGGCAGCAGGTGGCTTCTCACTGCCCGGGATGCTGGATTCTTCATTGCCGTGTAAGTGCAGAGGTTGTAAACGGGCAATAAAACACTGGATACATGTGCACGGCCTGAGGTATTAAGAAGCCTTCGTGTATTGCTTCCATCTGCATAGTTTATTAGATTGTTGTGGATGAGACCGGTTCAGAGTTATACAGTGTGTAGCTCTTTTTGTGAACGATGGGGGATTCTCTAAACTTTAGATTGGCGTTGGGACTGGTCAGTAGTGTCAGGAGTTCATATATTAGCTAGACATACACAATCTCAAAGATTGGTCAATTCCCCCCAAATGCCTGTCTAGTGTTTGGAATATTCCACATCACAGTGTATATTATTATTATTATACAGGACTTATATAGCGCCAATAGTTTGCGCGGCGCTGTACAATATAAGGAAGACATTACAGTCACAATACAATTCAAGACAAGATGGGAAGGAGGGCCCTGCCTCTGAGGGCTTACAATCTAAAATATCACAGCCTACTTATCTCCAGACAAATGCTGAATTGGCTAAACCACCAGATCGATGGCAACAATGCAACCCTAAGGTTCTTTGGTATGACTGATTGTGCCAGGTACAACACAAGGTCTCACCCTTCTTTTAAAGGAGAACTATGAGGGGAGTGATTTTCACTCAGCCTCATAATCTGAGCCAACCTGTGACAATGAAACTGTCACAGGTCGGCTCAATAGATCGGGAAGTGAGCGAACACATACCGTCGCTCGCTCACTTCTCGATCTATCCCTGCACAGAGCCGTGACTGTCACTCACGGCTCCCTGCAGGGATTCCCCCCCCCCTCCCCTGTCCGATCCTCCAGCCGGAACGGACGGGGGAGGTGGCGGGCACAGCCGGCTCTGCCTCTGGATAGGTAGAGCCAGCTGTCAATCTCGCAGCTGGGTGGATCTCGACAGCGATGTCGGGATCCGTTCAGGCTGCGGCGTCTCAGTATACCACAAGCTGCAGCTCGCGGTATACTGAGCTTTGGGTGACGGGAGAAGGCTAGTTTGTGTTCTCCCGTGACCCTTAGGAGAACTATGGGGAAAAGCCCTGACCCCATAGTTCTCCTTTAAGAAAGTCCACATTTTGTGTCCCAGTCATGCAGTTTTCATCCATGTAGGTTTAAGGTAGCTTGTGAGGTCACTGAGTGGGATGCCACCACTGGAAAAGAAGGCTGTTGCCCCTAGCATTCGGGGGTTAATGCTGCACTAGGCTGGGAACAGGGTGCCTTGGCAAAAACTCCCACCATTCATTGCTGCAGTGTTGATAAAACTGCCATAAAGTGTATTTAACAGAAGTATCATGGCTACATACACATTTTACAATCCAGAAGAGCGTGGAAATCCACTGGGAGCATATACAGCTAGCTTAATAATTAATGCATGTCAGTTAATTATAAATACATGCGTCTATAAATGCTTTTACTTCCAATTCATTAACATATCTGAATGCACAAAGTGATTTCCTTATCTATAGGCTGATTTCAAACTAACTTAGGGCTGCTTTTTTGAAAAGTAATAGAGGATGTATAGAACAAGTACAGAGGGGGTTATAGAGCAAATAATAGAGGAAGTATAGAGAATGTATACAGGAAGTCATAGAGAAAGTATAGAGTATGTCATAAAGGAAGTCTATAGAATGTATAGAGGAAGTATAGCAAACGTGCACGCAGCCTATACAGGAAGTAATAGAGGAAGGATAGAGAATGTATACAGGAAGTCATAGAGAAAGTATAGAGTATGTCATAAAGGAAGTCTATAGAATGTATAGAGGAAGTATAGCAAACGTATAGAGAATGTATACAGGTAGTCATAGATGAAGTATAGAGAATGTATACAGGAAGTCATAGAGGAAGTATAGAGAATGTATACAGGAAGTCATAGAGAAAGTATAGAGTATGTCATAGAGGAAGTCTATAGAATGTATGGAGGAAGTCATAGAGTAGGTACAGAGGAAGTCATAGAGGTGGTATAGAGAAAGTCTATACAATGTATAAAGGAAGTCATAGAGGTGGTATAGAGGAAGTCTATAGAATGTATAGAGGAAGTCTTAGAGGAGGTATAGAGGAAGTCATAGAGTAGGTACCGAGGAAGTCATAGAGGTGGTATAGAGGAAGTCTATAGAATACATAGAAGTATATAGAATGTATAGAGGACGTCTATAGAGGAAGTCTATAGAATGTATAGAGGAAGTCATAGAGTAGGTACAGAGGAAGTCATAGAGGTGGTATAGAGAAAGTCTATACAATGTATAAAGGAAGTCATAGAGGTGGTATAGAGGAAGTCTATAGAATGTATGGAGGAAGTCATAGAGTAGGTACAGAGGAAGTCATAGAGGTGGTATAGAGAAAGTCTATACAATGTATAAAGGAAGTCATAGAGGTGGTATAGAGGAAGTCTATAGAATGTATAGAGGAAGTCTTAGAGGAGGTATAGAGGAAGTCATAGAGTAGGTACAGAGGAAGTCATAGAGGTGGTATAGAGAAAGTCTATACAATGTATAAAGGAAGTCATAGAGGTGGTATAGAGGAAGTCTATAGAATGTATAGAGGAAGTCATAGAATGTATAGAGGAAGTCTATAGAATGCATAGAGGAAGTATATAGAATGTATAGAGGACGTCTATAGAGGAGGTATAGAGGAAGTCTATTGAATGTATAGAGGAAATCGTAGAGAAAGTATTGAGAATGTCAGAGGAAGGAACAAAGGATGTCATAAGTATAAAGGAAGTTACAGAAGAAGTCATAAAAGAAGTATATAGAAAATATAAAGGAAGTCATTAAGGAATGATCTGGGCAATTGTTGCAATTCTGTGCTGAGGTCACATAGCTTGACTGCATAGTTTTCTGTCCCCTGATTGCTCTGGCATCATCTACTGTACTTCTCTATAAAATAAACCTTATAGCGGCAGATATCAAATTCACCTTTTTAGTCCAGCAATATAGTCAACTTCCCATAATCCCCCAGACACCAAAAGTCAGGTAGAGAGGGGAAATGCCAGCAATGTGAGCCAACCACTACTGCATTGCACGTCCTGACATATTTCAGGTAATTGGGGCTATAGCGAGAGTTACTGACACAGAAGTAGGGCATACACAGAGAGGACCAGTGGCATTCTGCATTATGTGCATTTTCAGCCCTGTGAGCAGCCTAGAAATTTGGAGACGGCACAAAAAGCTGCAAGCCCTGAATGGCTGTGGCATCCTCTGGTTTTATAGCGTGGTGTGGATGTGTGAACAACGAGAGGCTGAACAAAATTACAAGTATTTTGCCAGGTAAAACAATTCACAAGTATGAATTTCAACTGCAGTGTGGCCAAAGTTCTGTGTTACAGCACCCTGCGACCAGCTTCCACATATTGGAGGTTAGTCAGGTGTGGGATCGATACAGACCCTACGAAGGGCTTATTTCTGCGGTCCCATTTGCCGCCTGTATGAATATTGGAACTGGAGCCAGTTATTCTGCAGCGGTGATGTGTTTACTGGTGCACAGCAAAATGAAAACTACTTAACCCATTGCACTCCGCATGCCTGCTTAACGATGGCTGGGTAGGGTAAGATCTGTCCATTACAGGGGGAGAAGATGCCGTGTCCCCACTCTTATCATCCTCTGACCAATCAGGGGCCCTTCCCGGCAGCCCAGTAACACCCGGCTGCCCTATCATCTCTGGCTGAGCCGCTCTGTTATCCTCGCACAGCAGCCGGCGAGGAGCAGGGAGCAGGACTCACTTTCAGAGAGGAGAAAATCCTTAATGCTCGCTCCCTCAGCCTCTGTAATGCCAGGATGTCGCCAATCTGCTTTGAGGGATGGAAAGATTAAGAAGAATAAAAAAAATTGCAATAAAATATGTGTGAACGAGGGGGTAATTGTGGACAAATGCGGCATTGAAATTCATTTTTCAGCTCTTTTACACACCATTTCAATCTTATTTTCTGCTTGTTAATGAGATCTTGTTGGTCGAGGGTGGGCCGAGCTGCCCAATATCGCGGGGTAATTGCACATAATTTTCTCTTTACCAATGATTTGCATCAGTTTCTTTTTTCTAATTTTGTAGTATTTAACATCCCTTGCAGTTCCCCCTCCCGCAGCCCAGCAAGCCTCATTTTAAATGCTTATTATAAGCAGAGCGATTTCCCGAAGAGAAAAGAGCGAGGGTGCGAAAGAAAGAGGGCCATGTGATCGCTGCTGAAGCACGCAGCCAGATCCGAGGGGGGGGGGGGGCCTGCGCGGCCGTATTATATGGAAATGCCGTGTGAAATTTTTTTTCATGTAAAAGAAATCCACAATAGTAATAGCAGATTTTCCACCATTACTGGACTACACCCTTCCCGCTATTTAAAGACAATTATGTTTCGTGTTTTAATGCGTGCGCGCTACAGACGTAAGATCTGGTTGTGGGAGTTGCGCTGAATGTCTGATGCGGGACACTCGGCTTAACATATGAGCGGATTAGGCCCTTTAGTCACCGCAGCAGCTCTCTGTTTTGACAAGTTTGTGGCTCTGAGGGCCGGGATACCGTCCATCACAAGGGTTGGAAGATTAGTTCAAAAGACGCGTTTTTCTCGAAAATCGGCCTTTAGAACGAGACGCGGAGCAGATCCCTCCATTAAGTGACAGTCATAAAGGAAATCTTTGTAGCTGCAACCGGGGATTACCAGAGCTGTATATAATTCAGAGGAGAATGAACTCTCTGCCGCACTGACCATTATCGTCAATTAGCGTCCTTTTATTTATAACACCTCTCGGAATTCACGCCGCATCGTGCGCGCCTCCCGCGGACTTGTGTACTGGACTGGTGTGCAGCCAGGATGAGGGAAACGCCACGTTCACTAGTAGAGTTCACCCACCCATCACTTCCGTGTGGCCGATCTGATCCCACACAGTGCTGCCAATTAACAACACTAGATTAAAGGCATGTCATTCTAGATCATGTTAACGAGATATTGGATATCACAGCTTTTTTATATAAGAAAAAAAAAACCCGTCACATTTTGTCTCCCAGCAGCGGAGAAGGAGGCAACTCCTTAGAGCAGGCATGTCAAGCTGGTCTGTTTGGGGGTCGGGTACATCCCCGTTACTGATTTTTAGTTACGCTCTCAGTCATCGAGGCCGCGTTACCTTGACCTGGGTATTCATACTTAGAATTTCATTCGAAAATGATAGTTGGTGGAACGTTGGTTCAATTTTCTAATAGTTAATGTTAATGAAGTTCATTAAAGGAGAACTATGAGGCGAGTGCTTTTCATTCACCTCATAGTTCTAGCCGACCTGTGACAATGAGACTGTCACAGGTCGGCTCAGTAGATCGGGAGGTGAGCGAACACATACCGGCGCTCGCTCACCTCTCGATCCTGTCACGGCTCTCTGCCGTGACAGGGAAGGGGCTGGATTCCCCCCTCCCCGCTCCGATCCGCCAGCGCTGACTGAGGCTGAGGAGGCGGGTACAGCTGGCTCTGCCTCTAGATAGGCAGCGCCAGCTGTCAGTCAACGCAGCTGGGCGGATCCCGGCACAATTGTCGGGATCCGATTCAGCTGCGGCGTCTTAGTTTACCGCGAGCAGTAGCTCTCTATATACTGAGTTTTGGGTGACGGAAGGACGCTAGTTTGTGTCCTCCCGTTACCCTAAGGAGAACTAATGGGAAAAGCCTTAACCCCATAGTTCTCCTTTAACATTAACTATTAGAAAATTGAACGAACGTTCCACCAAACAGTGAATTCTCCATTCATTCCAAAATCAAATGTTATTATCAAGTGCAATTTTCAAACAACGTCAGTCAAGTCTCTGATGGCATTATTGAATGTTCTGACCAGCTTTTGGTATGAACATTTCGTATGAAATTCTAACCGTGAACACCTTGTTGCCCCCGGAGGCAGGAAGGTTACATTGGGCAGATAATGAATGACTCTGCTGTAAAGCGTGCTCCTTAGACAAAAGACGTGCGACCGTACAGTAGAAACGGTCGCACGTCTTCATTCACACTGCTCGATTCTCCTACGATCGCGGGATTGACCCGCGATTCTCGTTTCAGAATCGTGCAGTGTATGGGCACCTTTAGACATACTGAGGGAGTTCCGTGCACTGTGAATTAGGTACGTGGGTACGCTGACAGTCTAAACCTGCTTTCCTGTCATTTTGTGAGAATTAAAGGGTGCTTCTTGATGGCTTTGGACTGCGGTTGGACTCAAGTACAGGTGGTGTAGGGGGGCAACTGTGATTACTACCACTGAGCAGTCTTTTTTTTTATTTAGATGGAGGAAGAATCCAAGAACTTATGCCACATAAATCTTTTATTACACCCCTCCTGGCACTTTGATGCTTGTGGATCATAAAGTAAGTCTTAAACACCTTATCAATCATTTTTCTATTGTATATTCTAACTAGCACCCCTGTTATCTATGACTACCATTACAATCGATACATTATATGTTTACATTCTGGGTTTTTTACGGTTAATCATCACATTAGAATACATGAAGAAGTGAACCAGATGAACAATTTCTGTGAGAAACAGCCATGGATATATTTACCATGAATCAGGAATCTTAAAAACTGAAAGAAAAGATGGTGTTGCCTATAGTAAATATACAGGTGAAACTCGAATAATTAGAATATCGTGCAAAGTTCATTTATTTCACTAATGCAACTTATGCGGTGAAACTAATATATGAGAGAGACTCATTACCTGCAAAGCGAGATAATTCAAGCCGTGATTTGTCATCATTGTGATGATTATGGCTTACAGCTCATGAAAACCCCAAGAACCCCAAATCCACAACCTCAAAAAAGTAGATTATGACATGCAATCAATAAAACAAGGATTGTACATAGAACAATATCGCACCTCTGAAAAGTACAAGCATGCATATGTACTCAGTACTTGGTTTGGGCCCCTTTTGCAGCACTTACTGCAATTACTTTTGCACGATATTCTAATTATTCGAGTTTCACCTGTATGTTCAACAATGGCGACCGATCTGGGGGCCCAGGATCATTAGAGGGAAACTGTACAGGTTGGGGGAGGGTTAATGGCAGTGTCACACTAACAATCACAAAAAGAGCCGAGGGAGCTCTAAACTGCTCCTATTGTGTCACTCCTTCTATTGAAGAACCAGAGAAGTCTCATCTGTCGCTGCTCTGCCATATTCTGCAGCATTAAGCCAAGCAAGGGAGCAACGCTGCTGTGTTCTAATGTGACATTCCCCCAATTGTATACATTTTTATTATATATA
>NW_017306591.1:438037-440187 GCF_000935625.1 Nanorana parkeri
TATATATATATATACACTAACCCAGATAGCAAGGATAACTTGCCACAAACTTGTGTCAGGGTTAAATTGTAATTTTGTTAACTTGCTGCGCACATTCTCTGGCAGGTCGTAGACTTGCAGAACACTCGCAGCACAAGTTCTAGGCGACACTTTTTGAATTTGTAGCAAATTTGCTTGGCAAGTCTACAGCAAGAGTCCTGCAGGTCTTACCAAGAGCTCTGCACGCTCGCTGGTCTGGACTTGCAATGCAGACTTGCTGTAATTGTGCAATAAAATGGTGAAGCTTGGCAAGTCTGCAATAGTTTAGCAAGTCATTTTCAAACTTGCAGCTCAATTGCTTGCTATCTGGGAATTACATGAAATCATCTTTGTACCAATAAACATTTAATATACAGCGTACTTATACAACTGGTGCCACAGAGCACTGCAGGCTTTCTAATGCAGAAGCTGTATCCTTTAGAACCCTCTCTCTTCAAATGAAACTTCATAGAGCCCCATATAAAAAAGAACAGGCAGGGAAGGGGATGGATTACTCATTTATTTGTATGTACATTTCAGCTTCTGAGTTCTGTAAACCAAAGTAGCTAAGGCTGCCTAACCTTCTACTCTGATCGTGGTTGCAATTCTTTGCAGGCTCAGATGTAAAAAATCATAAATGCACATTTTTTTTGTTTCATGAAGGCCTGTGCATTTATAATTTTTTGTATACGCTGGACTATGCCTTTCAGCTCCACATTTGTCCGCGTACGTCCACTGAAGATAGGTTAGGTTGTGGAAAGGTTTGGTGTCACAGTGATGTTCTTAAATGCTGAAAGTCACTTAAACTTGTCATACCCAACGCTCCCAAAACCTGTCCTTGCTGGGCAGTCAAACAGGACTAGAGCAGGCCCAAACATAACACTGCAAAATTACACTACAACCCTCATCATTGAAAGAACCATGAACATCCGTCTTCCCACCTTCTGCTCTATCTCGCCCTTTCTATTTCCATGACCTTCAATATTTGGCTTTTCCTTCCTCTTATCATATTTGCCAATCAAATAATCAGAAGTGAGCTTTATTCAGCAATAAATACATCCTCTTTACTCTGATACAAACATAAATAACATTATAATAATAATAACAACAAATTAAACATTGGTCTGCGGACAAGTTATACCAAGTGAAGAAGTTAGTTCCAGTGCTGCTTACCTGGGGGGAGAGGCCATTGCTGACCGGATTCATGTGATTGGACGGTCCACCAGGGTTCATAAAGCTGTCAGAGTAAGTGGAGAAGCTGTGTCTGGCTCCATATGTGCCAGCGTCTGCAGATGCAGCTGATAGACCCCCTTGGTGCATGGAAGATGGAGGAAGAGGCTGGGGTCTGTGGAGTGTGCTCCCACCATCTAAAAAAAAAACCAAACAAAACAGAAAGGATCTCAGGTACAGTAGAAAATAGCATCTGGATCTGTGGAAATGTTCAGTGGACAGGACATCTTTATTGTCACTATATAGACAAGCTTATCACTGATATGACAACACCTGACCAGCACTCCTACTACATGGCCAAACCTATATGGACCCCCCTCCAAACATGGAGTTCAGGAGTCTCCAGTGAAGGGTTCTGTTAATACTACATCATACAAAGACATTGTAGACAATTGTGCTCCTCCAACCTTGTGGTGAAGACCCTTTTCCGTTCCACCATGACTGTCTCCTGTGTACAAAGCCAGCTCCATAAAGACATGGCGGGACCAGCTTGGTGTGGAGGAACTCGAATGCCCTGCACAGAGTCCTGACCTCAACCCTATGGAACATGGATATCTCGTAAGTATCGTTGAGTTCAGATGCAGAAAACCAGCTCCATGAAGACATGGAAGGAACTCGAGAGTCCTACACAGATCCCTGACCTTAACCCTACTGAACACCTCTGGGATAAATTGGAATGTCAATGGTGTGCCAGGTCTTCTCCAACATCAGTACCCGACTTCACAAATGGGCAGCAATTCCCACAGACAACCTCCAAAGTCCTATGGAAAGACTTCCCAGGAGAGTGAAGGATCTTATAGCTACAAAGGGAAGTCAACTCCATATTAATTGGGGGGTTCAACTCCATATTAATCGCCATAATGGGGTGGGGGGGGGTTCAACTCCATATTATTGGCCATAAT
>NW_017306591.1:440210-443285 GCF_000935625.1 Nanorana parkeri
CCATGAGGGGCTGGGGGGTTCAACTCCATATTAATGGACATGAGGGGCTGGGGGGTTCAACTCCATATTAATGGCCATGAGGGGGTGGGAGGTTAAACTTCATATTAATGGCCAATGGTTGTGGAATGAGATCTCTAAGCTCGTATAGATGTGATTGTCAGTCGTCCACAAACGTTTGACCATTTATTGTATGTAAACCTAAAGCTACAATTCCGTTGCATAATATAATCAACAGCAAACATCTTCTGGTCTCGGGATAGGAAAACAAACATAAAGAGATCGCCACCTCATGCAGCCAATCGGGCGAGGTGCAATTCTTCCCTGAGATAGGAGCAGCACAAGGTGTTCTTGCTCACACAGGCCAATTCTATGTCTAGGTTGTTGACTTGCACCCGCATGTGTGTTTGCTTACGTAATGAGGTTCCCGCCAGTGCACATGAGATATCTATAAACAAATGACACAGAGAGGCGTTCTGACCTTGAGAGAGGCCGGCTGTTTGGTACGATGTATCTGGCAGCTGATAGGGTGGCAGTGTTGGCATCCCTGTGGGAGGAAAGCCTCCTGGCAACAGGTGGTTAAATGCCGCAAGCTGATTGGCTCCTGCCTGTTTACGCCACCGTGCTCTTCTGTTACTGAACCAGACCTGAATGGAAAACAGAAAGTGCATAGTTAAGTTACAGAACATTTATTTGCTGCACGTGACGTGTGTGAGGTGTTCAATTTGTTGCCGCCACACATATGTGCTCATTTTATGAAACGGTTTCATGGATCTGTGTATGCGAACACGGGATACTAGGAATACATGTCTATGAAGAAGATGGAAAACATGGAGCAGAAGTCCAGTCACGGATGAAAGAAAATAATAGCCCAATAAAAGATAAAATTCAAAGAAACTTTTCTGCTGCAATAGTCTCCTTCAATCAGCGCTGCCCACCGCAGTACTCTTTTTCTGCCACTAGATATCCTCAGTTTTCTTGGTTGAATGATGGCCAGCATCATCCTACCAACTTCCTCTGAGCCCAAGCTGTCATGGACATGTCCCCAGTCTGTGACATGACAATGAAATTATAAGCAGCACTTCTCTCTCCTCCTATTAGCATGGTCTGTGTCAGCACGTGAACTGATTGGCTCTTTGTGCTGTTTCTTTTCCTCCCACTCTGAGCTCTGCAGTAGCAGGTCATATTCAGGTACTTGCACTGCTTGTATGTAAAAAAATACATGAATGAATAGAGAGCTGTATTATTTCATGTCTTGTATGTCCACCTGGAGTTCAGTTTTAAACATTATCTGAACTCTGATCATCTGTGAATATTTATGAGGCTCAGGTGCCCTGCCATTCATTCTGTTAGTTTGTACTCTCTGTGCTCCATCCGAGCAAGGACGCTGCAGTGGGGTGGTCACCGAGACCTGGTGGGAACGCTCGTCAGCTGCCAGGATGTTAGGATGAGGAATGGAACAGGAATGCGCCAAACAGCTGCTGTAGGAACACTGGCAGGTTTACTGCACAAGCTGCCAGAGCCCTGGGGTAATCTGCTCATGTGGAATAAAACTACGGAAGGCACTCTTCCCAGAATCCCAGCAGCCCACATCTCAGCTGAGTGGGTGCTTGGGATTTAACGATGATGTGACTTTATAAGCCCCTCGATATAACTTCTGCACTGTGGTGGTCTCCACCATTTCTGGCAAGTGTCTTGGTGAACCCATGTGGTATTTCACCCCCTTCCCCTTTCCCCTTACCCAACAAGTGATCCTGTTGCCTCGCTCTACATCTATACCCATTTTATAGCCATATGTCCTGTATATCCAGCACTTTTGTTAGCTGTAAATATTCATCCTTTTATGGGCTTACTATTGCACTATTAGTACTGTGCCTTGTTTTATAGATGTGTCTTTACCCCGGCCCCCCTTCCCACGGACCTGTAACCTAATGCCAGGACGGCTGTCAGGGGATAAGTGCTTGTATCTAAATTTCACTGTACCCCCTGCCCAAGCTGCAGCCTCTGGAGACCCTATTATATCCACAAATCTGTTCACACCCTTGATCCTTTGGATCTTTGTACACATATCTGACCTGACGTTGCGCTGTCAAACACAGTGATTGTCGGAGCGTTCCCACAAGTGAGGCCGGCCCATGGCTGGGTTTTCTGGATGGCAATGTGTATGCACCTGTGCGTATTTACAGTAAAAGTCACCAAGGGATCCGGTACAGCTGTGTCTGGCACTTTTGCTATGAAGTAGTTTACTGTGTCTTCCTACATTTAATTGTGAGCCCGTCCAGGCCCGTTTTGTTTCAGAACTATTGCTGGCCATATGAACTCAATTTGACTCCACTGGGGCAAGAGCTCCTGGCTTGCAATAAACCATAGCAACCAGTTTGGGGTCTGTGCTTCATATACCATAAGCTTCTGTACATGACTATACTTAGCTGGTTGCTTTTCATAAAGCATAATTGTTCCCGTGGATTTGTGAAGTGGCGAAGACCTCAGAAGCAGTATAATATTGCCCGGGATAGAGTGTCTTAGCAAGCTATGCTGCTAGTAACTGTTGCCTTGCAGTGCTGAGATCCTGGGTCCCATACCTATCACTGATTGCATGGTATTCTGCTAGGTTAATCAGATGGCGGGCAAACTGGTGCAAAAATGTATGTGAGTAACTGTGGGAAGGATTTTAGATAAAGTTGCCTATGGGTGGGGACTGATTAGAATGGTCTATGTGTTCTGTAAAGTGTTGATGAATTTGATGGCACCATATTATAGAATAAAATAGATAGCATCCATTATCTGATGGATTGTAGGCTGAGCAAGCTTAGCAGGTCAGTCCAGACTTCCCATTGCCCATTCATATTATCCATCTCTTCCTGGGGTACTTCAGAATATACCCTGATCAGTTGGGAGGATACAGAACCCGCACCATGTTGGATCTGCCCCAGGTTCTCCTCCTGGTTGGATGTTCCTGGTACAATTCTTCGGTGAGCCTCCCAGGGGGTATCAAGAAGTAGCTCTCAACTTTAAGGAACAGCAGCTTCTCATTCTACCACAAAGATTGTTCCCTGCAGATATCCCTTTTTTCCACAG
>NW_017306591.1:443433-468884 GCF_000935625.1 Nanorana parkeri
TGGTCATTTAGGATAGCTGTTGACCATTAGATAAGTTAAGGAATGTAGACTGGCAAAAGCAGCCATGTCCAAAACTGATAGATATAGTGGTCCGACAAAGGATAATTATGAACTGATGTTAAGGTGGCTACAAAAACATATTACTGAACATTGGCAGGACACCTTCACCTGTCCACAACAGAGTTGCACGCCGCAGTCACCACATTGGTGACCAACATAAAATTTCACCCACCCACCCCAAGAACCTATTCATCCGAGTGCGCTCCACATACACCTCCTACTTTTTGTTACAAAAACATATTCATGGTCCTTGCCTACCTGTACTCTGGCCTCGGTAAGCTTGGTCCTCTGTGCCAGTTCCTCGCGGGTGTATATATCTGGGTAGTGTGTCCTCTCAAAGGCCTTCTCCAGCTCCTCTAGCTGTTCTGCTGTAAAGGTTGTACGACTACGTCGCTGCTTTCTTTTCAGTGGAAGATCTGGTTCCGATTCCACGTCTGATCCTTCATCCAGACGATTCCCTAAAATAACATGAAGAGGTTTTAGTCCATCATTTACCAAAACATTAAAACTGGAGCATCACCTAACAAAACAATCGCAACTTAAGAAGTCCCCATGACCACTTCTTCAAGAAACCACAGTTTAGCTTTTTGCCTGAAGTTACGAGTCTTCTTTCCCGGAGTCTATTAAACCTCATTTATGAACAACATTACACCGGCATCATAAATCTAGTGCAAAGTGCATCAAATATATTCCGTGGAAGTTCAAACACTCGCAGTAGCTGTGATAAATTCCCCCATGTGTCTTTAGAGCTAGCCCTAACCTAAGGGCTGAATCTCAAGGTAGCTTAAAGGGGTGCTTACCAGGGGGTTTTGATGCCTACCGAGTGGCCCCAAAACACCTAGTCTGGAAGATTCTGTGAAGCCAAATATCTCATTATACATGCCTGTGTTTAGTGGACATGATGTGACGTCACACTAGCCCAAATGCTACATGTAACATAGAAGTGCATTTGTTTTTCAGTGGCTCCCCTCCTTCTCTTTTAAGAGATCAGTCCCAGTGGGGCTGAACACTGCACAAGGCCATTTGTAACAAAGCAAAAACCCTAACACTGTATCTAAAGTGTGTGAATAACATAACCTCAATTTAACCAAAACATCAACAGTTAGGGGTCTGTTTACAAAGCATTCGCCGAGCGAACATCCCAGCGAGCGAGAATCGCGGCATATTATGGCCACTAGGTGGACCCAATGAGCACAGGAATACATTGCACTCGCAGAGGCGTTTGTTCTGCAAACATTTTACAATTAGACCCGTTTCTCTTTTTTTCTCATCATCTTCTGCCTCTAATACTCATTCACATGTGGAAGAATTTAAGCTATTAGTTACACCTCCTCTTCACCATGCCATAACCTTTTAATGGTAGAGGTGGGCACAGACACAACATGCCCATCGACTGCCATCCCTATGTAAAGCTATTTTGTCTCCGTGCATCCGATTATGTGCATGCTGTTCGCTCCCCTAGCTTTACAAACTGGGATTTTATCATTCTAGATTTCACCAGCTCACTGATTTTAGAAAACAACGACGTTTATATTTTTTTTACTAACATTCCCCTTTAAAAGAAAGAAAAGTATTCGATTTTTAATGCGTCGCTCAGCTGACCACCTCCCGCTCGGTGCTATGTGCTGCCGAACAGATCTGTGGATGAAATTAGCTCCTTAGTGAACGTACAGGGGAGCTCTTTTCATCCTGATTACTCCATAATGATGCAATTAACAGCCTCCAGCTCAGAACTATTAACACTTCCAGCTTTGAGCCACATACACGTATCCAGATAATCTCTGGAAATGTGCCCACCTTGTTCTATATATTTGCTGCTCAGTAATTTTAGTTAATCCTCTTAGCAGGAGTAGAGAGATGACCTTATCCCTCTGGGGTCAGCCGACTTTTAATCGAAATGTATGTCTGCGGGAACTCGCTGGTCTTCCCGTCTGAATATAACACAAAGGATGTGAGGCGTAATGGGAGCTCAAAGTGGGGGGGGGGGATTTTAATTTGGTCTTTTTTAGACATTTTTACTATTCTGCCGGTTTGAATGAAAGGACAACGCTGGAGTTATTGAAGGATATTTGCCATCTCGATACTTCTCTGGAAGATCCCGACAGCGGCTGCCATTCTCCAGCCACATGCTATTTTTGCTTCATTGTATCTGAAATGACTGAACCAGAGCTGCCATGTATTCAGCATGTTAAAAAAAAAAGGATGGTCAGTGTTCTTCCTCAGCATACCAGTTAGGGGCGAGCACAGACCCATCATGCATCCCATTAACCAATAAGGGGGACAGAAACAAAAAATTATTCTGAGCAGCTTTCACTTATTAGCAGCTTTCATAGTTTCCATAGTATTTGAGGTTGAATAAAGACACAGGTCCATCAAGTTCAACCCATTGCCTGTATGCATGTGATTCTGCGTGTGTATGAGTCCATGTGTGATCTTGTTCTTAAGAGTACCTGTACCCCTGTATGTTGCGGTCTCCGAGGAAATCGTCCAAATGCATTTTTAATGATTCAACACTCTCAGCTGATACCACCGCTTGTGGCAGTGAGTTCCAGACTTTAACCGCTCTAACTGAAAAGAACCCCCTACGCCCCTTGTGCTGAAATCTTTTCTCCACCAATTTTAGGTCTTTCTTTTGGAGTTTACTGTAAAAAAGTTTATTGCTGATGTTGCTATCACCATTGAACATCTTGTACACCAAAATCATATCCCCCCTTATTTTCCTCACTTCCAGCGTGAACATGTTTAAATTTAGTAACTTTGTCTCATAGCTTTGGTCCTCCATCCCCTTAATTAGTTTGGTGGCCCTTCTTTGGACTCTTTCCAGCTCAAGGACATCCTTTCTGTGGACTGGTGACCAAAACTGGACCGTGTACTCCAGATGAGGCCGAACCAGCGATCTATAAAGTGGCAGAATCATCGACTTGTCTCTACAGTACATTCCCTTTCACATCTTCGACGAATGAAACAGAACCGTCAATGTATCATATTGATAGATCTACGCGTCTCTGCTTTTACAAAGTATACACGTTTGGTATGGGATGGAGTCAAGCTGTTCAGCAGAAACCAATAACCTTTAAAAATAATATACAGGTGAAACTCGAATAATTAGAATATCGTGCAAAAGTAATCGCAGTAAGTGCTGCAAAAGGGGCCCAAACCAAGTACTGAGTACATATGCATGCTTGTACTTTTCAGAGGTCCGATATTGTTCTATGTACAATCCTCGTTTTATTGATTGCATGTAATAATCTACTTTTTTGAGGTTGTGGATTTGGGGTTCTTGGGGTTTTCATGAGCTGTAAGCCATAATCATCACAATTATGACAAATCACGGCTTGAACTATCTCGCTTTGCATGTAATGAGTCTCTCTCATATATTAGTTTCACCGCATAAGTTGCATTAGTGAAATAAATGAACTTTGCACCATATTCTAATTATTCCAGTTTCACCTGTATATCCATTAGGGAAGGCTAAATGATGATCTAAGCCGAGGGAGGTCGGGGGCAACGTTGGGCCATCCAGCTGTTGAGAACTGGGACTTGTAGTTCCCGGACAGCTGGAGGAACACAGGAAGCCCGTAAGCGATGTGAGACCTTTCGGTGGATATCATTAATATAATAGAAGGAGCTGGCAGACAGACTACAGCCACACTTAATCTCCCCGCGGCCTCTGCTCCACTTTGTAAGAAAAGAAACACAACTATCTGGAGTTCATTTTTTTTCTTCCTCTCTTCTCTCTTTTTTTTATAACTAAAGCTAAACCAGCCAACTGTGACACCAGAAACCTTTAAGTTGTGGATGTCAAAGCATGAACTATTCTGCCCGCTCCAGGTTCTGTTCTCCCATAGTGTGATGGCCTCATTCATGAGTGAAATCTGGCTTTATATTCATTGCGATGGGGATTTTCATCTGATACCTTTTAACACTGGCATGTAGGAGCTGAAAAGCCCCTATAAACTGAATTCTGATCAGCTCATTATGTGTACGAATATCAGGATGAATACATAATGACGTGGGGCAGCTTAGGTGGCTGATGTCCAATTAGAGTGCCAGCTCTTAGGGTTGGATTATTCTCCGAAGATGGTGATTAAGAGGCTTTGGTACAATGCTCAGGTCTGAGACTCTAAAGCCTTAGAATATAAAGGCCATTAACTCTACTTTAACCCCTTCGTGACTGACGACGTACAGTGTACGTCGCCAGCATCGGGGCTGTTTAAACAGACTCCCGGCGACTTTTGCCGCCGGGAGTCTGTTTAAACTTGTAGAGCTGTCGGCTTTACAACAGAAGCGATCCTGGCGACTTACCTGTCGCCAGATCGCTTCTGCGTTCCGAAGACTATCGGGTATTCTTACTGGGTGCATACATTGAGCCTCTGTATTGTTTACTTGAAAGTAATGCTTAGTTTGACACACACACACGAATATATATATATATACACAGTATACTGTATATGTATCCAGGGATGGAAAACAAAGAATCTTCCATGACCTTATAAAATAGACACAATATTCAATTACAATAGACATTACTGCAGGAAGATCCCAATGGGGGTTCCAGCCCTAGTAAGCTGAAGTGGGTATTTGCTAATGATCGAGGTGTCTTAAGCTGGCCACACACCTATAGATTATCTGCAGACTTTCTATGGTCAGGTGGAAAAAGTGCAGCAGATTTCTCCATCTATGCTAAACTATGTCTATGGCGGAATCTCCCGGTGGGCCAAGCTTCAGTATCTTGCTAGTCGGCACCGCTGGGTCTCAAAATACCTGAACAATGCCTGCGTCCAATCAGATTGTTCAGATATTTTGACAGCCAGCGGGACCGACTAGCAAGATACTGAAGCTCGGCCCAGCGGGAGGTTCCTCCATACACACAGTTTAGCGTAGATGGAGGAATCTGCTGCACTTTTTCCACCTGACCATAGAAAGTCTGCTCATCATCTACAGGTGTGTGGCCAGCTTTACTCTGTGTGAGTTAACAGTGATGGGAATGGTCTAACGGTGACAGGAAAAACGTGAGGCATCCAATGGAAAGCCCCAGGACGTTCCTATTTTTACATGCTTGCTGCTTATATTGTTATAATTGCAAGGAGTTTGTATGTTCTCCCTGTGCTTGTGTGGGTTTCCTCCAGGTGCTCCGGTTATCTCCCACACCCCTAAGACATGCTGGTGGGTTAATTGGCTCCTCTCAAAACTTGTCCCTGTATGTATGCAAGTAAAATAGGGACCTTAGATTGTAAGCTCCTTGAGGGCGGGGGACTGATGTGAATGGACACTATGTAAAGTGCGGCGTAAATTGTGGGCGCTATATAAATACCTGTAATAAATAAATAAATTGCATCAGAGCTTCCCTTTAAAGAAGAACTCCAGGAAAACATTTTCATAGCCCTTGCAGTAGGGTTAGGGTTGCAAGGGTTAAGTGCTTGTTTAGGTTAAAAAAAAAAAAGTTATACCCAGTCAATGCTCTGAGCCGACCTGTCCCTAGACCGGTCCCTGGAGCCTTTCTCCCTCTCCCTAAGGTCCCGTAATTCATCACATCTATACACAATGTATAGAGCATGAGGACACTGAGGGAGATTCCAATGCTGAAGCTGGACGGCTCGGAGCTTCGTTGAGTATAACTTTGTTATAAACAAAAATGAGCACCTAACCCTTTCCCTGCGGGGGTAGCCCCACTGCAAGGATAAGAACATGGACTCTTCTTTAATTATGTGTGGTCAACTGAGCTGATGAATTGCTGCTGTGTTAGCAAACAACAGCGACCCTGATTTACTAAAAGAGTGCAGGACATTCACTTCCAAAGTGAATGTTCACATATTTTAGTGAGTGAGATGAAACAAAGGGAAGATTCACTTGGCGAAAAGTACCCAGACATGCGCAAGAACAATATTTAAAAAACTGTATTTTTTGCTTGTACTTGATTGGATATTGGAAGTCAGCGCAACCTCGTTCACTAAGCTAAGGGAGAATTTCGTCTTTGAAAAATGAATTTGCCCTTAGCTTAGTGAACGAGGCGAAGTCGTGCTAACTTGAATCGTGCAATCAGGCGCAAGCAGACATCATGTTTTGCAAATGATTGGGTATTTTTTTCAGAACTTTCCCAGCCGGGGTTTGACTTTGGGTTTTGCACGGACCTTTCTCTCATCTGCAGTCACATCGTTTGACATTGTTGGTAGAACAGTTTTAGTTGCTTGTACTTAGTCATTGGTGAGTCAGACTCTTACAGATGATGGAAGAGGAGAATTCATTTTGTGAATAATCATGTAATTGCTCATTGCTAATGTCTTCCTCTTACGTCATCTCATGTCATCGTGATAATGACATATAAGTGAGGTCAGTTCACAGGAGCATTGCAGTGAATGTAGGTCTTGGCTGCAGGTAGATGACAACGCGGTGTCATCTGTGTGATCAAACATGGGAAATGTGCGCCGGCACTGCTGGTGTATAGAGATATTCAGACAAACAGTTTAGAGTGGACATTAGCTATGCCCATGAAGGACAGCCCCTCCATCCATCAGAACTAACCATCACTTTTCTCTCCTGATGTTCTATTTTGCTGCTTGTGGTGCTTTCAAGTATGGGGGAGCTTGTGACTCGCACCTATTCCTCCCATGTGACTTCACGTGTGATTGGCTACGCAAGAACCCAGTGCAATCACATCACAAAGAGGAAGGAGAGAGTTCTCTGTCCTGTATAGGTATGGGGGAGCACGTAACGCACATCTATTACTTCTATCACAGCACGGGGGATTGGCCATGTAGGTTCCCAGCGCAGTCACAAGGGGGCAGGGAGGGAGTCCTCTGTCCTGTATAGGTATGGGGGAGCACATAATGCACACCTATTCCTGGTGGCACAGCACGGATGATTGGCCATGCAGGAACCCAGAGCAGTCACAAGGGGGCAGGGAGAGAGTCCTGTCCTGTATAGTTATGGGGGTGCCCGTAATGCACACCTATTCCTTCTATCACAGCATGGGTGATTGGCCATGCAGGTTCCCAGCGCAGTCACAAGGGGGTAGGGAGGGAGTCCTCTGTCCTGTATAGGTATGGGGGAGCACATAATGCACACCTATTCCTTCGGTGTCATAGCACGGGTGATTGGCCATGCAGGCACCCTGCACAGTCACAAGGGGGCAGGGAGAGAGTCCTGTCCTGTATAGTTATGGGGGTGCACGTAACACACACCTATTCCTTCTATCACAGCATGGGTGGTTGGCCATGCAGGTACCCATTGCAGTCACAAGAGGGCAGGGAGCGAGTTCTCTGTCTTGTATAGGTATGGGGGAGCATTTAACGCACACCTATCACACCACGGGTGATTGGCCATGCAGGCACCCTGGACAGTCACATGGGGCAGGGAGAGAGTTCTTTGACCTGTATAGGTATAGGGAGCACGTAACACACACCTATTCCTTCTATCACAGCATGGGTGGTTGGCCATGCAGGTACCCAGTGCAGTCACAAGGGGGCAGGGAGAGAGTCCTGTCCTGCGTAGCCTCTTATACATGAATGTGTAATTCGTGAAAACAGACGGAGCAGCAGAAAAATAAAAGCTAGCTGCAATATATTACACGTGTAGGTGAAAAGTCTAAGACTTGTGAATTTTGTTTATCTGTTAGGACTCAGTTTTGCTAATGTAAATGGGGATTTCTAGTGACAAGCTGCGTTACTCCATCTAGAGGCTGTGGGGAGTTATTAAGATCCAGACCTGGAATCTGTCTGTAATTATAAGACTCTAATAGAGAGCGGTGATAACATCAGAGGGAATACAGTGAAATCTCTGTATATGCTCGCACTAAAATCGTGCCAGATAAAGAACACTTTCTATGTTATTATCTACAGACCCCAAAATCCCGGCTTTAACCACAGGGAGCTTTCAGCAGATTGTGTTTCCAAGAGCAGCCGAATCCATCATCACTCCCTGTGTTTGCAATAAAATAAATTCCCTGCCCTACCGCACCACAAACTGGTCCTTTTCACTCTGGTATCCTATATGAGGAGATTTCGGAGTCTGGTTTCACCATTGTATCGGAGGATATAAATAATAATGGTTTTCCATGTGTGCATTTTAAAACTGCGATATATGAGCCAAATGTCCCGCATTTTAAGGCACATGGTCTGTTCCTTACATGTTATATAGAGCTACGAGCTAAATTTTAGCCAAATGCACAGTTAAAATACGGATATCAAAGCTGTTATAGCTGCAATCCACCCCTCAGTAACGGAATAGCCAAGTTGGTGACCTGACTCTTCTGTACTGCCACCTGGATAATAAAGGACCAGCATCATACTAGCTCATGCTTCTGCTTATGCCCTGTTCACTGTAGTACACCTGATCGCATCCTGGTGCTGCCCTTCCCTCAGTTTTACATAACGGGGGAATACAAGAGGTTGATGCTTTAGCAAAAAAAAGAGAAGTTCCTAAAACTAGCACTGGGGTCCTTGGTTCAAATCTTGGACAGGAAACTATGTGCATAGTGTTTGTATGTCCTCCCCGTTCTTGAATGGGTTTGTTCCCACTCTCCGAAGACATGCTAATAGGTTAATTGGCTCCTGTCAGGATTGATCCTAGTATGTGTGTACAAACTGGCTCTGCATATGTGATATCACATTCTGTATGTTGGCTCTGGTTAGGAAGGGTTGGGGAAAGACCTGAAGACTTGTCCTGTAAAAAAACTCATCAAGTATGTTCTATGAAAAAGTGGCAATGGGAATATGGTGGTTCTGGTTAGGGAGGGTTGAGGAAAGACCTGAAGACTTGTCTTCTAAAAAACTCACCAAGTATATATTTTATGGAAAAGGCCTTCAAGCATATCAGACATGGCACCCAGAGAGCTGGCCCATAGAATCTCTGAAAATTGGATACAACTGAACAGATATCACATACACACGTTGCATTTAAAAATACATTCATTCGTACTTTATATCTGGAGTTCAGTTTTACCTCTACAATAAAATGCCTGTCTACTATCTTTCCATGTTATCATGACTGTATAGGTTACTATGTTTTAAAAGAATGATTTAAAGGTGTACTCCAGGCATAATTGAAGAGGAGATAAGATCAGGGCGGGATTTACCCTCTCTGCTGCCCCAAGGCCAGGTTCCTCACTGCGCCCCCCTGTATGCAGGCTGCATACAAGTGATCTCGGCGACATCACCGAGATCACTAGTACAAAACAAGTGGCGGCTTCCTCGCTGTAGAAAACTACCCGCCCGGCGCCCGCAACTGCATGTCCTGGGCATCAGGAGATAGGAATTCCACACCTCTGCTGCCCCTTTAATCCCTGCTGCCCCAAGGCCGGGCCTCGGTTGGCCTTGTGGGAAATCCGGCCCTGGACAAGATGCACCAGACTACCTGCCCAGAGCTTCTGTCTGTACCAGGCCACCCATTACTTAAAATCCCCTTATGGCTGGTGATCTAGTCTTCTGTGAACCACCAGATTCCCATTGCCACTCACTGTATTACGGGAGACTGCACAGAATCATGTGATCCAAGAGAACAGACCCACCCAAGAAGCACAAGCGGTTCCATCCTGGAATCTACATAAGTGGTTCCATTTTGGAATTTAGCTGCATCAGATTGGTAAATTGAATGATGTTTATTTTATTTATTCACACTTGTAATGTTTCCTGAATATTAATAGCAATTCACTGAAGATTTTTGGTTGTTGCCTCGGGTTGCTCTTTTAAATATGAAAAATGTATATATAATTCAACTATATGAATAGGCTGTAATGGGGCAGAAGACATGGTGGTCCTCTCGGAAAGTATTTTAGATAGCCAGCTGAGCACACAGCAGGAAAGTGCATGTTATATGTGAACATGCCGACAAATGAGTCTGAAGCTGTGGATTCTTAATGTTACAGAGAAGACTTGTTCCTCTATATCCTGGTCTGTGCTTGCTGCTGGAAACACGCACATGATACATAGCTTTAGTTGTGCGTAGTACCTGGTTTGTTCAGATGTTTATAGCTCTTTATACTGAGCTTCACATAGGGTATGAATGGTAGCGGACAAGAGGAGGCAATGAGTGACAGGATCTTGGGGGGGAGCTGGGCATCTTTAGCCTTTTCTGAAGCATGTCCGACGCTGTGAGATGTCTTTTATTGTGTCACCTTGCGTGAAACTCTGAGCAGTTTTTGTGGCCGATCTTTTGGAGCCGGCAAAGGCTGCACCTTAGGGGGCCGTTACATGCTGAATGTCCCAGTGACAGCCCTGAACGGGGCAATGTGATATCAATACACCCAGACGTGTGAACAGTGCTCTTTGCATATTAAAACCTCTGGGAGGAAAGGAGGGGGGCTGCTGGGACCGGGGCGAGGGGCTAATGATCATTTTCAGGAGCTCTGCAGTTGTTGTGTTTTTACCCTTTAAGTGCTGTTAGGGGTCGACACTAATGAGCCACTTTCAAACCGTAGGGGGTGCCCTCCACACACCAGACACAAGTGCTAAAGAGAGCAAGGCGGGATGGAGAAACGTGGCGCTGATGCTGAGCACTATGGGGTTAATCCATCTGCTGCAAGATGTTGGCATGCATCTTGTACCCTGGAGTCTAACATTATATATGGCCAGCCAATCTGAATTCAGTCCACTTTAGTCACATGAAAAGACTATGGGCCAGATAAAGCAAGTGGTTGTTGAAGAATGCGAATGGGATTTTTTTTACAATTGTACTAGTCACATCTTTCTTTTCAAACCTTTTGAAGAAAATTGGGCACATCCAAAAAAGCTAATTTGGCCCTATATATTCCCCTAAAGTATAGACTGTACCTTTCTCTAACAAATTCCTTATACAGCTTGACAGATGGCACTGATATCCTCAGGTAATGGACACTGCAGGAGTTTTTAGGTTTGCTGTACCCCACTGAACTCTTGTCTGGTAAAAACAATGCTATTCCATGACTTCTCCTCCTTCTCTTCCAGGTTTTGGAAGGAATTCATACAATAAAGTGGCGCTCAAAAGGGTTCGGAGCTTAGAAACATTTTATTGGAGATCTCTCGGCCTCCTGCAGGGCTGGACGAGCAGTCCCAGAAGAATTTTTAGGGTCTATAATTTCTGTCCTTTATCTGACCTGTCTGAACTCGCCAGTATATATAAGCCAGACCTACGCCGTGGAGCCCAGTCAGCTGCAGAGTGAGCATGTTTATCCCTGCAAGTTGAGCGTCCTTTCACGCTGCACCTTCCACCACCACAGATTATGTGCAAACCTGGGGCCGGGAACAAAAATCTGACCACAGGAGAAATATAAGAAGCCAGTAGACCTAGCAGTGCTCAGGTCCTAGATTCAGTTCCCACCAGGGGACAAAATCTGTAAGGGCTTTGTATATAATGCCATATAACTCTACTGTTTATGTGAAGTTCCTTCAGATGCTTCTCCATCTTCCCATAATTAAAGGCAGTTGCCACCCAAAATTGACCCTAGTTGGCAAATTAGGTTTTAGCTCCCTTGGATTGATATGAAATGTTCTGTTTTCTCAGCACATACACATAAATTATGCATATATTATATATGTACAGGGTGAGGGCACTGTTTCCGGTGCCAACAAGTCTCAGACTGTAGATGCTGCACCAGTAAAATGTAAAAGATCTGTGACGTTCCAGAAGAGCTTGCATCGTGAAAAGGCAGAAAAGACAAAGTTTTCCCAGATCGGAACAGCTGCACAGAAAGCTGAGAAAAATCTTCTATAAAGCGGCTCATTGTGACATACTACACACGGCCCTCCGTCCTCTCCTCCCGGTGATATTTTTTTGGCCACTGAAACCTCAAACCAGGCAGCCAACGCGCACTGGAAGGTGGTGGAGAAAATGGGACAAATTTCTGATTCGTAACACCCTCGGAAACGAGTTTATTGTCATCGTTGCAAGTGCAGATGTATAAATACTGCGAAGTGGAGCTTCCCCCCCAGTCCGCGGACGATGAAAAGCAGAAAATAAGAAATTTTCTGGCCGTAAGTGGCGTAGGCTAATGGTGATTTTTGAAGCATTGGACCATGGAAGTTACTTAGCACATTGATTACTGTGAAGCGGGGCAGAAGGCTTTATTTCTTAATTACTGTTACACTTTGTGTCAAGCTAACACTCCCGGGCAGTCTACTAGTCGCCGTTGGCCAAGATGTAGAAAAGGAACCCTGGCGCAGTTTGTAGGATGTGCACCGCCGTGGCCAAAACAGGGTGCCAAGACGACAGCAATTGGGGCCACCTGCCCTCCGCGGTTAAAAAGCAATGCTGTAATGGGCTGAACGCAATTTATGTCACATTGGCACGTGGTCTAGGATCTTCCCTTCTAATGTTGGCCTTGATCCTAGTTATGCAACCGATTTATCAGGCTTCAATAATCGGGTCATGTGTGGGCCACCAAGAGATTCATAAGAAAGCAACAAACATTATTATTATTATACAGGGTTTATAGAGCGCCAACAGTTTGTGCAGTGCTTTACAATGTAAGGAAGACATTACAATGACAATACAATTCAAGACAAGATTAGCTTCTGTCACAACTCGCAGGAATTTTGTTGTGCAAATGGATTTCCATGAATGCACATTTTAGTTTATTATTTCACAGCTTACCTGAAAGTGATATTGATGAATTGACATTTACTGAGTCCTATTATTCTTACCATATTTCATATCAGTGCTCCCCTTACACTATAGTCATGTACATTCAATGCAATCTACCTATTGAGGTATAATCAGGGCCGGATTTACTCTCTCTGCTGCCCCAATGCCAGGTTCCTCAATGTTCCCCCCTGTATGCAGGCTGCATACAAGTGTTCTCGCCAAGATCACTAGTCACTAGTCGCCGAGATCACATCGCCGAGATCACTAGTACAAAACAAGCGGTGGCTTCACCGCTGTACATTTAGCTCTGCTTGCCTAAAGCAGGGCTAAATGTAGAAAACAACTACCCGCCCGGCACCCGGAACTACATGTCCCAGCCATTGGGAGATAGAAATTCCACACCCCTGCTGCCCCTCTACTCCCTGCTGCCCCAAGGCCAGGCCTCAGTTGGCCTTGTGGGAAATCTGGCCATGGGGTATAATTAATTACAGGATAAGCCACGTAGAGATTGAAAGTCTGAGCAGAATCATTAAGTACTCATAAGATGTGAGAAGATTGCAACGTCCTTATTTTGTGCATCTATATAGTTTTGACATATAAGGGAGCACTATACAGAATACATAGAACCCCCTCAACCCCCCTAAAGATGTTAAACATCTGATGGCTCCCACAGTTACACGCATGGGTCAATGTGCGGGAAGGACAATCAATCCCTATTTATGCTATTGGTTTGTGGGAGGTAACCAGAGCACCCAAAGGTGTCCTTGCAAAGATGGGTCCCTTTTAGGCCCCATTCACACTGAGCGATTTATCGAGCGATTTTTGCAGCGATATCGCTCATATTTCCACGCGATATCACTCTATGTAGCTTCTCCAATCCATTTCAATGGAGCTGTTCACATCTCGTCGCTCAATATCGCTTGTAGCTCGTCGCTGGTAGCTTGTTGCTCCTACATGACCCTTTTTTCGAGCGATTTAGAGCGATATTGCTCCTGATTGCATACAGCCCAATAGGAAAAAGTTGCGCGATGTCGCTCAATATCGCGCGATTTTCATGTGGCTCAGTGTGAATGGGGCCTAAGGGGGCAAAGATGGGTCCCTTTAAGGGCATACTCTTCCCAATTAAAAAATTGCAGTTTGATTTGAAATGTCTTCTATGTTCCTGATGTAGTTTAAAGCAGAATAGCAAGGGTTCGATTACCTTTTAAAAACTATATTTGTTTTCATAGCTCACTACTTTTGAGCTGATGCTGGAAGGGTCCACAGTGTTATTTTTTCCTCAGTCCCTTCTCTGCCTGTAGCAGGATATCGAAAACCCTCAGAGGTCAGACAAACAAGCCACCATCACCACCACTGCGGGAGCTTGAAGAAACAGCCAAGCTGCTGAACCAGTCCTGATTTTTCAAGGTTTCTCCACCCCTCCGACGCCACTCGACCTGTCAATAAATACCCGGCGTAATTTATTGATGAAAAAAGCCGCAGACTAACACAATTATTTCCGGACTGAAATTCCCATTTCCTCGACGATGTCACAAGTTTGTAAAGAATGAAGAAAAAAAAGAAAAACTAGAATGAGCTATCGGCAAAATTCAGATCTGCAATGGAAAATTCCTGTTTTTAATAGAAGCGATTCATTTTTCCATAAGTGGTAACCTGAAGAATAGCAATGGTGAGGAGAGGGCAAGGGTTGTGATCCCCCCCCCCACTTCTCCCAGACTGCTGGCTGCCGGCCCAGACTCAGGTTCTACTCTCCAGTTTGCTTGAGAACGTTGCACGGCAAGAGAGGCCCACATGCCTGCAAGAGAAATGGACCGGCTCCAGCAAAACGTGCGGGAGAAAATAAAAAGTGGAAGGGCCGAATCAGGTACATTTTATAAATTGCAAACAAATGGTCACCCGTGCCTATCTCCGAGCCTCCTATCCGTAGACGGCTTCCGCCAAACAAACATCTGCTGATAGTGCTGGCTGTGGCGATGGTTTTTTCTACCTCCTGCGGTCCATTAAATTTACACCACCTCACCAGTCTACATGACAAAGCAATTAAATGACATGCCTGAATTCCCTCTTAATTAAATATGGCTTGTTAAAGCCCCCGCCATGACCTGTTCCCAAGAAGGACACTTTAGATACAATATAGGCTTGTCTGCGGAGCTATACATAGGGCAGATCTGTCGGGTTAATAGGCTCTTGCTCATTGATAAAACAACTTTTTTTAAAGCAATTCCAAGAAGCAAGTGAAATCAATCAAGGTTATCCAGCAACCACACTGCGGGCTGAGTTCTGTGTAAACCACCGCAGCAAAAATCTAGAGAGCACTTCACAGGGTCATTGGGAGCGTACTTTCTGAGCCTGAGAAAAGATTTTTGGATATGATGGAGGCAGCTCATGCATTAATAATGCACACTTAGCTACCCTGTTTCCCCAAAAATAAGACCTACCCCGAAAATAAGACCTAGTACCATTTTTGGGAATTGCTAAAATATAAGACCTACCCCGAAAATAAGGCCTAGCTGTGACCATTCCCAGGGCCGGTGGTGGCATAAGGGGGAACCTGAAGAGCCGCGGGAGAGAATCAGCGATGCCAACAAAGCCAGCGCTAGAGGAAGCGAGGGGGCAGCGGTGGGAGCAGAGCCGCATAAGCCGATGCCTCCTCTATAGCGCCGGCTCCTATCACAGGCGGAGTGATACCAAATGCACTCCCCGCCTGTGAGGAATCAATAGTGAAAGCGCGCTTCGCTCATTCTGGCCAGCGATTGGTTAGCAAATTGCTCTTAGAAAGGTACGGCGCCCCCGAGTGCCCTGATCACCATATTTTTGTACATGAATACATGTAGACTTTTCTACATGAATAAGTGTGGATTGTACATTAAAAAAATAATAAGACCTACCCCGGAAATAAGACCTAGTGTGTTTTTTTGAGCCCCAAAAAAATATGACAGTGTCTTATTTTCATGAAAACACGGTAGTAGTAGCCATGTCCATGGACTTCCGTAACGTTGAAGATATTTTATAGCTTATCCAAGCCACTTCTTCAGTTCTAATGAGTATTAGAATCATACCGTAACATTTATATCCACACAGTTAGCACAGACACCTCAATCCAATCACAATGGAATGTGGAGATGTTGGTTCTTCCTGGAACAGGATGGGAGGTGTGTAAGTCGTGGAACACTCTGTTCTAGTTACATAATCCTATCCTTGGTGTCAGAAAGTCTGCATAGGCGGTAATCATTTGACTCACTTGGCTGAAGGGGTGAATTGCCAATTTGTCAGGGTAGACGTGTTGATATGGCATTTTATATAGAAGAGAGATAATATCAAAGGCCCCCACCCTGTTCAGGGAAGGTTGCCCCAGTATTGACGCTGATGACCTCTTTCACACCTCTTGCCAACTCTTCTGCAGAGCTTGCCATTGTCTAGGTGTGGCCATTCTGCACACATGCATCTGTAATCGACGGATGCGAATTTCAGCGAGTCCTCGCACAAGAACAAGGCTTTAGAGGCCAAGAAAATATCTCCAACCTTAGACTGACCATAGATGGTCAGATATCTCATTGACAACATCGGGTAGTGGAACATCTGGTCATCTTCTAAGGCCCCGTTCACACTGAGCGATTTATCGCGCGGTAATTCCCGCGATATCGTGGCTATTTACCGCTCGATATCGCTTTCCAATGCTTGGCAATGGGGCAAAGGGTCCTGCTGTCGCGGGTCGTGTGTCGCTACAGCAGGACCCTTTTTGGAGCGGAATTTGCCGCGATTCAATGCTTTTCAATGCAAGCATTTGCGCGATATCGCGCAAAATGCAAATCGCGCGAAAAACGCGCGATTTGCGAATCGCCAAGTGTGAATGGGGCCTAATGTGTAATGAGTCAATGGAGCTGCCGTGATCTCCCCAACTCATCCACCCTTCAGACAGGCAGTGAAACCATATACTTCATTGTCCATCCTTCGCTGCTATGCTTGTACAAGCTGTTTAGCAATGATGCCATTAGCAAATTGACAGAATGATTTTTGGCCCAGACAGTCTGTATCAATGACAGTTACACTTACACAATAACAGACATTAGAATATTGTAGTTGGGTGCAGGGGCGTCCCGAGGCTGGGTGACACCCGGAGCGGTAACCGAGTGTCACCCCGCCGAGACGTCACTGCGCATGCGCGTGACGCCATCACGCACGCGCGGCAGTATTTTGATACCTGCCGGCAGCCATCTTGGTGATGGACGCCCGGCAGAGAGAGGAGGGGACAGTCACCCGGCTGAATAAGGTCCTCTCTCCTGATACTGTCGGGCGTTCGGTCCATGACCGAGCGCCCGACTTTTCAGAGGGGGGGTGACACCAAAATGACTGTGAGTCATGACTGGTTGGGTGGATACACAGCGACATGAAATGGTCAACCTTATTCATTGACTCGGCCTGTCTATTACAACACGTGTCATGCCCCTTTCATTTTACTTCCATTAGATTTCGTTTCACACATGACGAAGCTCAGTCAATACGTAATCTATATTCTCACCCAAGAGACAAGCTTCATGATTTACCATAGGCAGCGCCATCATGTGACAGCTTGAACTACGTGGAAAATGCGAACACCGTCTCTGAAATCCTCTCATCGGTTCCAGCGGGGCTCTCTAGTGAATTGTTCTGCATCCTCAATTTTGGAAGAATTTATAAAGATGCCTTTCTATAGCAACTTCTGATCAGACATTGGGTCACGTTAATTCTCATACGGGTGGCCTGACCTGCTGACCGTCTCGGGGTTGCTGTCCAATCTGAAATTTTTTAATTGTCCTTCTTTTGAGAATACTTGCTGTATAATTGCTACTTCATATCCACGGAATAAACACTATAAATCAATGTCGGGATTTTGTATTTTTTCTCTAAATTTCCCGTTTTTGGCTGTAAAAACCACTTGTTGCCAGTTGGGAATCTGTCTCTGTTCAGCTTTTCCACACATAGTTTGCGCTCTCTGGTCCGGACACCATGTAACTATTCTCTTTGCCCCTTCTCTCTATTTTTTTGGTATTGTACAACTGATCTTCAGGCTCCCCCTATCCCCCCTCCTCCCACCACCTTTAAATGCCCTTTTTACTCACCTAAAGCCATGGTCACATGGTGCTGTGATCCAAGGTCTTCACTATTCTTCTGTTTACAGGAGGTGAGGTCCTTCATCAGGTATCCACATCACTGAGCAGTCTTCAGCATGACATCGGTGTGAGGGGACTGTCAAGGACGGGCCGACGCGAGCACATCTGCAGTGCTGGATTACCAGTCCTCCCATACCCAGAAATGGCACCAGGGAGGAACCAAGACAGCAGACTTAGGTGGGCATATTTTTCTTCACAGGGTAGGAATGGAACCAAATGTGCAGAATGGTTTAGAGGTGGGAGGATCAGGGGTGTCCATAGACCCCCTTCTGCCTGTGGTGGGGTGCTGGTGGTGCACAAGACCAGGGGGGTTGTGGGGCTGTGAGAATATACCTCAGGCGTCTACTGACATCAATCACTGGTTGCCAGGACCTGGGTGGGACGCAAGCCAGAGCATCACAGGTTGCTAAGAGCTCTTAGCAACCTGGAACATGACGAACCAAATGAGGTGCCACCTGAGGCAACCAGCATCATCAGGCTGCCTCATCATAGGGACGGCCCTGGGGATGGGGGGTAAATATTTACCGGGAGATGGGCTTTAAAGGATAACCAAACACAAATGTAATATTTGTTTGCTTGCCAGCCCTTAGATGTGGTGGCTGCATGAGTTCTCATTTTTCAAGCTAAGAATATTTTCTGGATCTTGCCAGAAATGCAAAAATTCCCGTGAGCTGAACAGAAAGAAAAAACAATGTTATCTTCCTTCTGTAAACTGCCAATACCCCCTACCCCCCTGTGTAATGGAGATGAACAAAAGAGATGGCTGTAGTCCAGCCTGGGTAAAAAAAACATGGATCCCTCCATAGATACAGTAAAGTGAGTGAGTGCTGGCACTTTAGGCCAGGAAGGCCACAATCTCACAGTTTTGGGCTTTATAAAAGGGAAAATCCAAAAATGGACTCAAGGGTTTAGCTTTCCTTTTCATTAATAACAGATTGGAATTAAACTGCATTAAAGCAGCTAAATACAAGTTCTCAGGGTGTTGTATCCAGTGAGTAGGTTTCAGAGCATAGAAGCTCAGCCTCAAAAGAATGACCTATTAGCTGCTGTCACCATTCAGGTGTCATCCATGATTCAGTCTCCTTTCACAGGGGATGGTCAGAAAGGTTATATCCTGGTCAGTCCTCTATATTTAGACACTTTCCTTCTTACGTGCCCCAGGCTGACATTCTCGTTCCCTCTTATAGAGAACATGTGCTCTGAGGGTCTCTGAAGCTCTTGTTGAAGCGGAAGGTCAGGTTAGTACATCGTCTCATCTGTCCCTGAGGAATTCTTTTTCTGTTCCTTCTCCTGTAATGACTTTTTACATAACAGTCAGCCTAGGGGAGTGATTTACTAAAAAGTGTAATTTTTTTCTACGATATCAATCTGATGAAATAAATCAGTTCAATGGGTCATTAAAACTAAGAAATGGGATGAAAAAGGGTTACAAGTTGCATTAAAGACGCATGTTTAAATGTTTCCCATACTTCATCAGACGCTGAGCCCTTCTGGGAGATACAACCAACTGCGCACGTTGTTAGCGGGAATAATCTTACGAGACTCGCATACATGATCCCGTGTAGCCCTCAAATTATCACAGACTCCTGCCTGTATATGCGGGTAGCGGGGGGATCCATACATGCCTCATTGAAGAGCAGAACCCTGCTATAACAAGCCTTGTTTGCAGATTATCTGAATGTACATGGGCAGCTTTAAAGGCTTTGTAAAGTCCCGGCATACACTACCCTGTTATAACATCGGCATAGTAATAGGAATATATACTGGAGTTGTTTTTGATAATGCAATCACAGCTTAGTTAATAAATCCATTTTATGTAGTGAGTGCTGCCAGTGGTGTCACTAGGGGGGTGCGGCCCACACCGGGTGACACCATTGGAGGGGGTGACACCAAAATCACTGTCAGTCATTTTGGTCTCTCCCCCACTGAAAAGTTGGGCACTCGGTCATGGACTGAGAGCCCGACAGTTGCACAAGAGAGGAAGGGACCCGGCGGCATACCTTATCCCGCAGGGTCAATGTTCCCTCCTCTCTCTGCCGGCATCCATCACCAAGATGGCCGCCGGCAGATAACAGGAGTGACGTCATCACGCATTCGCAATTACGTCATGGCGTGGTGTCACCCACTGGCCGCTCCGGGTGACACCACGCCTCGGGACGCCCCTGAGTGCTGTCTTCATCTACCCATCACTTGCAACATTTTCCCGGACTCCCAGTGTGCTCTGCGTCTCTTTCCTTGCTGCTTGATGTGATGCAATCTCCATTTCTCAAGACCACATATCCCATCATGCATTGCTTCCAGCAAGCAGTGATAATGTTACATTGTTCAGACATTGAGTTGTAAGTCAGAGGGCAGGCTTAGAGTGGTGACACAATGAAATACATATTCAGAGGGCTTAGTGAAATGGTGTCATTGCATTGAGGACGTCCATCCTTCTTCTAGATGGATCTGGTTATTAGGAGCGGGATAGAACTTATGGAAATACAGATTTATGTTTTGTTTTTTGACCATAGGTACCCTTTTTAAGAGATCATTCCACCCTACAGTCACGGGTAGGGATGCACCGATACCGGGTTTTTTTCGTAACCCACCGCCCGGCTTCCTGATTGGAAAATAAGCCGGCTCCTCGCTCTTTCGGCACTGCCGGTCAGTCAGGAAGTTCCACTATCGGAGGTAAGTATGAGAGCATTTGGGCGAGTATGAGTACTTGCCCAAATTATCTGCACCGATGCTAGAATTGGTATCGGTGCATCCCTAGTTACGGGTAGAGTTTGTTGGGCTGAGACACCAACTGGCTTAATATATTATTATAACCACGCCAAGAACCAGAGGAAAACTTTAGACATAACTCCACTTTTGGCTCGAGCGATTCTGTAAATTTGCCCCCCCTGGAAGGTGCTCCTATCTTCTTACATAAACATGTTGTCATTTATCTGTACAACACAAGTGTTTTTTTTCTTTCAAGAGAACTATGTGACACCTCTGTCAGTGTTTAACACGCCTCACCTCGGAGGATAGACCTGGCCTCATTAAGACACGTCAGGTCAAGTGATCTACAAAGTGATTTGTTATGAGTGGAAAACCAGAAGCTGTGATCTGATAACATCAGTAGAACATGGGGGGGAGGCTGTGTGGATTTTAGGAGGAAGGGGAAGTAGGTTATTGGTCCTAGGAGAGCCTGCTTACCCCAACACGCGCAGTCTTTTTTATGTAACAGAGAATCTTTCATACCATCATCCACAAAGCTGTCAGAAAAAAAATCAACTGCACGCCAGAGACTGCTTATTACAATAACCGCACAGCGATACATTATTACAGCCTGGAATGTCTCCGTTAGATATTTTTGTGCATAAAAATATGTTTATCGTCTCAAATCTTACATGGGTATCGAAGAACCTATAAGCCGGGGTAATCAAACTTCAGCCCTCCAGCTGTGGTGAAACTACAAGTCCCTTTAGACGTTGTATGACTCTGACAACCACGGCGTCTTAGAGGTAGATGCATGATAACCATTTGTAGTTTTACCATAGCAGGTCTAACATTTGGCTACCCTTGCCTTATAGCCGTATTCTCATGCAGGACAATCTGGCTTTCTTATATACAGGCAGTCCCCGGGTTACGAACAAGATAGGGACTGTAGGTTTGTTCTTAAGTTGAATTTGTATGTAAGTTGGAACAGGCAAATTTTTGTTTTTGTTTTTTTTGTTTTGGATAGCATAGGGAAGGGTGACTGTCAGTCACCGCTCCCTGCAGGGATTCCCCCCCCCGGGGTCCCCCCCCCCCCCCCCATCCCCTCTTCGATCCTCCAGCGCTGAGTGGAGGAACGAACAGAGGAGGGGGCGGGCACAGCTGACTCTGGCTCTAGATAGGCAAAGCCCGCTGTCACTCACGCTATTGGATGGATCTCGACAATATTGTCGAGATCCGTCCCGGCTGCGGCGCTGTCAGTAGATCGCGGGCAATACTGAGCTTTAGTAGGAGGTTAGTATATGTCCTCCCGTGACCCTAAAGAGAGCTATGGGGAAAAGCACTTACCCCATAATTCTCCTTTAAACATTGACTACGTGCAATCTATGCATATTCCCACTCATATTCTTTTCATTATAATTGTCAGAAGTAAATCATTTTGGATTAGTAACAGATGAATCTGAAGTCAAAGTTGCATCCTTTAGTGTTCTGGTAGTTAAAAGAAAGACTGCATCTGATTTCTGCATCACAGTCAAGCTTCTTTTATGTTGTTTTGTAGGATCAGGTGTAACATAAAATCTGGCCTTGCACTGCCCCAGCTGTGTCGTAAACTTCAGGCCAACCAGACTAGATGGTGGTTGGAGTTAACCCAGTGTCCCATGGTGGTGGAAGTTTCCCCCGTGTCCCATGGTGGTGGAAGTCCCCCCGTGCCCCATGGTGGTGGAAGTTCCCCCGTGTCCCATGGTGGTGGAAGTTTCCCCCGTGTCCCATGGTGGTGGAAGTTCCCCCGTGTCCCATAGTGGTGGAGGTTCCCCCGTGTCCCATGGTGGTGGAGGTTCCCCTTGTGTCCCATGGTGGTGGAGGTTCCCCCGTGTCCCATGGGGGTGGAAGTTCCCCCGTGTCTTGTGGTGGTGGTGGTGGGACTTCCCTGTGCTCCATGAACTTTGCACCTAACACGGTCTAATTTCTAGTAAAAGTTTTCAGAGTTTGCAGTGGATCTTTCCGATTCCTGCCTCCATGTTTCCTATATCAGACATTTTCCTTTCCCTCTCACGCGTCCTCTCCTATTTGCTTCCCATCTTGATGCAGGTTTGGGAGTCGGTTCCTGCCCAGGTCACCCCTCTGGGGCTCCTCGCCTCCTTTGAAAGTGCTAAGTACTGACTGCAGAGGTCACAAGTCAGGGAAAACCCTGGAGGGAGTTAGACGGTTACTGAGCCGTGAAATGGCAACTGTTCTATTCAGCAAGGGGGAGGAGGCTTGGCCTTCTTTTTCTGTTTTGTTTTTGCTTTTTTGATTACCACTTGACCTCCTACCCAACCCCTTCTATACTCCCACTAGGGCATCTGGCCTTTAAATCACACAGGATAGAAGTGAAGGCATCGCATTAACCCTTTCAGTGTAACAGATTGTCATCCATTAGCCTAACATGAAGCCGTCTAGCTTGTGGTCATTACTTATTGCCGAGCTGAATATGTCAACCTGCAGCTGAGCAGGCTGCCTTCGTCTCCTGGCGAGTATTATGTCCTTTTTATCAGAAATGTTGACTGCTCCAACGTAACACTGACATATCTGTTATCATGGGATAAGAAACAAATCATAGGAGGGTGTTTGTGTATGATGCAATTTAAGTGACATTAAAGTCAAACCCCCCCCCTTCCCAATCCTGCTGTAGGGACTTACCTTAAATGATGTCTCTTAATCTGATCATCTTCTTCTTTACTGTTTTTTTTCATCTGTCCCTCCACCGCTGGTGCGGGTCTCCGATCCAGCGCTGACTCCTCTGTCCTCCTCTCCTCTCATGTCCCACGGAGTCTTTGCAATATCTATCTATACTGTATATATATAGATATATATCTATATATGTATGCAAAAATTGTTTAATAACCCTTTAAGCCTGGCCATAAACAGGCAGATCCATCACCGACATCTTCCCATGTCAGCTCACATTGCCATATTCCTGAAAGGTCTCTGAGTGCGATGATTTGTGCATCAAAGCCTTTTATGTGTACGGTTATCTCTGGAGGTAAACCCTACATGACCCAATTGTTGACAGCGAGGCTTGAACCTGTTGCAAACTTTGCATGTGTCAGTCATGCATGACCAAATAGTCATTGGGGGGTTATCCTATCTGTTAGTTACAAATCTGAAGGTGAAGATCAAATGGAGACAAGGGGGAATGTATTCCAAACATCAGACAGACTCCCACCAAAGCCGAGGTCTTTTTTATAAGCAAATAACAAAATGAAATGATGGTTTTGATCAAAATGGTTTTATATAAATACCTCACTTATCATTAAACTTTTCCCAAAGGTTCAGTGATACGTATCGGTGGGAATACTACCTTTAGGGGTCGGGATCGTCTTTTAAGGCTACAGAGTTAGTAAGGGTCAGCGTAGATGGGCTGGTATCGGCCTGCTCCCAGTTCACCCTCAAAGAAGTCAGCTTAGCGTCAAGTTAAACTAGGACACAGTTTCAATCATGGCCGGTGCTAGACTATTTTGCGCCCTAGGCAAGACCAGCTTCTTGCACCCCCCAGCCCCCCCATCCACGGCACAACCCCAAATCACCCCCCACGTGGCCCCATTCTCCTGCGAGCTATCTTATGTAGGTGACAGGTGGATGTAATTTAATTTGAAATAGCCAATAGCAGACTGGCTATTGAAACCCCACCCACTGAGCAGAGGGCGGGTGTATTAGCCAGCCTGCTATTGGCTTTTGCAATTTGAAATGGGGGGGGGGGGGGCCAGATGGTCGGTAAGTGGTTGAGGCTGTGCCCTAGATAGCAGTGCGCTCTAGGTGGCTGCTTAGTTTGCCTAGTGGCAGCGCCAGCCCTGCTCACAGTACTCTGACCCTTTCCTCCGCTCCATTGCAAAGGAAAGGATTGAGCCAGCTCGCAGGAATATATTCCTACTGCATATCGGTAAAAAATAAATCAAGGCCAATGGACTTCAGTCGCCTTGATTTAGTAGTTCCTTAGAGTAGACATAGACATCCTGTGCTACAAAATCTGAGCAATGGTTACGATTATCCGACCATTTCTGAACTCTCGAGATTGGATAATTAGGGTCTCTGGTGGCTGGAGGCAATGAAAATCAAGGCAGTAGGAATATGTCGGTGAAGGTTCTCATTCACCCAGGTCATGGTATATAAGTCAAAAATAAGCCAAGGCAACTGGACTCGCTGTATTTGTCTTGAAGACGTTCGGCTTGTCATCCAACTAGCTCCCTCAATTAAGAATGGGAAAGCTGGTCTGAATTGGCAAAGCTAGTTGGACGACCAGCGAAACGTCCTTAAAGTGACATTAAACCCTCAGATTTTTTAACATAAACCAATACTGTAATGTGCGCCTCACTGTAATCCAGGGTAGTTTCCCTTCTCTTTGCTGCTCTTCCTTTTAAATCTGTATCTCTTCTCATGCTCTGCAGAACTTCTGTTTTGCAGCAGACTGCCTTGTCTCAGGAATGGATACACGGTGTCTGTGTATTAGTTTCTATAGGCTTGTAATCTGAGCCAGCACTACAGGAAGAGGCCCTGAGCTGAAAAGGGAAGTTCTCCCCCAGCATAAGAAGACATGAGGATTTAAAAGGAAGAGCAGCAAAGAGAAGGGAAACTACCATGGATTACAGTAAGGCGCACATTACGATATTGGTTTATGTTAAAAAATCTGAGGGTTTAATGTCACTTTAAGAAAAATACAGCAAGTCCAGTTGCCTTGACTTATTTTTTATTGCTATACTATGGATGCATGAGACCCTTCACAGACATATTCCTAATTCCATTGCTTTCATTGCCTCCAACCAACAGATACCATAATGACCCAATCCAGAGAAGTTCAGAAATGGTCGGATAATCGTAAGCATTGCTCAGATTTTTTAGCACAGGATGTCTATGTCTACTCTAGAGAGCAACAATAACATTCTAGCACATTAATCCACCAATCGGATTGGAGATTGGATAAGAGAAACTGCCTACTGATTGGTTGATGCTCCTTGCATTAGA
>NW_017306591.1:468929-476728 GCF_000935625.1 Nanorana parkeri
TATTATTTTCAGGTCTGAGAGATTACTTGCGTCCCTCCTGGATGTTGTTGGTTTGATAAAGAACTTTCGTTTGTGGCATATGGTGTAAGAAATCGGGTTGTTGGCAGCACTCGGCTCTGCAGACACAAATCCTCCCTATTTATTCCACCCACTGCAGATGTACATTAATGCAGACCCCCGAAGAACGGACAAATCTTTGGCTGCAACAGAGAAGACAGCCCTTCCTTTTAACATACTGTTGTCTAGCTTGATCTTGTCACTCTAAAGAAGGCCATTCAGGGCTATTCATGCATCTGCCTTTAAAGGGACAATGGCACCAAGTTTATAAACTGGCCCGCAGTCGCCTGAGCCCTTTACAGCCTTTGTCTCCTCTCTCTCTTAATAAACTTTTTGGTCGAGTTCATCAATCCGCTTGAATAGGTGATGTTCTCATTTATAGGAACTGAGAGAAAAAAAAAAAAAACCTGACGGGAGTGTTTAAAAAAAAAAAGAACTGGGGGCTTTCGTACAACCAACCATTACAGAAGAAGAAGAAAACTCCAATCTTTTCAAAGTAAGAGAGATAAAATAAAGGACATTTTGAGTCCATCTTGATGGAACAATGCGTTTTTTCCTTTAATTGTTGCAGAGAAGACTGCCTTTGTGCAGCCAAGTTCTTCAAAGGATTGTTAACTTCCATATGTGCGTGTAACATTGGCCTATATTCCCATACCCGAGGACAGTTTGCCAAGTGTGTTGAACGATTACTAAATGGTACAGAACCTCCGGAACATGAATCATTTACATTGGCAGTGTTGCCATGTTAGTAAAAGAGGGGAAGACCTCTGACAGATGTTGAACATCCCACAAAAACTCACAAAAGCCCTTCTAGCCAATGCCAGACATGACAGACGGCTCTAAACGTCCTAAACATTTATGTAAATAAAGTTATAATTGTTTTTGATATTATCTTGCATTGTCATCTGCTATAGTACTGTATTTGCAAAAGTCCAATAGTAACAATGAAGTAATTGGCTCAGAGCCTTATTTACAGTGTTTTCTGTCTTAGACGAGGCTGGATGGTGTAAATCTTTCCTAAACTAAAGCTGTGATTTTTACCAAGCTGTCCTAGAACACTTTGGCCGCCCATTGACATTGGATCGGGTCTACAGGAGTCTAGGGCTGCAGCTAACGATTATTTTCATAATCGATTAGTTACCCGATTATTTTTTCAACTAATCGATTGGCTGTATGAAAAAATTATCTCTCTCTCCCCTCTCCCTTTCTCTCTGTGTTCTCATCCCTCCTTTCTCTCTCTCTCTCTCTCTCTCCATGTTCTCAGTTCTCATCTCTCCTTTCTCTCTCTCGCTCTCTCTGTGTTCTCATCTCTCTCTCCCTCTCTCTCTGTGTTCTCATCTCCCTCTCTCTCTGTGTTCTCATCTCCCTCTCTCTCTGTGTTCTCATCTCTCCTTTCTCTCCTCTCTCTGTCCCTCTCTCTGTTCTCTCCTCTCTCTTCCTCTCTCTGTGTTCTCTCCTCTCTCTCTCTCTCTCTCTCTCTCTCTCTCTGTGTTCTCTCCCTCTCTTTCTCTGTGTTCTCATCTCTCCTCTCTCTCCCTCTCTCTCTCTCTCTCTCCCTCTCTCTCTCTCTCTCTCTCTCTCTCTGTTCTCATATCTCTCTCCCTCTCTCTCTCTGTTCTCATCTCTCCTCTCTCTCTCTCCCTCTCTCCCCTTCCCCAACCAACTAATCGATGATGAGAATAGTTGCCAACTATTTTCATAATAGATTATTATCGATTTAGTCGATTAGTTGTTGCAGCTCTACAGGAGTGGACAATATCAAGTCGAGGATCTGTAGAGCTGCAATTTGTTTGTTTTGTGCCGTTTTCTGTGGAACGAGCAATCTTCTCACATTTCTTTTTACATTTCTTTCTGAAACACTTTTTTTTTTTTTTTACCATTGTCAAATAACTGATCGTACACAATTGGCACGTACGAGGTTAACTCAAGAGGTACCTTGCTACTAAAGTGGCATTGCTGAATGTGTGTTTTTTTTTTTCTTCGAGGACATGCCTATGCTTTATGGAAGAAGAATTTTCCATAAGACGTCTTTTCACGAGTCTGACGAGCTTTATACCTATGGGAGCCTTCAGATATGACAGTATCGTGGCAAGGGCAAACTGATAACTGACAACACACGTACACCGAGAGCGAGGATTCCGGCATAAGTCTGAGCGCCGCCGGCCTGAAGCATTTTACCCTTTTGTGTGTTTTGGTTTTTTTTTCTGCTATCATTCAGACTTGCACTTCAGTCATTGAATTAAATAGTTTTCACATATCCCGACAGCTGGGATTCTGCTGAGATTACCAGTCGCTGCGCGTTGCTTTAGGGGGGCAATTCAGCCGGTAAGGAAAACTAAAAACCAAACTACGTTTTGAGCTTATACATATTGTGAGTTAACGTTGTCATGTTTACACTGGCCCTTTCCTTCTGAACAAAACCTTTCAGTGTTGTGAGATAAATGTAACACATTGCTAAACCTTCCACATACAATGTGTATATAGATCACCATCGTCTTATTTACACACATCGCTCAGGCGTAAATAGGCACCATTGAGGATAATTAGAATGTTCACGTTGAGCGTTGTCGCCCTTTCGGGAAACACACAGAACGCTCAGCTGTAAATAGGGGCTGGAGAGTGCATGTGCCCTGCACAGTCATAGAGAATACGTCCTGCACAACCTAAGAGAATACTCCCTGTACAGTCATAGAGAATACGCCCTGCACAATCATAGAGAATACGCCCTGCACAATCATAGAGAATATGCCCTGCAAAAAACATATAGACTACACCTTGCACAACCATATAGACTACACCCTGCACAACCATAAAGAATGCACCCTGCACAACCATAGAGAATATGCCCTGCAAAAAACATATAGATTACACCCTGCACAATCATAGAGAATACGTCCTGCACAGCCATAGAGAATATGTTCTGCACAACCATAGAGAATATGCCCTCCACAATCATAGAGAATATGCCCTCCACAATCATAGAGAATATGCCCTCCACAATCATAGAGAATATGCCCTGCACACTCATAGAGAATATGCCCTCCACAATCATAGAGAATACACCCTGCACAGCCATAGAGAATATGCCCTGCACAATCATAGAGAATATGCTCTGCACAGCCATAGAGAATATGCTCTGCACAATCAAAGAGAATACGTCCTGCACAGCCATAGAGAATACGCCCTGCACAGCCATAGAGAATACGCCCTGCACAGCCATAGAGAATATGCTCTGCACAACCATAGAGAATACGCCCTGCACAATCGTAGAGAATACTCCCTGCACAGCCATAGAGAATATGCTCTGCACAGCCATAGAGGATATTCCCTGCACAACCATAGAGAATACGCCCTGCACAGCCATAGAGGATATTCCCTGCACAACCATAGAGAATACGCCCTGCACAGTCATAGGGAGTACCCCCTGCATAGCCATAGAGCATATTCCCTGCACAACCGTAGAGAATACACCCCGCACAATCATAGAGCATATTCCCTGCACAATGATAGAGGATACACCCTGCACAATCGTAGGGAATATGACCTGCACAATGATAGGGGATACGACCTCCACAACCATAAAGAATACGCCCTCCACAACCAAAGTAATGAAAGTTGGGACCAGATACTTGCTGTCAGGAAGGCTGCAATTTCCTAGGGCACATACTGTCAGTTCCACTGTAGTATCAAAATTAAGGCCAAATGGCCTGTGTGCCCTGACTCAGATTCAATGCATAGTGTTATGTTTACTGGGGAGAATGCCTTTATGACAACAATAAAATGAATTTAACATTATAATCTGACTGGTTAGAAGTCCTGTCGACTGTCACTTTGAAACCATATAGATGTCATTAGTACAACCCTGCTTGGTAGGCCTGTTGGCTTCCCGCTTCAATCACCTGGCCTTGTACCCATCGCCTGTGTCTCAGAGGCACCCGGACGAGTGTATACGTGTGTCCAGTTTCTCCGTCCTTAGTCACTGCTTACTACACAGCAATATTATGACTACACGTAGCAATTGGCGGTGGATATTATGGCTGCACATCGGTCTGGTCTGGTCCCGTTTGTGCATTTGTTAAAGGTCAGCGTCGGAGAGGGGCAGCTATTACTACAAACTATTTACGTCCCTAAAGAGTTTCATTAAATGTTCTGCTTTTTCATCTAAGTAAACAGCTTTGCAGGCAGAAATCTGAGGTCACGCTGAGCCGCGGAGATTCTGAGTGGATGAACTTTGAGCCGCTCTGATTAGGGGGTTCTCATTTTTCAATTTCTCCACTTCCTAGGCCTTTCTATTGTTCCCAGCCCAGGCAGCTGCTGCTGCTAATCTTTCGGGCTATTTGAAATCAGAGGGAAGGAAATATTCACACCCCAGAGGGCTGGATATTAGCAGCGCCGGTGGGGTAAAAGGGGGGGGAGCCAATGAGATCAGGGGAAGAATAACCAAGAAAGCGCTTCATTGAACTCAGTGTGACTCTGCTCTCTTTCAGGTAGATGTAAGTCACAATTCCAACATGCAGAAACTTAGGAACATCAAACGGAAACCAAGGTCACCGGCTTCCCTTAAAGGAGAACTATAAAGGAGAACTATGAGGGGGGAGGGGCTTTTCACTCACCTCATAGTTCTAGCCGACCTGTGACAATGAGACTGTCACAGGTCGGCTCAGTAGATCGGGAGGTGAGCGAACACATACCGGCGTTCGCTCACCTCTCCATCCTGTCACGGCTCTCTGCCGTGACAGGGGGAGGGGCTGGATTCCCCCCGCTCCGATCCGCCAGTGCTGACTGGCGGAACGGGAGGGGGCGGGTACAGCTGGCTCTGCCTCTAGATAGGCAGAGCCAGCTGTCAGTCACGCAGCTGGGCGGATCCCGGCACAATTGTCGGGATCCGTATGCTGAGCCTAGGGTGACGGGAGGACGCTAGTTTGTGTCCTCCCGTTACCCTAAGGAGAACTATGGTGAAAAGCCTTAACCCCATAGTTCTCCTTTAAGGCCATGTCATCTTCGTGTAAGCCTAGACTGGTCCAGGGGCCACTGAACGCTTAAATTGCCCTTACCCAGAGGCCTCATGTCAGGTGCATATCTGCGACAGTTATCTGCACCGTTCAGTAAAATGTATCTCAACCCAAGAACAAAAAAATGCAATATACATTAGCACACCCGTCCTTAGATGTGCCCTTTATTTTCACTTGGTGATCCCGTCAGAACCACACTTCCTGTCCTCGGGTGACAACACACACTTACCATTCTGTATCTATGAAGGAGCAGTGTTGTCACCCTAGGACAAGGCCTGCAGAACTCCACTTCTCTCCGCCTATTCCTAGCATAGGGGAAAGGCGTTCTGTAGTCGATACAGATAGCTGGGAACAGTTAAACTGATAAGAGTCAGCACAGAAGTCATCAGCTCACAAGATTTCTGGCAGGATCAACAGGCATCTTTTAGAGATGTAACCAAACGCTTTGAATGGAATATTTAACAGAGCAGAAGGGTTCATGTAAGAGAAGTTCATTGTTAGGCCTCATGCACACAACTAAGTGTCGGCCCGTACAGAACCGTGCGCCGTGCACAGCCGTATCGGGCCGCTCCCGGGAAGGACAGGTGCTGCGTGTGATTGTACGCAGCAGCCTGTTCTTCTCTATGGGAGTATGCTGACCCGGGGGTGGGGGGGGGTTGTACTCGTATGCGGACAGAATGGATCCTGTCTGCGTCCGAGTACGGAAACCCGCACGGATGTGCAGATCGGGTGAGCGTAGGGCGGCGTACTCCCGTAGAGAAGAACAGGCGGCTGCTGCGTACAATCACACGCAGCACCTGTCCTTCCCGATGCGGCCGTGCACGCCGCATGAATCTGTGCGATGCCGACACTTAGCTGTGTGAATGAGGCCTTAGGGTTTACATACACATTGTATCACCATTCTGATTGCTGCTGGCACAAGCATTGGGCGCACAGTGCACTCAGCCTCGGCCCGTTTTATATTCTCATGCCATCTAACAATAATGGGCCGGGAAACAGCCATGCTACAGCAACCTTTGATCACACTATTATTTGGCTTCATAACCCTAAAGTAGGTGTCAATCCTAACCTGATAACATGTACACAGATAAAACACTGCATATCATAAAAAGTTTTCTCAATTTGACTATTTTCACCCATTTTTCAGCCACTTCCTGTCTACATGCCCCCGCTGCACATCATTGCTCTGGACTGGCTTCCTGAGAGTGACAACGTTGGACCAATGTGCGTCGGCAAGGCCACCGGTATCCACCAAGAGCGCATGTGTCAGGGAGACAACGCAGGAGCACAACTGGCAGACCGTTGTCACCCCGTAACAGGAAGTGCCTGAATAAGCATCAGGATCAGCAGGTATGATTGTAATAAAATTTGCAGTTTTCAAGAAAGATCATGAACAACGTTGGAAACGACATAGTGGAACTTATACTGTACGGAGATTTTAATGGGTTTGCATTTACAGAATAACAGTTTCAATGTATCGGTGTAGGTCAGCTCCAGCCAATATTTATTTTATTATTATACGGGATTTATATATAGCGCCAATAGTTTGCGCAGCGCTTTACAGTCACAATACAATTTAAGACAAGATGGTAAAGGAGGGCCCCGCCATTTTATGAATGGATTCTGGTGCTTTGACTTTGCTCCGCCTTCCTACCGCTGTAAATTTGGTGATCCGGCTTCCACCCAACACATCAATGTAGTTTTTGCCATCACTGACCCTCTAACCCAGGGGTCAGCAACCTTGAACACTCAAAGAGCCATTTGGACCCGTTTCCCACAGAAAAGAAAACACCGGTAGCCACAAAACCCTTTTGACATCTAAAATGAAGATAAGACGGCATATATCGTTTTTTTACCTGTATGCTATGTATAGCATGTATATAGGTATATGTGGGCTTAGTAACGCACTGGACTCTGGGCTTAGTAACGCACTGGACTCACCTGCCAAGCCTCACAGACGGTGTGCAGGGAGCGGGGCATGTGACGCACACTTCTCCTCTCCCGCCCCCTTACTGAGAAGCCAGTTGGCAGTGCGGGGGCCCCGGGACCCTGCACTGCCGCATATTCCACCAGGAGGGGTGGCCAGGACCGGACCTCACTGCCGCCCCACACAGCCTCAGGCAGTAGTTCTGCCCCTAAACAGGGAGCCGCAGCAGAGGGATGAAAGAGCCACATGCGGCTCCGGAGCCGCAGGTTACTGACCTCTGCTCTAAACAGATATACAGAGACAGAAAACATTGGGCGGCGGAGGAAGTGAGAGCTTTGTGACACCATGTACAGACGATGCCGACAGATTCCCGGCCATCAACACTCCCAGCTCTGCTATGTAAAGCTGTTCCAGGGCCAGCAACAAGTGCTTATCAGTGGTGGTACGGCCTTTATGTCTTTAGCTAGGTGTTAATCCCCAAACAATCGGGTTATCCTCCTTCTATTCTTATCTGCCCGCTAATTAGAACTTTTCAAATGTCACTTCCCTTCTTCACTTCAATCCACTTCTCCTTCCCTGCAATTGCAGACAGGTTAAATCCCTGTGCCTGCTAAAGCCCCGGCATCCCTTCCTCTGATCTCGGCGGTAATTAAGGTGTAGCACAAGAGTATCCTGTAATCTCTGGTGTCCAGGTGGTCACAGGAAGTGTCGAGTCAGGTAAAGATGATCCCCGCTGTTCGGGCATTGTAACAGTATGCGGGCATGAAAGTTTCACTTCCTGAAACAGGTATGATCGTGATGTT
>NW_017306591.1:476816-479461 GCF_000935625.1 Nanorana parkeri
GGCTGTACCGGTCAAATCCGGGGGCTGAATTTAGAGTTTCTCACCCGACTGAAGAACTCCTATTGCTCAATCTTTTGTAACCATCCCTGAGTTTCATGATTAGAAATGTGAACATTAAAGCAGAACTTCAGGCAAACAACTGAATACACAGTTAATTATATGTTACTCTGTTGAGTCAGCCTTGTGGTCCAGGCACCCCTTCCAGGCAGCACAGCCAGGTCACCTTTTCCTCACTGTGGTTAAGCAAGCTCCCAATATTAGTCTCCATCTCTAATTCTGCTGTGCACCGGATTACAGGAAGCTACTACAAAGACAGATTTGGGTACAAGCTGAAGTTATCCAGCACATCTTCCAACCCACTTCACTTTTTTCTTACACCGTGCACTAACCCCACTCCCGCCACCACCACCATGTCTTACCCCCTACTCACAGCCCACCTCATAACCCCCAGCTCACTGCACATCACTTTCCAGCCAGCACAACACTCCATTCCTACTCATAGCACAACCTCCAAATTTCCCCCAGCCTCACTACATCCCTCCCCTGCCACATCTCCCACTCACAACGCACCTCTTCATCTCCCAGTTCACACCGCATTATTCCTCCGCCTCTAACCCCCCTCCTAACAGTGCATATCTTTCTGGACCAATGTACCCCACACCCTCACCCCTCAGCTCACAATGCATTTCTACACAATATACTGCCCATCGATACTCTCTGCACTCCTCTCCTGCACATACTTCCCATCCTTACCCTCTGCACTCCTCTCCTGTACATACTGCCCATCGATACTCTCTGCACTCCTCTCCTGCACATACTTCCCATCCTTACCCGCTGCACTCCTCTCCTGTACATACTGCCCATCTATACCCTCTGCACTCCTCTCCTGCACATACTTCCCATCCTTACCCTCTGCACTCCTCTCCTGTACATACTGCCCATCAATATACTGCCCATCAATACCCTCTGCACTCCTCTCCTGCACATACTGCCCCCCGTCATACCCTCCACACTCCTCTCCTGTACATACTGCCCATCAATACCCTCTGCACTCCTCTCCTGTACATACTGCCCATCAATACCCTCTGCACTCCTCTCCTGCACATACTGCCCATCTATACTCTCCACACTCCTCTCCTGTACATACTGCCCATCAATACCCTCTGCACTCCTCTCCTGCACATACTGCCCATCTATACCCTCTGCACTCCTCTACTTCACATACTGCCCATCAATACCCTCTGCACTCCTCTCCTGCACATACTGCCCATCAATACCCTCTGCACTCCTCTACTTCACATACTGCCCATCAATACCATATATATATATATATAAATTCTCACCTATGCAGTTAGTTAAACCAGTGCAAAGTTATACCGAGTTATCACAAACTACAAACAGGCAGAAATCAGACTTGCAGTAGGGGGACCTGCTCTGTAAGAGTGATGGGTAGAAGGGGCATATACTAAGGTGGAGTTACAGGAGGGGGCCTAGGTTGGACATTACCATGGTGGTGATGTTTTTAAGGTACCGTTCCCAAAATACATACTCCAACTATTTAGTCACACTTGCCCCGTTAACACCCCCCGGCCGGCTTTCTGGTGTATATAACTTTGTTTACAGCTTCTGCCCCGGAACGTGGCATTATTCCATTTCTTTTCACAATTTTACTTTGATATTGTTTTGCCCTTTTATAACAAATCACCTTTGTGTGTTTTTCTCTTCTGGCAGACCGCAACGCATGAGGGCAAACACACACCGCGAGGCTTAATGGAGCGCATGTACCCTGAAACGCCCGTCGGGAAAAGGCTCTGAAAATAAAAGGTTAAGAGGCAGAGTGGCCCCGTTCTTTGTATAAGTTGTTTTCTGCGCTGATTTAATCTCGGGGAGGAGTGTTGTCACTCACACATCCCTGTAATCTGGTTTGAACAGTCATCCAAAAAAAGAATGAAAGGGAGGGCGCTGGAGATTGGGAAAGAGGAGGAGGGGGGGGGGGAAAAAAAGAAAAATCAGATATAGGTTATAATGCTGGAGATGCATTAAATTTCAAAGGAGCAATTCAGTCGCATTGTAAAAGGCATTCTTAGCACGGGGTGAGACTCAGCAGGAGAGGCCAGAGCAGATCCGCACAGCGATGATGCAGCCAAGCCAGCTCCTGTTTGAAAGGAAGAGGATATTATTGCAGTCTTACAAGTATTGGAAGATCCAGTTAATTTAATTAATTCTCTAGCCAGGGGAAGCCTGCTCAGATCAGCCTTACAAAAAGGCAATTCCGCAAGCAGCGTTAACAAGAGGAATTGTGCGCCGGGAGATTTGGCTGCCGTCGGTGCCTACCGTCTATTATTCCCTACGTCTCACTCTGAAAGCTCGAGGCTCGGTGAAGTGATTCACTTGTTCGCGTATTGTCCCCCCCCCCGAGGGCCGCGTTAATGGCCCGGGATGGCACCGCTGTTTTTGTTAAAGCAAACTTATTAACAGCGTTACCGGTGCACATATCTTTGGTTTCGCAGCTGAATTTTATCACGCGGCTACCGGTTCTCTCGCAGGGATCACTTTAAACAAAAATGATTATTTTTAGGTGGTAAAAGAAAATATTTCCCACTGTGTACTATTGTGTCATAAGCCGTGTCTCTGCTTACAGATTT
>NW_017306591.1:479561-495503 GCF_000935625.1 Nanorana parkeri
ATATTTACTCATTGCATATGCCTGCTGTGCTTCCTGTGCCGGAGCACAGCAGTTGTGCTTTACGGGTCCAACTCTTACAATGGCCGGCTGTCAATTTGAATGCTTGAAAAGCATACAAAGCGGCTCATACTGTTATGTCTCCAGGTTCATAGAGAGCCGTATTCACCCTCCAGTGCAGGATGCTGGATGGCACCACAGCCTTTAGGTAAGAATACAGTGGTACCTCGGTTCACGAACAGGAAGTTCAGCAACATTTTGCTTCCGTTCGCGAACTCCGCATCGGGTGACGAACACGACCGCAGCCATCTTCCCCCGCTCTGACACATGGTCGTGGCTTCCTCTAATCGAGATCGCGGTCTGATCACAGTTTGATTCGGTCCGCGACCAGAATCATGGGAACGCATTAGGTTTGTGAACTGAGGTACCACTGTATGTTGCCAGCACACCTCGATCTTCTGCAGTTATATTGTCTTTATTGATGATCGTTCAGCATGTCATGCCCCAAAAAAAAGAAAAATCAATGTTTTGGAACCGCAAGGGGTCCCTTCATCAGGCAAGGGTAGCGTTGCCTGATGTAGGGACCCCCTGGCGGTTCCGCAACATGGCACTTTTTGTATGACATGATCATGGAGACGATTCGACTGCAGAAGACTGAGGTGCAACATTGTCTCCCCTGACTGAATGTATCAGACATACAGATGGACACTGGAGGGGAGAATTTACATTAATGTATAAAACTAAGCACACCAGGCAAGCAAACAATGGAAATATCTCATCAAATATGACTTTCAGGTAAACAAATTATGATATTATATTAACGCCTAATGTGGGATTAAGTAACTAATCGGATACATTTGTTACCGTGCTCCCATTGAACACCCAATGTGCAGAAGAATTTTAAAAGGGAAAGGGAATTTCCTTTTGAATATGACTGGAGGATTTAAGTGAATAAAGCTTTCCTGAGCTCTCTAAATACTTCATTCCTTTTAGTAAATCGCTTATTATCACTTCCTTGTTATGAAGCAGCGTTGATTCAAAGTCCCAATCTACTACGGGTAGAAATGTTGCAGCCGTGTGTATTAAATAGTAACCGTTTATTGTATCTGCTCTATTAATGTTAATCTTTAATCTTGTCTTGAATTGTATTGTGATTGTAATGTCTCCCTTATATTGTAAAGCGCTGAGCAAACTGTTGGCGCTCTATAAATCCTGTATAATAATAATAATAAAGCTTCAGCACCTTCTACAGTTCTGTATCCATACATAACATTGAAATGAAATCCTTTCAGCGACAGTGTAGCCCGGGCTGTATACAAGGGAATAGATTTTTGGCTCTTTCTTGTCTCAGTGTGATTGGCCAACTATATCAGACCGTATGAAGCGGGGCAATTGTACAGAGATGTGTCGGCAGGTCAGTACACGCGTCATCCAGCTATCATATTGCTGTAGCAGCGCCCATATTACTGGTTTAGTCATCTGACATCCTTCCACCCCTATTAACTCTGCACTGATTCCCTCCTTAATTGAGTCTGTAATTCTCTCGTCACCCACTTAGACTGTGCCGCGGGCTTCTCCGTCTCTGCCACCGCACTGGAGAGACCAGGGCTGCGTGTCATCTCCGCTGCAATGTCACATCAACATGTAAATACAGAATAATGTACCAACCGGGACATTAATGCAACACGGTTCGTATGTCATTGGGGAGCAGATTAATGTCGTGTCTCCAGTGGGTACACAAGAACATAAATAGCTATTTGTAAAAGGCCGAACTGATCATTGCATTTTATTTTTATTTCCACATCTTTACCTATTTATAAAGCTGCCCTGGGAAATTTCCTCCACTACATTTCAACAGAAAGGGTGAAAATAATGTATTTTATAGACATCAATTTATAAATCAACTTATTATTATTATTATTTTATTATTATCAATTTATAAATAATATAAAACAAATTTGTTTTTTAATACATCTTCTCTATTGGACTAATACGGCTTACCCATTTACATTACACTATATGTATATTTATTTTTGTATTAATTATCTATTTATGTTTTAGTTGTAAAAATTTTATGTGTTCAAACTAACTAACCGGCAACTGCTGACTCCTGACTCACTGCATGGCTCCTTTATTATATTATTAGTCAAAGCATGCTTAAAGTGGCATAACAATGAGTCACAGATTCCACGTGAAGCAGCATAAAGCATGTTAGCTCCAATTATGTGACACTACAAATGGCCTCTTGAAAATACAAAAAAAACTTTTACAAAAATGGATGTTTAATACAAAAGATCAATAATTATTTATTTTTTTATCCTACACACGTCTCGTCACCTACAAAACAATGCCGGAATGTAAACCGATTCTCTGAATAGACAGTGAAAAACAATTTGCAGAGTTGATTTCGTTCATCCAATCATGTGCGAGCAAAAATACTGTATTTTTTTTTTTTTTTCCCTTGCACATTTTTGGGGATTGAATGAAAAAAACAAATTATCAACCCCCGGCCATACAACTTCCGTATTAATATTACAGTATCATAACAAATTCCCTCAGGACACCGCCGCGTCCATTCCAGAGCTCCTGGATCCACGCAGATCCCGACAACCTCGGCCGTTCTTTGCCAAAGTGTCTGTTATTTATTTATATTTTTTCTATACATTTTTTTCTATTTATTTTTTTTAAGAACATACAATATAGAACATAAGAAGAAACCTTTACAGATCGTTATCTTAACACAAATGAATTAGACACGAATTCCAAAATTTATAAGATGCGACAAGACAACCATCGATTCTTCCACAGCATATTGCGGGGGAAGTTATTTAAAACAAAAAAAAAAAGTTATTTATTTTCTGCTTTGGACTTTTGCGCTGTGAATTTGCCCCGCGCGTCACACATTTGCTGAGATAACATCATTGAAGATGATCAGAATGTTTCAATGTAGAAAACTTAAATGTAAAAAAATATATATTGTTTTCTATTGTCAGGTAACACATTACAAGGACAATTTGTTAAATATTTCCTGGGCTCAAAATTGGCACCTATTTTATTTTATGACATTTGACTGGATATTGCGATTACTTTGTTGCCAGTTATCAATTATTCTAAGGCCTCATTCGCACACAACGCATGCAAAATTGTATATTGCGTCTATGCGTGTATATACGAGCGTCTATGCGCGTATGTACGATCGTATATGCGTGCACTATATGCAATCCCAGAATGCATCACTCGTAATGGAATTTTGTATGTGCTGTACGTATGTACGCTCGTACATAAGCTTATATGCGCAGAAATCCGCTGCCCGGACGCATCTCTGTTCCATTCTGTTTTTGCGCATATATATACGCTACGCAAATATACGGCTCCACGCGCGGCTGTGTGCATGGAGCCATTTATTTGCATATGGTACAGTACGTGCGTACATGCACGGCAGTGTGAATGAGGCCTTACACTTTCTGTATTCTGAGAAAGCCTCATGCAGAGTCGCAACGGCCTTTCAGAATGTTTTGCATCGTGAACATTATACATTTTGATTTACAAAAAAAAAACACAAACCCCATCACGACTCATAATACAGGTGAAACTCGAATAATTAGAATATGGTGCAAAGTTCATTTATTTCACTAATGCAACTTAAAAGGTGAAACTAATATATGAGAGAGACTCATTACATGCAAAGCAAGATAGTTCAACCCGTGATTTGTCATCATTGTGATGATTATGGCTTACAGCTCATGAAAACCCCAAGAACCCCAAATCCACAACCTCAAAAAAGTAGATTATTACATGCAATCAATAAAACGAGGATTGTACATAGAACAATATCGCACCTCTGAAAAGTACAAGCATGCATATGTACTCAGTACTTGGTTTGGGCCCCTTTTGCAGCACTTACTGCCATTACTTTTGCACGATATTCTAATTATTCGCGTTTCACCTGTATAATATCAGCATTATCAATACCTACACATCAAACTAATCAAAATGTACACAAAGCCACAAATAAATTTCACACTTCACTTCTGCGACCTGATATTTTATTTTCCTCTTAAGACTCGCGTTTGCTTCTTTATCTTGTCAAATATAAAAAAAAAATTCTTATATAGCAAAATTGACACATTTGTCTAAAAAAAAAACACAATCTCACAGCAAAAGTTATAAAAGCAATCTGACAGCAAAAGCTATGAAACAACCGAAATCTGAATGTTTCCGGTAAATCAGAATAAAGTATAATAAAACAAATCCAGTAAGGCAATGCATGACAACAACAGAAAATATTGAGTTAAAAATTCTATATTTCAATTTTGTTAAACTTTTGCTTACTTTTTATACTCCTTAGAGTTTCCTCAACTTTATAGAATTATTATTTCATCAACTTAATTCCGTAAGTATATACTTTATATTATTATTTATATAAAAAAAGGAATGCCCCCCCTTTCGAGTGATCGGGATGGGGGGTGGCAGTGCAGGGGTTAACGCTGCTCTTTTCTTCACTGTTTGCTCTTGACTCCACAAGTCAGTAGTTAGGAGATGCTCTGTGCACATAGACTGCAGCCCCCTGCTCCCCTCCCATTCGGCTTCTGGGGATAATGGGGAGCTTTTGTTGTGTAATCAGGCCCCTGATGGGCTCAGAGATTTAAGATGTTTGTATTGCTAAAGTGTCTATTGACGGCCTCAAAAAACGTGCTGCAAGTTGTAAAGAGTCACTTCAAAGAGGAGCCCAGAGAAGGGAAGTTTATTAAGCGACAAAGGGGGCGCACAGGACATTAACTAATGACACTCTGCACTATAGAGATAGATAGATAGATAGATAGATTAGATAGATAGATAGATAGATAGATAGATAGATAGATAGATAGATAGATAGATAGATAGATAGATAGATAGATAGATAGATAGATAGATAGATAGTAATCCTGAGCTCAACAGTATACTTCAAATCAATCCAAGAACTCCATGTTGGGGGTAATAAGACTTGTTTGCCGTCCAGGGATTGAGCCGAGTCGTAGATTGTTTGTTTTCCCCAGACTCGACCACTCCTGCCTGACTCTGCACTTTGATCTGAACTCTTCCAAAGACACCAGACAGTGTGTCCCAAATTTCCCCCAAGCTACGTGTTAATCTAAACCCCTATAGATCAGCCGGTCACCCAGCAACTTCTAATTGTAGCCCTAGGCCAGATGAATACACCCAAAGTCGAATGAAAAGACAAAAACAAGGGGCGCCTTCACAAGCTTAGATATATTTTTTATTAAGCAAATGGCAAAAAATAGAATAATACTCGCAAAAGAGTAGATAACAATGATCATTCAAAGCCATCTATTGGTCATCAGAGTTATCTACTCTTTTGTGAGTATTATTCTATTTTTGCCATTTGCTTAAAGGAGAACTATGAGCCGAGTGATTTTCACTCAGCCTCATAATCTGAGCCGACCTGTGACAATGAGACTGTCACAGGTCGGCTCAGTAGATCGGGAAGTGAGCGAACACATACCGGCGCTCGCTCACTTCTCGATCCTGTGGCGGCAGAGAGCCGTGACAGGGGAGGGACTGGATTCCCCCCTCCCCGCTCCGATCCTCCAGCGCTGACTGGTCGGAACGCAGCTGGGTGGATCCAGACATAATTGTCGGGATCCGTTCCGGCTGCGGCGTCTCAGTGTACCGCGAGCTGTAGCCCGCTATATACTGAGCTTTGGGTGATGGGAGGACGCTAGTTTGTGTCATCCCGTTACCCTTAGGAGAACTATGGGGAAAAGCCCTGACCCCATAGTTCTCCAATAAAAATGTATCTACACTAGGGAAGGCGCCCATTGTCTTTTCATTAGATATCACAGTCTCCCTGACTGATTTGGGGGCAGCGACCTGTAGAACTTCTGCACGTACATTTCTTCTAGTCTTCTATGGGGCCATTGGTTTTTTTTTTTTCGCACACCCAAAGTCATTTCAGACTGGCTACTAAGATGAATGGCGCTCTACAGACCACGGCTACACTGGATATAATGTAAGAAAGATCACACCGAGGCTCTGATACAAAGTGACACTCAAGGGGGATTCCGTCTGTATTACAAGAAACATTTCATATTTAGGACAAATGAAATGCTGGCAGCTGCAATAAATGATATCTGTTATTATACCCTGATTACAGCCAGCCTGATATTTACATCCAACCACAGACAGAGACGCAGACCGCCGCGTGGAGTAATTGGAATCATCAACTTGCATCAAGCAGGATATCACAGGACATCATTTACAGTTTATTTCCTGCTTTCCTCTTGTCTGCTCTAGTTAGGGTAAAATTAGAAGCCTGTCCAGACGAGCAGCAATCAGTTAGGACTTGTTCACACCAAATGCAGACCAGATCTGCATGAGTTTCTGCACACGCAGTGCAGTGGGTTGTGCCGCGTTTTTTGCAGCGTTTTTGATGTGTTCCGGGCCGTTTTTGGTTTAAAAAAAAATTAAAAATAATATTTTTTAGTTTAAAATGGGCTTCCAGGGCGTTTGCATGCATTTTTGATGAATTTGCATGCGTTCCAGAGCAGGTAAAATACAGCTTGCTGCAGTTTTTTTTACATGCTCTGGAACTGAACTCTGCGGTGTGAACTAAAGCCCCGAAATACCATTGGAATACATTGGACGCAGTTTTGATCCCGTCTGTAACTGCTCTGCTCCTGGAATGCGTTTGGTGTGAACAAGGCGCTCCAATGCTTGGCAATGGGGCAAAGGGTCCTGCTGTCGCAGGTCGTGTGTCGCTACAGCAGGACCCTTTTTGGAGCGGATTTTGCCGCGATTCAAGCTTGCTCAATGCAAGCATTTGCGCGATATCGTGCAAAATGCAAATCGTGCGACAAACGCGCGATTTGCGAACCGCTCAATGTGAACGGGGCCTTAGTGTTAGATTCAAGGGCCTGTGTGCTGTAACTTATAACAACCAACAATTATTCTTCATTATTCCGACTCCTTTAAAATGCTATAAATTACATTTGTTGTTCACCGGACTGTTTTAACAAAGCTTACCACTCGATAGTACAACAAGGATCAGAATGAAGCCTAATACTCGCTAGTATAACAAGTATCGGCATGAAGCCTAACACTCAATAGTACAACAAGGATCAGAATGAAGCCTAACACTCGATAGAACAACAAATATCAGAATGAAGCCTAACATTCGATAGTACAACAATTATCAGAATGAAGCCTAACACTCAATAGTACAACAAGGATCAGAATGAAGCCTAACACTCGATAGAACAACAAATATCAGAATGAAGCCTAACATTCGATAGTACAACAATTATCAGAATGAAGCCTAACACTCGATAATACAACAAGTATCGGAATGAAGCCTAACACTCAATAATACAAGTATCGGAATGAAGCCTAACATTCAATAGTGCAACAAGTATCGGAATGAAGCCTAACAATCAATAATACAAGTATCGGAATGAAGCCTAACATTCAATAGTGCAACAAGTATCGGAAAAGAAGCCTAACACTCAATAGTACAACGGTGTCCAGGTGCTACACAGGAAATTAGATATGGCAAGTGGGCACCTGGAGGTTTGCTTAATCATAGAAAAGGATTTTAAATCAAGTTTGCCATATGAGAAGCAATGAGGAGGTAATAGTGTGAGCATTGCCAGATAATGGAGGAAGCAGTGCTGAATCACTAAGCTACTGATAAGGTAATAGTGTGAGCATTGCCAGATAATGGAGGAAGCAGTGCTGGATCAGTAATCTGCTGATAAGGTAATAGTGTGAGCATTGTCAGATAGTGGAGAAGGAAGCAGTGCTGAGTCACTAAGGTACCGATATGGTAATAGTGTGAGTATTGCCAGATAGTGGAAGAGGAGGCAGTACTGGATCACTAAGGTGTTAATAATGTAATAGTGTGAGCATTGTCAGATAGTGGAGGAGGAGGCAGTGCTGGATCAGTAATCTGCTGATAAGGTTATGGTGGAAACATTCACAGATAGTGGAGGAGGAAGCAGTGCTGAATCACTAAGGTACTGGTAAGGTTATGGTGTGAGCATTGTCTGAATGTGGAGGAGGAAGCAGTGCTGAATCACTAAGGTACTGATAAGGTTATGGTGTGAGCATTGCCAGATACTGAAGGAGGCAGTGCTGGATCAGTAATCTGCTGATATGGTTATGGTGTGAACATTCCCAAATAGTGGAGGAGGAAGCAGTGCTGGATGACTAAAATACCGATAAGGTAATAGTGTGAGCATTGTCTGAATGTGGAGGAGGAAGCAGTGCTGAATCACTAAGGTTCTGATAAGGTAAGAGCGTGAGCATTGTAAGATAGTGGGGGAGGAAGCAGTGCTGAATCACTAAGGTTCTGATAAGGTAAGAGCGTGAGCATTGTCAGATAGTGGGGGAGGAGGCAGTGCTGGGTCAGTAATCTACTAAAAGCAATGCTGGGCCAACCAACTAAGGGCCATGTATTTAGCCAGATACATACATTGGTCCAGAGAGGTGAGTGTGCCATTGCGGGTTTGCAGCTTGCCCAATGAGAAGAAGGGTGAGTGCAGTGTAGCGGTCGGGCTGGGGTGATAAGTGGGAATACGAGGGGGGCGGGGGGCAGACTGAAAGCATTGTGTAGGTTGGCATTGGAAAGCTGAATTGTCCCATCGGCACCTGGACAAAACTGATACATGTGCAAGTTTTTTCTTTACTTATTTTAAGACAGTTTGTTATTATTTATACTTATAAATGTAAATGACGGACGATAATGACGTCCGCTGTAATATTAATTACATAATGAATACCGCTGCCCCCGTAATATGGGTTTGTGTTGTAGGCCCCCTGTGCGGACAGGGCTCCGTATACCACGTGCCTGCGCTAATACCTCCGTGGCCTCTTCAGCGCCTTCCCCAATCCGGTCATTTTGTACTGAAGGATGAGTCCCTTTATCTGTCGGGAAAGTATCCTCTCTCCCCCTCTGTGCTGAGAGAAATTCAGTAAGAGTCTACTAAGTGATAATGGGGATCAGACAGAAGCAGGCAGGGAATCCTATCTTGCAGAATGAGGGAGATAGAAGGTAAAAATTAATACAGGTCACCGTCTTACCATTCGACTCCATTAGGCTGCTGATTCTGTTATCTCTCCCCAACATTTCACTGCGCCATATTCCACCCAGCCAAATAGCTTGAAGAAAAAGTGCAATCCTAGCGCCTCAGGAAAATGTGTTATTAATATCTAAATAACTTCCCAATACTGTCTCTAAATCTCCCCTCCACCAGCCCGGATGAATTCTTTGAAGTTGTACCCTGTCTCATCTCTTCAATGTCTCTTTTTTAACCAGGCTTATTTCAGGCTGGTAAACATTTAATTCTTTAAACCAAAGCCCCTCTCTCTCTCTCCTTTTCTCACACCCACACGGCTGCCCCCCTTCTGAAGTGAGGACACAGCGTACACAAACTTAACTTTATTTCCCCCTAACTCAGGATATCTCCTTTCCTCTTTATTATAAAGCTCCTTCAAGTCTTCTCCGTCCACTGCAAGGTTCTAAAGATATAAAGGATTTGCTCATTCTGAGGAGGTCTCTGGTGGATTATGGTTGAAGTAATCATACTGTCAAAGGACTAAAGAGTCCACCATGATTGTCCATACCATGGCCAACGGGATATACCACGGACAAGGCTGGATTTCCCACAAGGCCCGGCCTTGGGGCAGCAGCGGTGTGGAATTCCTATCTCCCAATGCCCGGGAGATGCAGTTCTGGTTCATGATTGTCCATACCTTGGCCAACGGGATATACCACGGACAGGGCAGGATTTCCTACAAGGCCAACCAAGGCCCGGCCTTGGGGCAGCAGGGGTGTGGAATTCCTATCTCCCAACGCCATTAACTAAAAACTTCCCCGAACCTGGTGGGGGTATTTCGAGTCAACAAAAGTCTACAGTTAAAAATCCCGAACATGTAATGATGATCTAATTTAAGAGAATTTGTCATTAAGGAATTGTAACAGTTTACTGATCAGATAAAATTGCCTCCGTCAGTTGAGTCTATTAGTGTTCACAGCAATTTTAGTATCAATGCGACACTAATTTCCCCGGAAAAGCCACCATGTTAAATAGTTCTCTGTAGGGTCCAGTCCCTGGGCATTGTTGAGTGGCTGGCGACTCCGTGGGCCACTCAACAAAAACACTGAAATAGATGATTTTTGCACTGTGGACTGCTTAGTGGAATTCACTACAGGACACAGTGGTGATGTAGAACAGAGCGGAAGGAACCAATGAGCACAGTGGGAACCCGGAGATTGACTCCCCCACTTCATGTTTGCAGATACTTCAGCTGAGGATTTCTGTTCACCAGAGTGGCCTTAGGCAGCATGGGTGGCAAGAGAGGGGGGAGTGCTCACTTACAGGGGCAGCTTTTAGTTGACAGCAGGACCGTGCCACCCATAAGGCCTCAGTCAGCACTCATTGGGGAGCGGTACTGAGAGTTTCTCTAAAGGAACAAGAATGTTCTTCCGTCAGTTTATACAAAGTTCTATGAACTAGGCCTACTACCCAATATGCAAACAGAACGGGAAAACACTTTCCAAAACATCAAACATGAATTTGTTTTATGAGATTAGCCCTTGTTCCGCGCTACTTCTGTTCAAGAGCCTCACCTCCCATACTCTGCAGGACATCCCGAGGCTGCCATGTTCTAGCCTGTAGTGATTATTGGGTCATCCTTGGCCATCCAAAGGCTAGCCACACATGTTCCAATCTGAGTTTATTGCCTATATGCTTTGCTAACGCCGAGGGGAATACCTCACACTACATACTATCACTACATTTTTTTAAATATCTAGAGGGAAATTGTACAATTTGGATGTGCGTGGCCAGCATTAGACTGACCACGGATGGGATGATCTTTGGGTTTTCCTACCAAACAATTCAATATATCTGTGCTATGTAGCTGCTCATGGTTCCTGTGTTGCAGATTTTGTGGGAAACTCTTCTAGTATGAGGTAACAACCAGGCGTTTGCTCAGGTTCCATCTCTTAGAGTTATTCCAATTCTATTGGAATACACCTTTCTCAACACCCATCCAGTCCTGATGAAGGGGGACCTGACAAAAGTTTCAGTGTTTTTATTAACATTTAATTCTGGACTCTACATACACTTTTTTGTTTTGCTCCATCCTCCATATATCTTCATATTCTTAAGCTGAGCTATGGCCCTTAAAGGGGATTTTCTTACACCTGAGGCAACGCATCAATGGGATCTAAACCTAGACATAGTGATCCAACGCCCCCCATCTCTACACCTCTACTTTGGGGTAACACCATTTTTTTTTATTGTAGCCTCCCTCTCTCTTCCCATCTACAATAGTGCATTTAAAATACATGTAGTCATACTGCCTGCCACAATTTTTTTGGGGGGGGAAAAAAAACACATTAAGGGAATCTCCTGTTTCATTGGTCACAGGTGGTTGTTTTGAATGACACGATTATTATTCCCATTCTCCAAACTGACTGTTTGGCAACACTAAGTAGACTGTAGACTGAAGGAAAACGCAGATAAAAGCACTGTGAGATGTCTGTTCTAGACCATCACCGTGCACCTGTACCCCGAATCCCCAAGGGGGGGGTGTCTATCATTTACAGATGTTCTCTTACATATGTTATGTACATAGCTGCTTACAGCACACAACAAGGTAATTGGCATCCGGATTATGTGACCCCCATTGGAGAAAAGAGAGAGTGTAATGAAATAATGAAGCGGCCTGTGCAAGTGTCATTCTATTCCCACTATAATAATATATTCCCTTATCTGTGCCTCTCTCTCTCTCCTCCTGCCTGTGTCTCCCTCTCCTCCCGTCACACTTGATTTAGGCAGAGTTTATCTTTCAAACATTCGCCTACTTTGTTAATGTATATCGTCTTCTCGCCGGCTACTCGTTCCCAAAAGCCAATGTTTGCCTTTGTAATTGTTATCTGTGTTTATTGTTGTAGCTCATTTGTTTTCTGGCTGTCTGGTGACATGTAAGCTCCATCAGTAGCAAGAGGCAGTTCCCTGGTTTCCTCCTGAATATGCACACGCATTGCCTGACACTTCTTCGCTAGCCTCCTCCTGCCCCCCATTATTTAAAAACTGATCCCACTCACAAATCCCAGGCTGCTTCGTGCTTGATTACATTGGCAACCTTGAGTAATCCCCTGACTTAATGAAGTGAATGTACACTCGCAGGCTGGCCCTTGTTGGTTTATTCAATGCAGATTGCCTCTGATATATTGGAAGATAAAATCCGCTTCTAGTTGAGGATCTATTTGTGTGTGGGGAATGGGCGTTCTCCCGCTCACGTTTCCCCCACCATCTTGGTCTTTCACCCCTCCAGAGCCTAATTATATGTGACAGTTCGTGTCCGCACGGTTCTACAACTTCCTCCAAGCACTGGAAAGCCCATTAGTGCCTGGAAGGGCCCGATCACATTGTACCCAGTCATATCCTCTGGGTTACCTTTGACCCTGGACATCTAATGTAATCAGATCCTCCAGTCCTGTCCTTCGAGTGTCACATTAGCCGCTGATTAAAGCAAACCACAAACACATGACATTCTGTGCACAAGCTCCCTGTTAACACATCTCATTTGAGTTCAGTCCTACTCTGAGGCCAACATGGAGTGTAAACACAGTGAAAGTCCATAAACTTATCACCGCAGGACAGGCAGAGGGCATACCAGCAGCTTAACAAATCTCTGAATCACACCAAGGCAACCATAGGCCTCTCTTCAGTAAATAGAGAATACTAGTATTAGGAGGAACCAGCCTTGCAAAAACTCCAGGAGGCAGGTTGCCAATGCCAACCCACCAAAAAATATTGATGCCGCCTTCTGTACAGTTATAATGTAACACTTGTATGTAGAGATGTCCAAATACCAGTGCCGATACTTGGCATTTTCACGAGAACTCCCGGGGTTGCAGCGGTTGATGTCTATCCCTGCTTGTATGTCTCCAAAATGCCTATATCTGGCAGACCACAAGCAGGTCATACTCTGGCTGATGCAAACTGTGTTTTACTTATAGACCTTTCCCTAAATACCTAGTGGACTGATGGACAAGAAGAAGAAGCAGTGATAAAAGGCTTCTGGTATGAGCACGAGTCTCTAGAAGACACAAAATATTGGTGGGCCTGTGGTAAGCATAATATATGTTCTGATGTATTTCTAGAAGGCATGAAGGTACAGGAATATTGATAGGCTTAGAATATTAGTGTGATCATAGATCACAGCAGTCACATAGACCGAGCAGCAGAAGACATCAATTGCACAGAATACAGAACGTCGATGACCTTTATTGTGTTAAAATGACCTTTGTTCGGCACAAAATACCAAAATAGATATCTCAAAGTGCATAACATCAATGGACTTCTAGAATGTAATACGTTAGGTCCTCTTTTCTGGACAGAGATGTCTAGTAGAGCACCCCAAAACTGTTTAACCACTTTAGACGTGTATTAGCATAACATCATGTATCGAAAATGTCAACATAAAGCATGTTATTGGCAATCTGGTGTTTACAAACATAAATGGATCTCTACGGTGTGCACAGAGATGGACTTTATTCCATACAGAACCCCTAATGGGGACTGAGCATAACAAGGTGATAGACTTATGGTTGGCAAGGAACATGATAATACACCTCTAGTTTATCCTGGACATAGTCATGGACCTCTGGCCAACATATACTATATTTATGAACCTTTAGTGGACAGAGAACCAATTCCCAACTCAGAACACATTGATGGGCCTGAGGTCAGCAAATGACACATTGAAGATCCTCTAGTCAATTGAAAATACTTTGATGGACCTGTAGTCAGAACACAACTTTCTGTTGACCATCTAGTAAATTCAGAACACATTGATGGACCTGTAGTCAGAATACAACTCTGATGAGCATCTAGTCAATTCAGAACACATTGATGGACCTGTAGTCAGAACACAACTTCCTGTTGACCATCTAGTAAATTCAGAACACATTGATGGACCTGTAGTCAGAATACAACTCTGATGAGCATCTAGTCAATTCAGAACACATTGATGGACCTGTAGTCAGAACACAACTTCCTGTTTATCTGTAAAAAATAAGTCAAGGCAACTGGACTTTGCCTTGACTTATTTTTTACAGATATACCATGATCTGGATGAATGAGAACCTTCACGGACAACTTCCTATTGACCATCTTGTCAATTCAGAACACATTGATGGACCTCTATTCAGTACACAACTCTGATGACCATCTAGTTAATTCAGAACACATTGATGGAACTCTAGTCAGATCTAGCCATTTATGGACCTCTGGTCTGCACAGAACTCATTGATGGACCTGTAATCTGAAGAGAACACACTGATAGTCTACATAGAACACACTAATTGACCTCTACTCTACACAGAATACCTTGATGGACTTCTGGTCTTCACAAAACACATTTATAGATCTCTAGTCTATACAGAACACATTGGTCAACACAAAAACATTGGTGGACCGTAAGATGACACACAAAAAACCACAGGTATAGACCTCTTGTCAGTACAGGACACAAAGATGGACCTCTAGATGACAGATGACACACTGCTGGACCTCTGCTTCTCACAGAACACACTGATGGACCTCTGCCTCTCACAGAACACACTGATAGACCTCTGCTTCTCATAGGACACACTGATGGACCTCTGCTTCTCACACAACACACTGATAGACCTCTGCTTCTCACACAACACACTGATGGACCTCTGCTTCTCATAGGACACACTGATGGACCTCTGCTTCTCACAGAACACACTGCTGGACCTCTGCTTCTCACAGGGCACACTGATGGACCTCTGCTTCTCACAGAACACACTGATAGACCTCTGCTTCTCATAGGACACACTGATAGACCTCTGCTTCTCACACAACACACTGATGGACCTCTGCTTCTCACAGAACACACTGCTGGACCTCTGCTTCTCACAGGGCACACTGATGGACCTCTGCTTCTCACAGAACACACTGATAGACCTCTGCTTCTCACAGAACACACTGATGGACCTCTGCTTCTCACATGACACACTGATGGACCTCTGCTTCTCACACAACACACTGATGGACCTCTGCTTCTAACAGAACACACTGATGGACCTCTGCTTCTCATAGGACACACTGATGGACCTCTGCTTCTAACAGAACACACTGATGGACCTCTGCTTCTCACAGGACACACTGGTGGACCTCTGCTTCTAACAGAACACACTGATGGACCTCTGCTTCTAACAGAACACACTGATGGACCTCTGCTTCTCATAGGACACACTGATGGACCTCTGCTTCTCACAGGACACACTGATGGATGTCTAGTGAACATTTAACACATTGGTGTATGCTTGTTTGAACCCGCAATGCACTGCACTGGCGGACCTTTAGGCAACACAGAAGACACTCAGGTACATGTAAGTGAACACACTTATGTGTATCTAGTAACCATCACAGTCATCAATGGACTTCTACCCAACACGGAGCTCCAAATCAATAATGAGATCCTATTACGAATGATTCTTAATGACATTTAAGGGGGTGATTACCAACACACTGATAGCCCGCTGGTCACAGTAATCCGCCATCATTGTATACGGCCAATCACTGCAAATAAACTCATGACGGCCATGTTACCAGATAACCAGCTACAGCGAGAAGTCATTATCAGGGAGGGGTCCTGGTGATCCTCTAGTTCTAGTACACGCGAGTAAAATAGCAACATAGTAGCACAATGATTGATTTGCATGCTCTGTGCTATCTATACATTAAAGATGACCATACGCAGAGGCGCCTGATTGGTCAGAACTGAGCCCTGAATAGTTCTCTGTCCATCATCCAGTACTGGTTGTGTGATCTCATAGGCGGCTTGTTTATCTCTATCGGTCAGCAGAAAGGAAATGAGACATAAATTCTATCCTGACCCATC
>NW_017306591.1:495583-497846 GCF_000935625.1 Nanorana parkeri
CATCACCACCACCTCCATCATCATCACCACCTCCACCATCATCACCACCTCCACCATCATCACCATCATCACCACCTCCACCATCATCACCACCTCCATCATCACCACCACCACCATCATCACCACCTCCACCATCATCATCACCTCCACCCACCATCATCACCACCTCCACCATCATCATCACCACCTCCACCACCATCATCATCACCACCATCACATCACCACCATCATCATCACCACCTCCACCATCATCACCACCTCCACCATCATCACCATCATCACCACCTCCACCATCATCACCACCTCCATCATCATCACCACCTCCACCATCATCATCACCTCCACCCACCATCATCATCACCTCCTCCATCATCACCACCACCCACCCATCACCACCTCTTTTAAATGATCATCATACACTAAGCAAGGGGCACACGCCAAACTTTACTGTTCAATATTATTGATCCCTGAACAGTATCTATAGTCTGCCCGATCTCGTATCATTACCAATAACAAATAAAACATCCGACTTTTGTCACAATCAATAAATCTCACAATCTGCCATCACTGACAGCCAGGAACGGATCGCCCCTTCTCCATTCCATCGCTTACAATGTACAAGAATCACAAGCAGTGCTCGGATTTTCGGGCATCACTTGCAAAATTAACTCAACAGGCTCCATTCCCAAAGCCAACACACCGGGATAAAGGTTCTTATTTGCCCCCCAAAAAAAGTGACAGTTATCTTTATCTGAATCCAATGAGATTTGAAATTGACAGTCACATGACTATAATAGTTCTGGGACGGACTGATCCTTTAACGCAAACCCACAGAGCAGCAATTGCCAGCACGGCCTGCCAGTCATGTGGTCATGCGGCTCCCATTGCTGTAAAACAGGGGTTAGCCAAACCGCGGCCCTCCAGCTGTGATGAAACTACAAGTCCCATTAGGCATTGCAAGTCTCTGACAGCCACAAAGCATGGCCTACTGAGGCAGATGCATGATGGTATTTGTAGTTTCCCCGCAGTTTGACTACCCCTGCTGTAAAAGCTCCTCCAGGAGGACACATTAGGCTCCATTCACGGAGCTTTAAACACAAGACCAAGAGGGGAGTTTATCAAAATCTGGAGCAGTTGCCCACGGCAACCAATCAGCTTCTCTCTTTCATTTTTCAAATCTTAACTGAAGAGAGAAGCTGATTGGTTGCCGTGGGAAACTGCTCCAGATTTTGGCTGCTCTAGTTTTGATAAATCCCCCTCTTGGGTTAAACCTTGGTGAATGGAGCCTAATGTGAACCTTTTGCAGCAATGGGAGCCGCATGAGCACCGGACTGGCGGGCCGTGGCGGCAATTGCTGCGCAGTGGGTTTGCGTTAAAGGGTCAGTCCGTCCCAAAACCGTTACTTCCGCGTTCGGTGGACGCCAGAGAGCTAAACCGCCATACAATGTGGTATGTTCCTCTGGGACTGTGGTGATGAGTGTTCAGTTATGTGCCACTATGAGGGGCTCCCGCCATCCCGGCAAGATGTTATAATGACAAGGAATCCATCAGGAGGAGGTTCGGTAGAAGCCGCCCAGTTGTGGCCAATAGAATCGGGGACCGTAAAATGTTACTGCGGGTGTTCCCTAAAGATAAATCAAGCCAATTTCATCCATTCACTGTAGAAGTGACAGAACATGGGAAGGTGTGTTCACCTCCATCAACCAATCAGGTGCCAGAAACAATATCCCTTTCTCTTATTTCCATCACACCTCCATGGATATTCCGAATGAACTACCCGGACCCCAATCCTTTAGTAAATCGCTGGGCAGATCCCCCTTAAACCTCGTATTTGCATGGAGTGCACCTTTAACCCTTCATGAGGCTCATTCACTAAGGCAATGTACAGATCTGACATTTTGGGGGAGTTGATCCAGATTACTGCACATAGTCTCAGGTGTCAGACCAGCTCCTGAGTTTCTAGAAGGGGGGAGGCGGTCAACTCCAGTTACAAAATAATAAAGAAAACATTCCATCTGTTCTAGAACATAGGAAGCTCCATGCAGCATACAGCACATACTACATACATGTGGGTGCCATCCATGCCTCAGCCAGGTACCCGGCTCAGCAGCTGCATGCGCGGGCACCGCAAATCCCATCTCAATTAGCGCTGACGGATCGGGCTCGCAGCTCCTGGCCCCGGGCGAGCTGAAGTCAGCCGTTTAAAGATGAAAGTGCCCAAAATAAAGACTCCGTTTAATCTGCCTGGAAAAAAAAAGCGCCT
>NW_017306591.1:497940-498179 GCF_000935625.1 Nanorana parkeri
TATTTTATTATATTGTTATTCTAATTATATTTATTGTTCTTCTTATTATTTATATATTGTTTTTGTTGTTATCTTTTTGTTGTTGTCGTTGTAGATGACAGCGGAACCTGTCTCCTCTCACTCCCGGGCAGCTTCTCATCTTATGAAGGATCCTCTTGGCGATAAAATAGCTCCCACCGGGGGGGTGGAGGCATTTAGTCTCTGCCTTTGATTAAAGGCTCAGCTCCCCTCAGATAGGT
>NW_017306591.1:498243-499611 GCF_000935625.1 Nanorana parkeri
AATAAAAGTGAAAAGAGAGAAAATGTTGTCACAATGGCCCGGCTCTCCCTGAACGAACAATCGCCGTTTTGCAAAGACTGGAAACAGTTTTCATTCTGAAAGGTGCTTCTTTTCCCAACAGACGGAGCTCTAACATTACAAAACTGGCGAGCAGCGGGGCGCCGGAATCTCAGGCCGGACTCGGAGCTTTTGTGACAACTTCTCTTCTCTCTCTCCTCCTCGGAGGTTTTTGAATGAGAATGGGACACCGCTCCCCCCTCCTCCTCCACCCCTCTGGATTCTATTTTTTTTTTTTATTTGGGGGGAGAGAGGTCTTTCTCTCTTTTGTGGCCAGAAATCTTTTTTTTCCCCCTTCTGATGCTTCAATAGACTGAAGCCCTTTGTAAGCCAAGTTCATCTTCAAGTGTGAGATAAAAGAGGGTCGCTGGGTGGAGGAGCCGCCATTGTGCCCGGCGCTGAAACTTACACAAATGTTTGATTAGGTCATTGGGAGCTTTACTGGGTCGGATCAGCCCCGGCACCTGGACCGAGCCTGTCCAATGTCTCAATACACGGGGGGATTATCGCACACCCCTCAGACCCAATTTCTTTTTTTGCAAACCGCCGCGGAGTCCCTGTCACCCCCCAACTGTCAGCCGCCTGTCACTGTCAGGGGGTCGCCGTGTCACTGTCATTTGACACATCAGGTTGTCACCTCGGCATGTGTGACTGTCACCTGCATGATGGGCACCGGCCGGGGACTCCTAATCGGCGATGATTGCTGCAATCGGTGAGCTGTCAGAGCCGCTTCCAGGGGACCGATTACCGCGCCGCACAATCTGTTTAACAAATTAACATCCAATCCCCCCGCAGCCGCCTATAAATTATTGATCAACGACCCCGATCATTGCTCTGTCAGTGCTGGGGAAATAGTACACAGACCATCGCACAGCACAGGGGACCAGCCACACCAGCCACATATATCACACCGAGAACACCAGAGAGAGGAGAGAGAGATGATAGATGGAAAGAAAGCCGCCCAACTGTTGTAGAACTATCAGTCCCCCAATGCTGGGACTTGTAGTCCCTCAGTGCTGGGAATTGTAGTCCCTCAGTGCTGGGACTTGTAGTTCCTGGTCAACTGAAAAGCTGCTGGATTTGGATTCCCAAAAAATCAGATTGCCAAACTTTTGGTGCAATTATAAAATCCGATTTCTACAATAAAACAATCGTAATACCGAGCGATATTCCACCACCGCCCCCCACCCCTCTCTATCTCCTCTCTCACTCATCTCTCTCTCCTCTCTCTCTCTCCCAACCCCCTCTCTCTCTCCCCCTCTCTCCTCTTTCTCTCTCCCCCCACTCTCCCATCTCTACTCTCTCTCTCTC
>NW_017306591.1:499644-501365 GCF_000935625.1 Nanorana parkeri
TTAGTGGTATTTGTACACCTTGTAGAATATATATTTTATATTTAGACAAAACATTGCATTGTCAATTTTCGCTCTGACGTCATAATGCACTCAGGTCCCTCTTTAGTCATCACACTGATGTCACTGGAATTGTCTTTTGCTCCTGAATTGCACACTAATCGCTCATATTGACCCCCCTGGACCCTCCCAGAGCTATATTCCTATACCTATGACGCATCATCCGGGTCACTGTACACATATACAGGGACAGAGCTCGGTTGGATGACTTCACAAGGTGCGGTAACGGGCCGCGGCCTCTCTCAGGTCTCTGTGGATGGGATTTGGAATGCCGGTTACCGCACGTTACAGAAGCACCGAACTGTCAGCCGATGTGGCCACACAGCTCCTACCTTTGTCGCCCAGGATGCCATCGATGCTGTGTTTGGTTTTCTTGTCCCCGTCCTCCTCCTTCTTGTCACATTCGTCATCTTCCTCCTTTTTCCCGAACTTTATTCGCAGGACCCGGCTAATCGAGCTCACTAAACCTCAGAAATGAAAAGATACCAGAGGAAATATAAATAGGGGCGTATGGGGGGACACCGACATCTTACAGCACCGACTATATCACCGGGGCACACAGGAAGCACCGACTATATCTCCGGGGTACACAGGAAGCACTGACATATATCACCGGGGTGCACAGGAAGCACTGACATATATCACCGGGGTACACAGGAAGCACTGACATCGCATCACCGGGGTACACAGGGAGCACCGACCCCTATCACCGGGTGTACACAGGGAGCACTGACATCTATCACCGGGGTACACAGGAAGCACTGACATCTATCACCGGGGTACACAGGAAGCACTGACATCTATCACCGGGGTACACAGGGAGCACTGACATCTATCACCGGGGTACACAGGGAGCACCGACCCCTATCACCGGGGTACACAGGGAGCACCGACACCTATCACCGGGGTACACAGGGAGCACCGACCCCTATCACCGGGGTACACAGGAAGCACTGACATCTATCACTGGGGTACACAGGGAGCACCGACCCCTATCACCGGGGTACAGAGGAAACACTGAGAGTATTCCCGACGCACACTGCACAGTTTTGGTCGGCGAGTTGAATCAATGTTACAATCTGTCCCACCAACGTCGCAGAAATCGGTGCAATCGCACACATTAAACTCTTCATGTGTGTAGCCAACCAGAGCAGCGACTGGCTACAGTCATAGTGGGAAGGCTGTCATCCTCATCCTCTGACTCCCCCGCCCGTGCTGTGTGTCCCTGCGCTCACCTGAGGGCACAGAGCTGCGGTCACAGTGACCGTCCTTCAGCAGCCGGTCCCGGATCTCCCAGCTGAACATCCCGGGGTTCTCCCGCTTGTACTCCTCGATCTTCTTCTCCACGTCGGGAGTGGCAACCTGCTAAATGTGAGAGGACAGACATGATGTCAGTATGAGGAGTACATGGGTCGGCATGATGGACTGCTCTACTGCATATGTGTGCGCTCTGCTCTGTACCGTGAGGGTTCAATCCCAGCCCCCAAATGTCATCCTCTCCCCCCTAACATCCCAATTCAGTGCTCCGACCAACTATCCGACCCATGTACATGTCTCTGCACATGTCATGATTTGTGTGTATTGTGCAGATATGAAGTTTGTGTCATGTATACTCAGCACTCTGATCTCTACTTCCTGTCTGTGGTTCCTGTGAGTTCTGTGCT
>NW_017306591.1:501550-509547 GCF_000935625.1 Nanorana parkeri
CCCCCTCTTTGCCCATTTATTATTGTTGCCAGCAGGGCACTCACACTCACCCTGGGCTTGCTGCCCCCGATGGCCCCGGGCCGGATGGAGCCCGTCTCCTGGTAGCGGCACAGGATTTTGGACACACAGCCATGGGAGACCCTCAGCTGGCGGGAGATGACGCAGGGTCTGATGCCATGGTGGGCCATCTCTACGATCTTGTGTCGGATGTGGTTGGGCAGAGGTCGGCCATTGATGAACACCCCACCGAGCTGGTTCACCCGACCTTGACCCAGAGGAGTGGACACTGCGGGCACAGGAGGGGGGGCACAGGGGGGTTAGTGGCAGCACAACACCGACAATGGCTACAAATACATTCTCTGTGTGTATATATATATATATACTGTGTGTGTGTGACCCCCCAATACTGAGAGACAACACGATCACATCCGGAGCACACAAATCATCAACAACAACAACAGCAACGTGCAACAATTCTCATCATTATTATTACTACAAACTCACCGAACAAACAAAGATCCTTTACTCTGTTCCACCAAATAATAGGAGACCGGAAATAATAATCAGACACAAGAGAAGAGCGCTCTGTGTACTCCTCTCAGTGTACTCTTCTCCTCTGTACTCCTCTCTGTACTCTCCTGCCTATACCCTTCTCCCCTAAGTACTCCTCTCCTGTCTGTACACCTCTCCTGTGTATACTCCTCTCCTGTCTGTATACTCCTCTCCTGTCTGTATACTCTTCTCCTGTCTGTACTCCTCTCCTGTGTATACTCCTCTCCTGTCTGTACTCCTCTCCTGTCTGTACTCCTCTCCTGTCTGTACTCCTCTCCTGCCTGTACTCCTCTCCTGTGTATACTCTTCTCCTGTCTGTACTCCTCTCCTGTCTCTACCCCTCTCCTGTGTATACTCCTCTCTGTACTCTCCTGCCTGTACCCTTCTCCCCTAAGTACTCCTCTCCTGTGTATACCCCTCTCCTGTGTATACTCCTCTCCTGTCTGTACTCCTCTCCTGTGTATACTCCTCTCCCTTGTATACTCTTCTCCTGTTCATTTTCTCTGGTTGTTTTGGGGGGTACACGATGTGGATTCTCTCAGACACACACACTGTGTACAAGTCATGTACATTGTATCCGGAGCCCAGACTTTATTTCACAATAAGATGTGAGGGTTGGAGCCCCTGTCAGCTTCTCCTTGCAGCCCGTGTCCTGCTTGTCCTGGGACTAAAGTGATCATTCTAATGACAACCGCTTCCCTCACTTTAACATAGTTTTCCTCCGACTTCCTGTTGTGTCTAGGGGACAGGAAGTGAAGGGAAATCTCTAGAATGGGACACATATGACAAAAGAACATGTGACAAGTGGTGTAAACCCGCCCACCCCATCCAAGGCGACAGACTGGAGGACTGTGTGTGAGCCCATCGGGGACCGATCCCCAATATAACACCCGGGATCCTTCATTTCAGATACACCCAATACGATCTATCACATGACTATAAATCGCGATCCCTACTCCTGTGTACATCTTAGTGAAGTGATCCTTATATATTATGAATGACGTCACGATACCCGAAGTCGTGATACATAATATCGGCGATTATATATTATATGACATGAGATATTATCAGTGTGTGCAGATATTCGAGGTCACTATATAGAGATCCTGATGTCATGATATTTGTCATTGTAACAACCAGATGAATATTCTGTCCGCGATCCCTATTGTATATTATTCGTACTCGCATGTAAATGTCACTGAGAATAAAGATCCCCATGGAGTGTATACGTGTGACACGTTATTATGGATACAAGTGTCTGAAGATTATATATATGTGTGTGTACAATAGAAGTGATTATAGATACGTGACAATAACAAGTGCTACAAATATTATAAAGTGTCTGTACATGGAGGATACAAAGTGTCTGTACATGGAGGATACAAAGTGTCTGTACATGGAGGATACAAAGTGTCTGTATATGGAGGATACAAAGTGTCTGTACATGGAGGATACAAAGTGTCTGTATATGGAGGATACAAAGTGTGTGTATATGGAGGATACAAAGTGTCTGTACATGGAGGATACAAAGTGTCTGTATATGGAGGATACAAAGTGTCTGTATATGGAGGATACAAAGTGTCTGTACATGGAGGATACAAAGTGTCTGTATATGGAGGATACAAAGTGTCTGTATATGGAGGATACAAAGTGTCTGTACATGGAGGATACAAAGTGTCTGTACATGGAGGATACAAAGTGTCTGTATATGGAGGATACAAAGTGTCTGTACATGGAGGATACAAAGTGTCTGTATATGGAGGATACAAAGTGTGTGTATATGGAGGATACAAAGTGTCTGTACATGGAGGATACAAAGTGTCTGTACATGGAGGATACAAAGTGTCTGTATATGGAGGATACAAAGTGTCTGTACATGGAGGATACAAAGTGTCTGTACATGGAGGATACAAAGTGTCTGTATATGGAGGATACAAAGTACATGGAGGATGCAAAGTGTCTGTACATGGAGGATACAAAGTGTGTGTACATGGAGGATGCAAAGTGTCTGTACATGGAGGATACAAAGTGTGTGTATATGGAGGATACAAAGTGTCTGTACATGGAGGATACAAAGTGTCTGTACATGGAGGATACAAAGTGTCTGTACATGGAGGATACAAAGTGTCTGTATATGGAGGATACAAAGTACATGGAGGATGCAAAGTGTCTGTACATGGAGGATACAAAGTGTGTGTATATGGAGGATACAAAGTGTCTGTACATGGAGGATACAAAGTGTCTGTACATGGAGGATACAAAGTGTCTGTATATGGAGGATACAAAGTACATGGAGGATGCAAAGTGTCTGTACATGGAGGATACAAAGTGTGTGTACATGGAGGATGCAAAGTGTCTGTACATGGAGGATACAATGTTGTACATTTAGTATAAATGATATAAGTGTCTGTATATTGAGTATTGATACTATAAGAATATGTAAATTGGTATAAGTATCTGTACATGGAGTATACAATGTATCTGTACATTGAGTATCGATAATATAGGAATCTGTATATTGGTTATTGATAGTATAAGTGTCTGTACATGGAGTATACATGATATAAGTGTGTGTACATGGCGTATACATGATATAAGTGTCTGTACATGGAGTATACATGATATAAGTGTCTGTACATGGAGTATACATGATATAAGTGTCTGTACATTGATTATCGATAATATCATTGTCTGTGTATTGATTATCCATGGCCCCTGTGTGCCATGTGTGGGTGTATCGGGCAGTGACACGGATCGGTCGTCTCCCATGCATGAGGGCGCTGCGCCGGGGCGATTATTCGTCCTAATCCGGGGGAGAATCTGCAATTCGGTGAATATCGTGTGATGCAGATCTGGCAGATTAGGACGATTTTCGGGGAAGCCGGCCGCATAATTTACAGATTGGGCTGGAAAAAGGCGATATTTGGAGATTTAATGACAATCATGCGCCTCTAATTCCCAGTCACTTGGCTGCGACACTCCGGCTGCGCGATCACCGACAAGGGCCACTCCGAGGGCCCATTCCGTATTCAAGTGGCTCCGACAAGCCGAGCTCATTATTGGCAGTCATGTTGTGCAAACATGGCGCTAATCCATTGATCCGTCTCTTTGCCGTCTGTTTTACTTTCATTTGCTACAGAAAAGCACTTCACTAAATCCCCCCGGCGTGTGTGTTTTGCTGGTTTCGTGGCATTTCGCACATTTCGTGCCGCCACTTGATCACGGATTGTATGAATGTGGATTTGGAGCCATCAGATGCGCAGCGCAGCGAGCCCGGACCCCTCCGCCTCTCCTGATTGCTGGGTCGGCCATGACAGCTCCCCCCCACCAAGAACAAGACTCCCATCATCCAGCCTACTCCTCCACTCATCCGCCAACTCGGGAAAAGTGATAGAGTGCGACACAGGATGTGAGCGGAATTCCTCACTTCCCATTCCAGAGGATCGGGGGGTCATTGCTGCACAAAGTATGACCTGGAGGATTGCACCGGATCGCGGCCTGTCCCCCCCCCCCCCCCCCCCCCATCACCTTTTTAATTCATTGCTCCACGAAGTATGGCCTTGAGGATTGCACCGGATCGCCGCCTGTCCCCCCCCCTCCCCCCCCCATATCACTTTGTTTCCTTTCTGGTATAAAACTTTGTAAATAAATACTAGAAGAAGCGATACAAAGGGACACTATGGGGATAGGAAGTAGTACTGCAATAATACAAAGTATTACTAGAGGAATATAAAGTATTACTAGAGGAATATTACTAGAAGAGTATAAAGTATTACTAGAATAATATTACTAGAAGAGTATAAAGTATTACTAGAAGAATACAAAGTATTACTAGAAGAATATAAAGTATTACTAGAGGAATATTACTAGAAGAATACAAAGTGATACAAAGCGGCACTATGGGAGTATAGGAAGTAATAGTGCAATAATACAAAGTATCACCGCGGAGCAGTACTACAAATATTATAAAGTAGGTCTGAAGTACTACAACAGTACAGAGTATCACTGCAGCGATCCGAAGCGTTCTCAATAATATAAAGTATCACTGCAATGATCCACAGAAGTACTGCGATACCACAAAGGTCGTGTTCCAAAAATACACTGTAATAGTTCGAAATTGTTCGGCAATGATACAAAATATGTGCGATGATATATACACAGCAGTACTACAAGGATACGAAGTAGCTCTGCAATAATATAACGTAGCAGAGCAATGATACAAATTATTTCTGTCATTATATCATATATTTATGTGATGATTTTGTGTATTTCTATGTTGGTATGTTGTACCTTTGTCATCTATTGCATCTCAGTGGTAATATAATGCATTCCTGTGTTAGTGTGGTGTATTTCTGTGATGATATAATGTATCTTTGTGATGTATATTGTATTTCTATGTTGGTATGGTGTATCTTTGTCATATATTGTATTTCTGTGATGATATAATGTATCTCTGTGGTGTATATTGTATCTTTGTGATGATATAATGTATCTCTGTGGTGTATATTGCATGTCTATGCTGTTATGGTGTATTTGTATCCTATATTGTATCTCTGTGATGATATAATGTATCTCTGTGCTGTATATTGTATCTCTGTGGTGTATATTGTATCTCTGTGATGATATAATGTATCTCTGTGCTGTATATTGTATCTCTGTGATGATATAATGTATCTCTGTGGTGTATATTGTATCTTTGTGATGATATAATGTATCTCTGTGGTGTATATTGCATGTCTATGCTGGTATGGTGTATTTGTATCATATATTGTATCTCTGGAGGATCGACCCTGTTTCTCCAGTACAATGAGTCCAGCAGGGACCGGTTCGGAGGACCTACCTTCCAGAGGGAATCCAGTGCGGGGGTAGTTCTGACCTGGAGCCGGGCGCATCATTCTTGGTATTGTGCCAGGCAGGGCAGCCATCAGCGGTAGGTGAGCAGAAAACACCTCGGGTCGGGCTGGCAGGGAGAAGCCAGGGAGGTCTCAGGGAGAGGGGCAGAGGGCAGCCCCCAGCTCAGGATGGAGGCTCTCCTGGAGGCTACAGGGGGTGATGGTGGCACCAGGGACCGGGCACTGTGGTGGGCTTGGCAGCACTGCGCTCTCTCTCTCTCTCTCTCTCTCTCTCTCTCTCTGCTGCTCTTTTCCGGCACTGATGGCTTTTTTGGGGGGAACAGATCACGTCAGCTGAGAGCTTTGCAAGTTGTTAAAGTGTCCAACTTTGATATGTAGGAGGAGAGTGTGTGACCAGAGACAGGCTCAGCCCCGGTTCTTTTATTCATGAAGAGGGATGGGGCGAAGGAATGGGGCTGCTGGACCAATAGCAGGAGAAGGCACAAGACTCAATTCTGGGAGGACTCCTCGCCCTCCGCTCGCCTCCAGAGACTTGTTACTGTTACTTACACTGTGCCCAGGAGGGTGAGGGGACCGGCCACCGATCATCATTGTACATCATCCCAGCCTTCCATCAGCCTTCCAGGCCCGGGCTGAGACTACCAAATATTCCCCTTTATTTACTATTTACACACAGCCAGCTCCATGTACTAATACACACCATGCACAATACAACACACTCCATGTACTAATACACACCATGCACAATACAACACACTCCATGTACTAATACACACCATGCACAATACAACACACTCCATGTACTAATACACACCATGCACAATACAACACACTCCATGTACTAATACACACCATGCACAATACAACACACTCCATGTACTAATACACACCATGCACAATACAACACACTCCATGTACTAATGAAACACACGCCATGTACTAATACACACCATGCACAATACAACACACTCCATGTACTAATACACACCATGCACAATACAACACACTCCATGTACTAATTAAACACACGCCATGTACTAATACACACCATGCACAATACAACACACTCCATGTACTAATGCAACACACCATGTACTAACACACAACACACGTGCATACAACACACACCGTGTACTAATACACATCATGTACATACAACACACACCATGCACAATTCACACCATGTACAAACACACCATGTACAATACACACCATGTACACACACCATGTACAATACACACCATGTACATACACCATGTACTAATACATACCTTGTACATACAACACACACCATGTACAATTCACACCATGTACTAATACACACCATGTACTAATACACACCATGTACAATACACACCATGTACATACACCATGTACTAATACACATCATGTACATACCGGGACCGGCCACCGATCATCATTGTACATCATCCCAGCCTTCCATCAGCCTTCCAGGCCCGGGCTGAGACTACCAAATATTCCCCTTTATTTACTATTTACACACAGCCAGCTCCATGTACTAATGAAACACACGCCATGTACTAATACACACCATGCACAATACAACACACACCATGTACAATTCACACCATGTACATGCAACACACACCATGTACTAATACACACCATGCACAATACAACACACTCCATGTACTAATGAAACACACGCCATGTACAATTCACACCATGTACATACAACACACACCATGTCAGAGGATGACTTGGGAATGCACAATACAACACACTCCATGTACTAATGAAACACACGCCATGTACTAATACACACCATGCACAATACAACACACTCCATGTACTAATGCAACACACCATGTACTAACACACAACACACGTGCATACAACACACACCGTGTACTAATACACATCATGTACATACAACACACACCATGCACAATTCACACCATGTACAAACACACCATGTACAATACACACCATGTACACACACCATGTACAATACACACCATGTACATACACCATGTACTAATACATACCTTGTACATACAACACACACCATGTACAATTCACACCATGTACTAATACACACCATGTACTAATACACACCATGTACAATACACACCATGTACATACACCATGTACTAATACACATCATGTACATACCGGGACCGGCCACCGATCATCATTGTACATCATCCCAGCCTTCCATCAGCCTTCCAGGCCCGGGCTGAGACTACCAAATATTCCCCTTTATTTACTATTTACACACAGCCAGCTCCATGTACTAATGAAACACACGCCATGTACTAATACACACCATGCACAATACAACACACACCATGTACAATTCACACCATGTACATGCAACACACACCATGTACTAATACACACCATGCACAATACAACACACTCCATGTACTAATGAAACACACGCCATGTACTAATACACACCATGCACAATACAACACACTCCATGTACTAATACACACCATGCACAATACAACACACTCCATGTACTAATTAAACACACGCCATGTACTAATACACACCATGCACAATACAACACACTCCATGTACTAATGCACACCATGCACAATACAACACACTCCATGTACTAAT
>NW_017306591.1:510447-511889 GCF_000935625.1 Nanorana parkeri
CTTCACCTTTTCTGGTGTACAATAATTGGGGTTTTCTCATTGTAACCTTCCATGGACGGTGCTCAGGTGGGGACATTCCCTGCACTCTGCAGACTGTCCCCGATCACTAATGACACTTCCAACCAGGAAACAAAGATATCATTCCGAGGTGGTATTACATTACTGAGGGATCACAGCCCGGCCAACACAGGCTGAGCACCACCAGGAGGGTATGTGAAAAATGTCCCCAAATATTTCACACCATCACCAGCTACACACAGAAGGATTAAACCCTCTACAGGTCAATGTTACATCGGGATTGTGTGTACACAGATCACACATCATGGCCTCCTGTACCCCTCCTGTGTGTGTGTGAGATCAGAACTTATATCATATGAAATTATTATATATAATGTGATTATGTTCTATTGGGGTCACCGTGACCTGGAAATCCTTCACAGACACATATTATTATTATCATTGATAATAATCTTGTTGTCGTATTACAATATTATTATTATTATAAATATGTAATAATAATAATAATAATTTGTATTTCTAATAATAATAATAATGTTGTTTCTGTTTAGTTACATCCAGATTGTGTGTACACAGGTCACACGTGGTCTGTACCCCTCTGTGTGTGCTGAAGAGGGGGCATATCATAGACCAGGATGGAAAGAATAATAATTCTAAGCACATAATAATAATAATCATAATAATAATATTAGATGTCTGTGAAGTATTTCCAGGTCATGGTGTCCCCAACAGAACATAATCACATTCAGAATGACTTGTTTTCAACTAGAATGTTGAAATATTATAAGGCAAGTCCTGCTAAACATGACTAACAGGTAGGTGACACACACACACACACACACTGATCACCATGTTATATTATCACTGATCACCATGTTATATTATTACTGATCACCATGTTATATTATCACCATGTTATATTATCTCTGATCACCATGTTATATTATCACTGATCACCATTATATTATCACTGATCATAATGTTATATTATCACTGATCACCATGTTATATTATCACTGATCACCATGTTATATTATCACGGATCACCATGTTATATTATCACCATGTTATATTATCACTGATCACCATGTTATATTATCACTGATCACCATGTTCTTGTTATATAATAATAATAATAATAATAATAACATGCCGATTAATCGTTACACAGTTGCTATTAATAAGCATGTTGTTGTCGTTGTCATTATTACAATCGCCAATATGAAGGTTAATTATAAACCCGCCAAAAACTGTCATATAATAACAGAGACTGAGGGGAGAAGGTGGCGGAACGCTGAGCACAAGAGCTTACAATCCATTGGAAAGGCTTTGTGAATAATCCGCCGGTCACCCTCTGCCAATGGTTTTGTGGTCTCAGCTCCCCCCCCCCCTCCATTCACCTCTCAGACCCGGCGATGTTCTGG
>NW_017306591.1:511908-518025 GCF_000935625.1 Nanorana parkeri
AGACTCGGCGATGTTCTGGCATTTGAATGAGCCTTTTAATTATTATTTCCCCCCCTTTCTGTAATTTGGGGATGGTGCGATGGCGGCGGAAGGCTTGTCGGCTCCCTGGGACCCCGGCGAGGAGAATGCTCCGACAATGCGGCGTGCAGCGGAGACCAATTTCACAAATCATTTTCTCCAACAATTAGCCAGTGTGAGGGGTGAAATGGCGATTTACTATGGGGGAGGGGGAGAGGGGGTTACCTGACAGCCCCGACACCAGGCATGGGAGACCCCTCCGACACCAGGGGACGGCGGTAAGTCAGCAGCTCGGGAGGAGTGTTCCGCCCTTCCCCGAGCTCATCATCGAACACTGCGGGACTCTTACCAGGAAGAGAAGAAAAATAATTACACAGCAAGACAATTCCGCAATGACACCAGAACCTTCCACATTATACGGATCACACACAGAAATAATACCAGGGCTAATATTTGTCTTGTCGGAATCATTCGATGTAGGAAGACACAGAGATAATAATTCTGATCATTCCGAACTAATATTATCACCACCGATAGGGAAAAAAAAATGCTTCTGATTGTAGAATAATCACCAACAAGGATCATATTATGGCTGCTGATCATCATATCAATTATAGACATTGTGATTCCTGATATCAATTATCATCGCACGATATAGAAATGGCAACAATTCCGCTACTAATAGCAACATAAACACCACAAATATTATTATCATTATTATTTGTATTATTAATTACTATTATTATATTTATTATTTATAATTATTATATTATTTATTTTTTATAATTATTATTTATTGTTATTTTATTATTATCATCACATTCATAGTTATTATCGCAATTGCAATAATATAAATAATTATTTTTATTGCATCTTCAGAAGCTGGAAAAAGCCTTTTATATATATAAATCTCTTTGTATGTTGATGTAATTTCTTCTGAGCAGACACAGAGCCTTCATGGTTTGTACGTTGTCACTCTGCTTGTCCTCTGATTAATCGCTGAATTCATCGACCAGATTTCACCCGTCACATCCCATCTTTGTAATGAATCGTTATTGCCGGTATCGTGTGAGGTTGATGATCACACACAGACACAATAATGGCTTCACTGGAATACAAATATCACGGAATGAATGCACCGACCTGCAAACAGTGCTGAGTAGAGGTGATGAGAAGGATACAATGTGTAAAATGTGGACCATTGTGAATTTGTGATGACAGGAGGCTGAGCTCCTGACTCTCTGGATAAGTGAGAGGAGATAGTAGAGAACTGACCCTCTGGACAGGTGAAAGAAGAGAACTGACTCTCTGGATAGGTGAGAGGAGATAGAAGAGAACTGACTCTCTGTATAGGCAAGAGGACATAGAAGAGAACTGACTCTCTGGATAGGTGAGAAGATAGAAGAGAACTGTCTCTTTGGATAGGTGAGAGGAGATAGAAGAGAACTGACTCTCTGGTCATGTGAGAGGAGAGAACTGACTCTCTGGACAGGTGAGAGAAGAGAACTGACTTTCTGGACAGGTGAGAGGAGATAGTAGAGGACTGACTCTCTGGACAGGTGAGAGAAGAGAACTCACTTTCTGGATAGGTGAGAGGAGATAGAAGAGAACTGACTCTCTGGTCATGAGAGGAGATAGAAGAGAACTGACTCTCTGGTCATGAGAGGAGATAGAAGAGAACTGACTCTCTGGTCATGTGAGAGGAGATAGAAGAGAACTGATTCTCTGGTCATGTGAGAGGATAGAAGAGAACCGACTCTCTGGATAGGTGAGAGAAGAGAACTGACTCTCTGGATAGGTGAGAGGAGATAGTAGGGAACTGCCCCCGGATTCAGTTTGTGGCCTCAAAAGATATTTTAGAATAAAGACTGCAGGTTGTCATTTGGTGTGATTTCGAAAACCGGGAGCTAAGGATAAATATTATGATGTCCACAGCAACCAGTCAGTTTCCAAGTGATTCTAGAAACATTCACCGTGTAATCTGGAGGCTATTCTTAGCTGCATAGAATCCATTTGCTCATTTCTTGTAAATAAGTAAATAATAATATACAGGGGGGCAAATCCCAACAGAGACATGGAGGTAAACGTGGGGCGTCTCTCTGTTGTAAGGAGAGAGTTGGGTAGATCTAGTATCTGTGCCTAGTATATTTTAGGTAGGTGGGTAGATATGAATTTCAGATGTCACCAATGGCCAGTTTAATGTATTCATACAATAAAAGCCAAAATTTGTTTGGTTGCTATTCGGAAAAACTCAAAATTTCTATTGTTTTCATTTGTTATTGGGTCTCTCAGGGGAGGGGCAGGAATTTATTCTGTCTCCTGACTCAGGAGAGGGGTAGGTAGATCATATCTATACCAGTATAGAGGTAGGTTGATGTCTGTTGACAGAAGAATGTTGGGTAGATGGTCCATCTTCTTCTGTACTGATGAATGTAGGTAGGTCAGCTCTGGTCTCTGTCATCAGTATAGAGGTAGGTGGATGTCTGTTGTCAGGAGAGTGATGGGTAGATGGTCCATCTTCTTCTGTACTGATGAATGTAGGTAGGTCAGCTCTGGTCTCTGTCATCAGTATAGAGGTAGGTGGATGTCTGTTGTCAGGAGAGTGATGGGTAGATGGTCCATCTTCTTCTGTACTGATGGATGTAGGTAGGTCAGCTCTGGTCTCTGTTACTAGTATAGAGGTAGGTTGATGTCTGTTGTCAGAAGAATGATGGGTAGATGGTCCATCTTCTTCTGTACTGATGAATGTAGGTAGGTCAGCTCTGGTCTCTGTCATCAGTATAGAGGTAGGTGGATGTCTGTTGTCAGATGAATATTGGGTAGATGGTCCATCTTCTTCTGTACTGATGAATGTAGGTAGGTCAGCTCTGGTCTCTGTCATCAGTATAGAGGTAGGTGGATGTCTGTTGTCAGATGAATATTGGGTAGATGGTCCATCTTCTTCTGTACTGATGAATGTAGGTAGGTCAGCTCTGGTCTCTGTCATCAGTATAGAGGTAGGTGGATGTCTGTTGTCAGATGAATATTGGGTAGATGGTCCATCTTCTTCTGTACTGATGAATGTAGGTAGGTCAGCTCTGGTCTCTGTCATCAGTATAGAGGTAGGTGGATGTCTGTTGTCAGATGAATATTGGGTAGATGGTCCATCTTCTTCTGTACTGATGAATGTAGGTAGGTCAGCTCTGGTCTCTGTCATCAGTATAGAGGTAGGTGGATGTCTGTTGTCAGATGAATATTGGGTAGATGGTCCATCTTCTTCTGTACTGATGAATGTAGGTAGGTCAGCTCTGGTCTCTGTCATCAGTATAGAGGTAGGTGGATGTCTGTTGTCAGATGAATATTGGGTAGATGGTCCATCTTCTTCTGTACTGATGAATGTAGGTAGGTCAGCTCTGGTCTCTGTCATCAGTATAGAGGTAGGTGGATGTCTGTTGTCAGATGAATATTGGGTAGATGGTCCATCTTCTTCTGTACTGATGAATGTAGGTAGGTCAGCTCTGGTCTCTGTCATCAGTATAGAGGTAGGTGGATGTCTGTTGTCAGATGAATATTGGGTAGATGGTCCATCTTCTTCTGTACTGATGAATGTAGGTAGGTCAGCTCTGGTCTCTGTCATCAGTATAGAGGTAGGTGGATGTCTGTTGTCAGATGAATATTGGGTAGATGGTCCATCTTCTTCTGTACTGATGAATGTAGGTAGGTCAGCTCTGGTCTCTGTCATCAGTATAGAGGTAGGTGGATGTCTGTTGTCAGATGAATATTGGGTAGATGGTCCATCTTCTTCTGTACTGATGAATGTAGGTAGGTCAGCTCTGGTCTCTGTCATCAGTATAGAGGTAGGTGGATGTCTGTTGTCAGATGAATATTGGGTAGATGGTCCATCTTCTTCTGTACTGATGAATGTAGGTAGGTCAGCTCTGGTCTCTGTCATCAGTATAGAGGTAGGTGGATGTCTGTTGTCAGATGAATATTGGGTAGATGGTCCATCTTCTTCTGTACTGATGAATGTAGGTAGGTCAGCTCTGGTCTCTGTCATCAGTATAGAGGTAGGTGGATGTCTGTTGTCAGATGAATATTGGGTAGATGGTCCATCTTCTTCTGTACTGATGGATGTAGGTAGGTCAGCTCTGGTCTCTGTTACTAGTATAGAGGTAGGTGGATGTCTGTTGTCAGATGAATATTGGGTAGATGGTCCATCTTCTTCTGTACTGATGGACGTTAGGTAGGTCAGCTATGGTCTCTTCCATCGGTATAGAGGTAGGTGGATCTCTTCCTGTTTTTGGGAGAAGGGTGGGCAGATTTGGTGACTCTCCTGTGGGTCTGAGTCTATAACAGGGCAGTGACAACAGCCCGCTCTCTGGCCGCGCCTCTCATTATGCCCGCAGTCCGGTTAGTGATGCTGTTAATTTCTGTTCACAGGCATCCTCTCCAGGGACAGCAAGCCACGGAACACGTGCAGAAAGCCCTCCTGCGTGCCGTTCAATCCAGCCAGAGGAGCCGGGCAAAAGGGGGGCACAAGTGTCCCCTACAAGATGTGCCATTCCGGGGGCCTGCCAGGATCAGCTGACCCTTCCTGTTCCCTCTTCCACCAAGTGCTGCAATAATATGTATGGAAGCTGCACCCCCCGCTGCACTGACCACATCAAACGCTGGACGGATCAAGAAAATCATTATAGAATTTGCCCCAAATTCCCTTCTGCTTATTAGGACAATTATTTATTATGAGAGAAGTTACTGATACCAAGTCATCAACATATCAAATAAATAAACCTCCAATCAGGCGTCGGCTTTCATTGTCTCAGTGCTTCTCAACCTTCTCTCAGCCATGGAACCCTTTAAAGGAGAACTATGAGGGGGAGGTGCTTTTCACTCACCATTAACCCCATAGTTCTCCTTTAAGTATACAATGATAACAAGGTAAAAAATGATATGTGGTTCCCCCCAAAATTGATAATAGATAATGGAGTCCTAGATGGACTGCGAATGCTTTTAACATACCGTTGTCCTGACGATCCGAGGTTGTGGTACTTTACCCCCCTAACAGTGGAAGCTAACGTGAAAATGTTTTGATCATTAACCTGTTTCCTTCTCTGTATATTTTACTCTTAATGTCCATTTGGTATATGATTCATTATTTTGTACATTTTATACTGTTAATATGAAAATTAAAAAAAAGTTTATTAAAAAAAAAAAAAACATTGATAATAGATCTTTGTCCTAGATGGGAGTCTGGTATGGATCTTAAAAGGGGACCCCAATAAAAAAATATTAATGTGACGTTCCTCCGTTCACATGAGAGTCCCCCCTTTACATAGGAACCCCCCCCTTCACATTGGAGTCCTACCTTATACCCAATCTTCACCACAGCTTGGCTGCAGCAACATGGCTACAGACAGGAGATGAAGGAAAGCAGCTCTTGTGTCCTCTTCTGGATGCTGGGGAAGGTCCGGGATGCAGCCTGCCCTGGATCACTGCCATGCATTTCTATGGTGCTGGTGGCCGGCTCGCCTGCACCATGTAAATGCATGATGCTGTGTGAAGATTTGAAGGCACCCCTGACAAAGCCAGGAGGCACCCCCGGGGCGTCATGGCGGACTGGTTGAGAACGGTTGGTCTAACCCAAAGTAGAAAACCTGAAGCTCAGTTCATTAAGCTTTACAGAAGGATCAGGATTTTATTTTTCCAGCTATGTGACTTCTGTGACTATTTTCTTCTCATTTCATAGAACGCTGAAAAAAAAAACCCGTCATAAAATATATATACAAGGATCCTCGGGCTTACTTCACACTGACAAACGTCCATTTCTAGATGCGTTTACATGCATATCATGATTTCTAATGCTTAGGTCTGTTGACCAGGGGGAAAAAAAAGGGGTGGGCACACTGACCAGGGGAAAGAAGGGGCGTGTGTAGGTGGTGTAATGTACACTGAGCAGGTATAAGGAGGGGGGTGTAGGTAGTGCAATGTTCACTGGTCAGGGGCTGTAGGTGGTACAATGTACACTGAGCAGGGGAAAGAAGGGGGGTGCGTAGGTGGTGCAATGTACACTGGTCAGGGGAGAGGGGGTGGGTAGGTGGTGCAATGTACACTGGTCAGGGG
>NW_017306591.1:518041-528113 GCF_000935625.1 Nanorana parkeri
CATTTTTCCCTCTATGGCCAGCGAACTGCTTTAAGCCATGTCACAAAGTCACTCTTTCAGACAGAATCTCATCTCACTTACAATGTAATGAACATGAACATTAGTTGTTACATTTACAATGTAATAAATCCCCCCCAAAAAAGCTGCATGAAGCATGCGAGGTCCCTGAGGACTTCCTGCGTCACTATGATGTCACTCAGGTCATAAAGCCACATACCTGCACTGTGAAGCCAAACATGCTGAAGCTGAAAAAGGAACATTGACTTCCTGTAAGTGGCCCGGGCCGGTCCTGTATAGAAAGGTGACACGGCACAGAGCCCGTAGAACCGCTTCCTTTATTGTGACACGGGAGACAATTCTGTGATCGCTGGGAGTCATTTTCCTGCACGTTAGATAACAGTCTCTGAGGACCTAATGCAGGGGTAAGCAACCTCAGCCCTCCATCTGTACTGGAACTACTACTTCCATCACGCCTCTGTCTCTGGGAGTCGTGCCTGCGGCTGTTAGAGTCTTGGGACTTGTAGTTACACAACAGCTGACGCGCCGAGGTTTCCCACCGCCGCCCTAATGTGTGTGTGCTCCCCATGACAAGCCGGTACCAGAGATGTCCAGGAGGGATGGAGGGGGCCTGTACCCCGGCTTTAGAAAGTGAATGTTCACATTGCAAAGTGAATGTTGGTAAATAAGGTGAATGTTGGTAAATAAGGTGAATGTTGGGCACACTTTCAATATACAAACATATAAAAGGGAATAAAACAGGATATTCACCAGCACATGATTGGGCATTCAAAGTAAACACCACTTTTATCTTAGGAATAGAGATGAGCTCAGGTTCTGACTGATCCCGGTCCAAACCTGAGCTACTCCAAACACAGAAGGAAGCCCCTTCCGCTACCGCCCAATCAGCTGCGGCCGATGAATTCCCCACCTGCAGCTGCACATATGCAAAGGTGCGGGATGCATTGAGATTGTTGACCTTGGTTTTATTTGATTAATGATATCAGCACCAGAATCCCCCCCCCCCCCTTTGTTTATGTGTAGCTGTGGGATGGTAAATGCCCCAGCCTGCAGGTGATTGGGCAGGTGGCCCGTAGCACTTCCTTGTTTCCGAGGGGCTCAGATCTGGACAGGGTTCATACCGATCTAAGATTCAGGTAATCACACACATATCTGGATATAGATTTCTCTTTAAATGTAATTGGCTGAAATAAATAAGACGGGGAGGGTTTTTTCGACCCGTGGGGTGTCATGGGGCCCCCGATTCTCCCGCCAGGGTCTCGCTGCCGCGCGTCTGTCAGAGGCGTCTGAGCATTGACTTTCCAGGTGTAAAATGTCCCTTTTTTATCATCACATAATGACTGTCGGAATATAATTCCATTCTCCGGATTTCAGAGTCCCCGTGACCCCAATTCTACAAACCTCCATTAATTCTCTCACCATAAAAGAGGAAATCCCTCATTCCTTCCGCTAACAGCTGCTAAAAGGGATCACAAGTCCAACTCAAAGCCACTGCCGCCCTCTTTGCATGTGGCTCTTGTGACATACCAAGAAGATGGGGATTATATGCCCCTCAGAACACGCCGCGACTGCTCTCCGCGCACTTCTGACTCATTGCAGGCGGGTGTCAAAATCTATCCCGCCCCCCAGAAAAGAACACGATGACATCTACATACATAGAAGACACGGCTCTGATCCGGGGACACCTACATACATAGAAGACACGGCTCCGATCCGGGGACACAGGGACATCTACATACATAGAAGACACGGCTCCGATCCGGGGACATCTACATACATAGAAGACACGGCTCCGATCCGGGGACACAGGGACATCTACATACATAGAAGACACGGCTCCGATCCAAGGACACAATGACATCAGAGGTAGGTAACCCAGCGGCATCACGAGGGGGGTGCGGCCCACACCCCCCTCACAAAAGATGGTGCCCCCCATCACAAAGATGGCCACCGGCAGGCGTCAATAAGTCTACAGCACATGCGCGATGACGTCACAACGAGGTGTGACCCGATCTCCGCTCTAGGTGTCACCCAGCCTCGGGACGCCCATGAGGTAACCCCAAACATCAAGCTGCCTCTCAAAGTGAAAGGTTTTAATGCTTTTTCAGATGCTGATGAAATCACTTACAATGGATGCTGCTCCTTTAAAAGTTTTATGCAGAATCAGCTGACCCTGATATCCTGTTTTAGGGTGACCCCTTAATCCTGTTTAGGGGAGGTAGCCCCACTGCGAGGGTTAGTAAAATGTGCGCCTGGAGTTATCCTTTAAGTACCGTCAAAGACGGGTAAAATATGGGGCAGCAAGCACTGAGTTGCAGAAAGCTTTTGCTAAGCCGTTACGCCGGAGTTTGGTTTGCTCTCTGGCGCTGGTCACAGTGCTGGTTCTGGTCGTCGATAAACCATTGCGGGTCCACAAAGCTCTGTTTACATAGATTGATGACACTGGGAAGCTGAGCTATAGACCCCCCTCCTCCCTGCCCCCATCCCCAGTATTTTAGCAGAGGGCTCCCCCCCGCCGCAGTTCCACTTCTGGGTTGGACTTTCCTTGTTCAGATGAGGTTTTCTACAGGAGCATCTCGAGGCTGCCAGGACTTCTTGGCACGGGGCGCGCTGGCAAACAAAGGCCTTCTATGGCCAGTACAAGGGAAGGATCTGCGGGCATCCTGCCTTGGGTGACAGACCTTTTCCTCCCAAGTCTGAGGAATAACAGCTTCATCTTGTGTCTCGGGTCCATATGGGAACGTTCAGTTTTATTGTGTGATTTTTTCCCCGCAGGACCTGTCAACGGGGACTGGTCATGCAGAGTACAGCTGGAAACTTGTGTACCGTCCCAGTCATACCGAAGTAGACCTCAGAACGGAGACTCGGCTATAGAGTTACAGTGTCCACTGTTTTCTAGGAAAACCCTAAGGAACCTGTGGGCAAGACACGGAGATTCAAGCTGTAACATATTGCTGCCAAACGATATGTGAGCCCTACAACCAGCCCTCACTGACCTCTGTAGCTGCAGGCACTGTGGGAGAATTCATCCTCAAACTTCACAGCAGAAGCACTGAAGCTATTCTCTCATCATCTCCTTCCAGCAGCTCAGCTCTTCCTCCCATCAGTGACTCATTAGCTCCACCCTCCTAGCGGTAACTCAGCTCCTCCTGCTTTCTCCTTCCATCAGCTCCACCCTCCCAGCAGTGACTCAGCAGCTCAGCTCCTCCTCCCATACGTGACTCATCAGCTCCACCCTCCTAGTGGTGACTCAACAGCTCCTCCTCCCATCAGTGACTCATCAGCTCCACCTCCCATCAGTGACTCATCAGCTCCACCGCCCATCCGTGACTCATTAGCTCCACCCTCCTAGCGGTAACTCAGCTCCTCCTGCTTTCTCCATCCATCAGCTCCACCCTCCCAGCAGTGACTCAGCAGCTCAGCTCCTCCTCCCATTAGTGACTCATCAGCTCCACCCTCCTAGTGGTGACTTAACAGCTCAGCTTCTCCTCCCATCAGTGACTTATTAGCTCCACCCTCCTAGCATTAACTCAGCTCCTCCTTCCATCAGCTCCACCCTCCCAGCAGTGACTCAGCAGCTCAGCTCCTCCTCCCATTAGTGACTCATCAGCTCCACCCTCCTAGTGGTGACTCAAAAGCTCAGCTCCTCCTCCCATCAGCTCCACCCTCCCTGCTGGAACTCAGCAGCTCAGCTCCTCCTCCCATTGGTGGCTCATCAGCTCCACCCTCCCAGTGGGAACTCAGCTCCTCCTCCCATTGGTGGCTCATCCGCTCCACCCTCCCAGCGGGAACTCAGCTCCTCCTGACATTGGTGGCTCATCAGCCCCACCCTCCCAGTAGTGACACAGCGGCTCAGCTCCTCCCATCAGCTCCATCCTCCCAGCAGTGACTCAGCAGTTTAGCTCCCCCTCCCAGCAGAGGCTCAGGAGGGGGGAGCTAACCAAAACATGTTTTTTCGATATCGAGTACCAATACTTTACTTTTGGTACTCGCCGTTACCGAGTATCGATACCGGTGCTTCCGCTGGCATGGAACCAGCTTCCTGGGCAACCAGGAAGTCGAGTAATGACATGCCGCCCAACTTCCTGATTGCCTGGGAAGCCGGCTCCATGTTGCGGAGTTTGATGCTGATTACCCAGGAAGCCAGCTCCATGCTCCCCTACAGCACTGCCGGTCAGAGGAAATGTTCCTCTGATCGGAAGTTCCGGTATCAGAGCCTTTGAGTGAGTACAAATACTCGGTATCGGCAGCGATACTATTATCGGTGCATCCCTAGTTTTAGGTGAAGGGTCATTGTACTAAAAATTGCATTTTAGTTACAGGTTGTGTCACCCGTGGGATCCTCCATCTTAGTTCTGGCCTCTGCTCCCACCCACCTTGGCACCTGTTGCATTCTCCATAGTGGAGAGTAAATGAAAACTTTATGAATGGTCTGTGTGGGTTTGCAGAGCCGGGAACTCAATGCGGAGCATTTATCACCTTTCCCTGCTCACCGGGGGATATTCTAATCTTTTCCTTTTCATGCACTTAGCCTATTTTACACCTGACATTTGTATGACACGATGATGAGTACTTAGCATACAAATGTCTCCGGACGCGCTTCTATACAACGGCAATAAGCAGCCATATTAGCGTCGTCCTGGAACCCACAATGAGAACGGGTCTGTTATTTATGGCGGTATGCAACAGTGATCCTCCCCGGGGTCTGAGACAAGATGTTCCTCCTCAACATCTAGATGGAAAATAACCCGTTGTTCTGCGCTCATTGCTATGAATGATCTGCACACATCCTCGTCCAGGCAGCCCGATGTGGCCCATCAAATCCAATTTACGAGGGGTCAGGCGCACCTGAGGAAACACTTAACCTGAGCCCGACGCTTTGACTTCTTAACACGCTGCCATGCTGCTTTCCATTTACAGCACCGCCGTCCAATATCTGCTCATCATCTCGCCGTAATGAGAGCCGCGTCTACGGAAACAGTGAGAGGTGAGCGCGAGAGATTACCAGGCTGCCAACATGGGCGTCAGACACAAACATGACAACACGCAGGACAAACTGGCACTCCCGAAATCCAATGCAGTCCTATAAATGCCTCCATGTATGGTCCATATTACCGTTATAGACAACTCTTCTCATTGGCTGTACAGGAGCCGAGTCTTGTGGCCTAGATCTGCACAGAAGAAAACAATTAATCAATATCAATCCAATACATTGTAGCAATATATATTTATACACATGTTCACCGAGTCTGGTACATAGGATGAGGTTCCGTTTACTTTGAAGACCCCATCAAATTATTTGCAAGGGAAATAAAAACCCCAAACAGGACTTTTTCCAGCACATGATTGGATGATTAAAGTGAACACAGCTTTACATTATTATCTCTGCACAGTGAAAATTCACTTAGTGGTTATTCACAAAGCTGCCGAAGGATCTAGCTGTAGCTTCGGTTGATCCTTCGGCTAGCTTCGGCCCCAGGACCCCTTCGGTTCAGGGCTGCTGTGTGGGCTATTCACTATAGCCCTACAGCTCCCGAAGTTGGCCGAGGGGCTCAGTCGAGCCGAAGGCATATGCTTCTGACTGAGCCGAGGTGAAATTTGAAGCTGGCCGAACGGCCGGCCGACAGCCTGCTTCTGACAGCTGGGCGGAGCCAGCCATCATCTCACAGCTGGGCGGAGCCAGCCGTCATCTCACAGCTGGGCGGAGCCAGCCGTCATCTCACAGCTGCCTCCGGCCACTTGCAGAGAGATCAGCGCCCCTGGTTACCAGGGACGCCGTTCTATTATTACACTGAGAACCCGGCGGAGCCGCTGTAAAATCACAGCAGCTCCGACGGGTTCTCAGTGTGTAATGACAGATGGGAATCCCTGGTAACCAGGGACGCCCATCTGTCATTACGATGAGATCATGGCAGAGTCGGCTTTCATATCCCCGCCGGCTCCGACAAGCTCTCATTGTAATGACAGCTGGTCCCGGCCAATAGAAAACAGTTGGGCGCAGCTAGCTGTCACTGCTAGCTCCGCCCAATTGTTTAAAAAAAACCAACATTTTTTGACTGTTTTTCTATTCTGCTCGGTACCACAGAAAGTACCGAGCAGAATAGCCGAGCCGAATGCCACGGCATTCGGCTATTCACTCACTGCTCTTCGCCATCTATAATAGGCCGAACAGCAGCGAGTAGCCTGCCGGAGGTTCAGATGTTGGATCGGCTGAGTCGAACTCCTTCTGCTCTTCGGGTCGGCAGAACATGCTGACCATGTTTGGCCGACCCGAAGCCACGCAATGTACGGCTAATTTCAGCCGATATACGGCTGAAATCAGCCGAAGTGAATAGCCGCACAGCGTTCGGCTCACTTCACTTCAGGTCGGTTATTCACTCAGGTGCCTACGACAGCATTGTGAATAACCCCCCTTAGTAAACGCTTTTACCCTTTTAGTAAATCAACTAATTATACACCTGATTTTAAAGGTCTACCAAAAAGTAATATTTTAGTTATAGGTGAAGCCTGGTGGGCTTCCGGCTTCTGATATGTCTTGGATCCTTTTACTGGGAGATCTACCTGCCATAGTTCCTGATTTTGTGCTTGTCTTCCTTAGTGTATTGGGTGGTCCTCTCTTGTTGTGTGTCCCAGCTCCTCCGGTTACATTCCCAATAAAAAATACATACAAAATCCAGCAGGAAAGGTGGGAGCTCCTCATAACAGGCACAGCAGGGGAACAGACCCGGGAACTCAGCACAGGGATGGTGGGGGCCCCTGATAATGGGCACAGCGGGAGTACAGACCCCCGGAACTCAGCACAGGGATGGTGGGGGCCCCTCATAATTGCACAATAGGTGTACAGACCCCGGAACTCCGCACAGGGATAGTGGGAACCCTTCAAAATGGGCACAGCGGGTGTACAGACCCGGGAACTCAGCACAGGGATGGTGGGGGCTCCTCATAATGGGCACAGCGGGTGTACAGACCCGGGAACTCAGCACAGGGATGGTGGGGGCTCCTCATAATGGGCACAGCGGGTGTACAGACCCGGGAACTCAGCACAGGGATGGTGGGGGCTCCTCATAATGGGCACAGCGGGTGTACAGACCCGGGAACTCAGCACAGGGATGGTGGGGGCTCCTCATAATGGGCACAGCGGGTGTACAGACCCGGGAACTCAGCACAGGGATGGTGGGGGCTCCTCATAATGGGCACAGCGGGTGTACAGACCCGGGAACTCAGCACAGGGATGGTGGGGGCTCCTCATAATGGGCACAGCGGGTGTACAGACCCGGGAACTCAGCACAGGGATGGTGGGGGCTCCTCATAATGGGCACAGCGGGTGTACAGACCCGGGAACTCAGCACAGGGATGGTGGGGGCTCCTCATAATGGGCACAGCGGGTGTACAGACCCGGGAACTCAGCACAGGGATGGTGGGAGCTCCTCATAATGGCCACAGCGAGTGAGCAGACCCAGGAACCTAGCACAGGGATTTCACCGATAGAGTCCCCAAGAGGTATAAGAAATTTCAGGTGGGAATGGGCAGATTTTACTGGATTCAGAGACTCTCCACCTTCAATATCTATCAGGCAGTAGACTGCTAAGGTGTGTATTACTACCAGCTAGTCAGACAGACTTCTAATTATATCTACAGATCGATTCTATCAGTCAGACATTTCTCACTCTTCCCTCAATACACATACAGAGGTGTTCTTCTCTATCGTTACATAGGCCTCTGGAAAGAGAAAAACGTATATTGTGGACTAAACATCCTATACAAAGGCAGTGTATGTACTTCTGACTAAATGAAGAAAATAACACACAGCTACAGTTGCGGATCCTAATTTCCAATGGAAAACTTAGCGGATTCCAGGACATGCGCCTCAGGACATGTGCAGGACCAAACCAGGGCTGACGGATCCATATTAGATATGGTAGCTGTCTGCTAAACATGGACAAGATGTCAGCTAACTTTGCTGCCGCTTTCACAGAATCGTTTCTAAGCTAGACATGAATGTTCAATTGCTGCATGGATATTTCTGTACATTAATGAGATTTTCACTGTTAATGCGTCCCATATTGTGTTACCGTCAGACATTTCCTCGTCACCAGACCTCAGCCAGGAACCTTTCTTTCTGCAATCTCGCAGATGGGCCGTTTCTCCATCCTGCGGCGATTAGGTCTACTTCTTCCAGTTGTGTGACAGTCAGGTATTTTTGTGTCCAGTAGTAGCCAAGCATGTTTCTTTGTGTCCTGTGGCAATCAGGAGTAATTATTTGTGTCCTGCGGTAGTCGGGTATGTTTCCTTGAGTCCTGTGGCAATCAGGAATAATTCTTTGTGTCCTTTGGCAATCAAGTATTTTTTTGTGTGTGTGACCTGTGGCAGTTGGGTATGTTACTTTGTGTTCTGTGGTAATTAGGTGTGATTCTTTGTTTCTTGTTGCAGTTGTGTGCTTTTCTGTGCCATGTGGCAATCAGATATGTTTCTTTTATTTCCTGCGCCAACCAGGTATGTTTCTTTGTATCCTGTGGCAATTAGACATGTTTCCTGTAGCAGTCAGGTATGTTCCTTTGTGTTCTGTGGCAATGAAATATGTTTCTTTGTGTCCTGGGGCCATCAGGTATTTTTCTTTGTTTCTTGTGGCAATCAGGTATGTTCCTTTGGATCCCAGGGCAGTCAGATGTTTCTTTGTATCCTGTGACAATCAGATATGTTTATTTGTGTTCTGTGGTAATTAGGTGTGATTTCTTTTGCATCTTGTGGCAGTTGTGTGTGCTTTTTTGTGCCGTGTGGCAATCGGATATGTTTCTTTTATTTCCTCTGACAATCAGATATGTTTCCTGTGGCAATCAGGTATGTTCCTTTGTGTTCTGTGGCAATTAAATATGTTTCTTTGTTTCCTTGGCAGGTATGTGTGCTCTTTTGTGCCAATCAGATATGTTTCTTTTATTTCCTGTGGCAGTCAGGTATGTTTCTTTGTGTTCTGTGGCAATGAAATATGTTTCCTTGCGTCCTGTGGCCATCAGGTATTTTTCTTTGTTTCCTGTGGCAGTTATGTGTGCTCTTTTGTGCCATGTGGCAATCTGATATGTTTTGTTGTGCCATGTGGCAATTTGATGTTTCTTTGTGCCATGTGGCAATCTGATATGTTTCTTTGTATCCCGTGGCAATCAGCGATGTTCCTTGGTGTTCTGTGGCAGTTATGTGTGCTCTTTTGTGCCATGTGGCAATATGATATGTTTCTTTGTACCATGTGGCAATCAGGTATGTTTTCTGATGGCAATCAGGTGTGTTTCTTTGTATCCAGTGGCAATTAGGTGTGCCGGTTACCAGCAGGGCATGCTTTTTCTAATTCTTTGGCAGTTGGCTATAATTTTCCCGAAGCAGATCTCTGCTTTCTGTGGCGTTCAGAACATTTCTTTGTGTCCTACGGCGACCTGCCACATCCTGACCCTCAAAACATTGGTGGCACCGGGCCGGTTATCGGCGTTTTGGGAGAGTCGGTATAATTTTGGGCAGGAGGTAAGGTTATTTGGTTGTTGGTATCTCTTTATATGACTGTGTTTGGAATGCACCATAATCTCTCTTATTGTTTTTCTGTCTTCTGTTTCCAGATAATGTTTGTCAAGACAACAGAACAACATCAGACAGTTTTCTTCTGATTCACCGCCCAGTGCCGTGTTCCAACCTGAATCTTCTTGTTTCCCATTCAACCTCGCATTGGTTACTTTTGTGTTATTATCTTTATTTATTGATGTAAGACATATTAGCGTCCGCAGTGCTGACATCGGGGACGGATTTCCCGGAAGGCCAACCAAAGCCCCGCCTCGGGGCAGCAGGTAGTAGAGGGGCAGCAGGGGTGTGGGATTTCTGTCTCCCAACGCCCGGGACATGCAGTTCTGGGCACTGGGCAGGTAGTTGTTTTCTACATTTAGCCCTACTTTGGGCAAACAGGGCTAAATGTAGAGCAGGGAAGCCGCCGCTCGTTTTGTACAAGTGGTCTTGGTGATGTCGCCAAGATCACTTGTATGCAGCCTGCAGGGGGGGGGGGGGGGGGGCGGGCTCTTTC
>NW_017306591.1:528312-532886 GCF_000935625.1 Nanorana parkeri
GGGGGGTATTTGGCGGGTAGGGGGGTGCATTGAGGAAACTGGCCTTGGGGCAGCAAGGCCAGGTTCCAAGAGTAAATCCGGCCCTGGCGGACACCTGACCTTTCCTCCAGCGTTTTACATTTCCTTACAGGATATGCGTGTTTCTTTCGGCCAAGGGAAACCTATTACTGTATGGCCAGCCTAATCCAGAGGAGCTTACAATCTAATGTCTCCATTGTAGTCATGCCAGTGCAGACAGTAGGGCCTGTTCTAAATGTAAACTAATTAAACCCACCATGATGTTTTTGGTTTGTGTAGGAAAAAGGAGCCCAGGAAAGACATAATAATAGAAAAAATGTGTTTGGTACCCTGGAGCTCCGATATACCATATATATCCCTTTATATTAATTGAAGTAGGTCATCTAGGTCAAGTAACCAGAGTTAATGAGCACAAAAAAATGGTAACAGTGTTCTCAAAGGAGAAGACACTGTGGGAGATGGTTACTTAACCTTAAGTAACCATCTCCCACAGTGTCTTCTCCTTTGAGAACACTGTTACCATTTTTTTGAGCTCAGGAAAGACAACCCACACGAAACACGGATACAACAAAAAGATTTCCATGCAGAGTGTGCAAACTGGTGGAAAGTGATATAAAAAAATACAAACTGCAGAATCCGGAACACCCCCCCCCGCTTTGCATCTGCCAATCCCTGAGCTCACCTTCTGCAGAGCTGTTATGGAAGCTCAATCATTGTCAAGACGTCGCCTCACCTTTTTCACCATTTCCCGAAGGTAAACATGCAAATGACGGATAATCCCAAATGTCTATAGCTGACGCAGAACCATGCAGTGTATCGGTTACCAAACACTTACCATTTCTCTTGCTGGAATCTATATAAATATCTGATGCCCAACAAATCCAACTTCAGCTTCTGATATAAAATGTAACGTTTCCTACTTTCCATTACACATTGAGATTAGGAGAAAACAAGATGAGCTGTAAGTAAATAATTGAACAAACAAATTTAGACTCAATATACGTTATATATATATATATATAAATATGTCACTTTCAGAACCATTTTCAAAACAGAATAATACCCAAAAGATGTCATTTATTTATTTATTACAGATATTTATATAGTGCTGACAATTTACGCAGCACTTTCCATAGTTGCACATTCACATCAGTCCCCGCCCTCAAGGAGCTTACAATCTAAGGTCCCCATCTCACATGCATACATAGAGGGCCAATTTAGAGAGAAGCCAATTAACCTGCCATTTAATGTGTTCCAAATATTTGCAACAATTTAAGTTAGCCAATACAAAGTATCACTTGAACTCCAAACTTTCCATATTCATCAATCACTAACATGTTACAGATTCTACCAAACAAATAGTTATATTGAGGGAAACTTATCAAAACTGGAGCAGACAAAATCTGGAGCAGCTGTGCACAGCAACCAATCAGCTTCTCTCTTTCATTTTCAAATCTTACCTGAGCAAACTGAAGAGAGATGCAGATTGCTGTGGGCAACTGCTCCAGATTTTGATAAATCCCCCCCCACCCCCATTGTATTTAACATACAGGGGTACAGGCAGGGGCGTATCTGCCGCAAGGCAAACAAGGCGTTTGCCTGGAGCGGCAGATTCGCTGAGGGCGGCACCGGGCCAATTGCAGAAGGGTTACAGACCGGGATGTGATGCCCTCGTGTGACGCGGACGGCGGCTTGGGGTGGTGTGCAGACGGTGGGCGTCTTCGTTGTGTCATCATTGGTAAGTATGTAAGCCCCGGGGGTCCGTAAGGTAAATACACCGCTGGGAACAGGTACTCTTAAAAATTAGACCACACAGGGATTCATACACACACGCACACACACACACACACACACAGACACAATCATATACAGACACACAAAGGTTGAGCTTGATGGACCTGTGTCTTTATTCAGCCCCAAATACTATGTAACTGCACATTTATGAATATATCCAACACCAAGATACAGAAAAGGAAATAAATGCAATACAAGGAAATGTTCCCATAGCAACCAATATTTTAATTACACAATAAATGGAACCAAGAACTGTGATTGGTTTCTATGGGCAGCGACTTATTTTGTTCGAATTTTCTTCTCTCCAGTTTTAATAAATCAGCCCCCTGGTACGGATAGAGAACATGGGAGATTCACGCAGCCTAATGCAAAGCTAAACCCAGCTATAAGACAGCACCGCACACAGCACATTACCTTCATATAAAGTATTATTTGGAAATAATGTGATGTTCAGAGTAAGTCCTGACATGTCACAGAGTGCAAAATAATGGAACTGACGTGTTAATCTCTATCTATGATGATACATGAGATTCTTTTGATCATTTTTGGTTACATTACTTCGTGTCATAAGGTCTCCACTGTAGACTGTAAGCTCTTCTGTTGCTGCCTTTGCTTCCAGTCTGAGGTCAGTGAAGAGCCGATGTGTTTATTTCTGCAAAGATTCCATTTTATATTTCTTGGCAAATATTTCCACAAGAATGTAAAGACCTCGTGCCGAGCGCAGAATTCCCCAAACTTCTTAATTTGTTTCTGTGACTTCCCTCCCGCGCCCCGTCAGGACAGTATGTTATCTACAAAGTTTATATCGTGTAACAACAGCGCTGCGGATGCAAAATTATTCATTTGTTTTAGAACTATTATTTCTCTCTTATATGTAAGAATACAAAACATATCTATCTATCTAATATCTATCTCATATCTATCTCATATCTATCTATCTATCTCATACACACACACACATATATATATATATATATTTTAATATTATTTTTTTGGTAATGTTTGTTATTATGGTAATTTTTTAATTATCTTCTGACAGCCAGAATTCAGACATGCAGACCACTAATTAAATAATTTGCTTTGCCTCTGTCTGTCCATCTCTCGAAAAAAAATATGTTATTATTATTATTTACAGATTTAACTCTACATTTAAGTCAACAAAAAACAACTTATATTTACCATTGATGGTCGCTCAGCAAATGCAGAATAAATGTAGAAAAAAAAACAAGTGATGTCCTTATTGCCTCAGTCCGCTTGATGTTTTTGCCTCTCATGTAAAAGGCAGCCATTAATATTATGTCTATGATGACATTTTATATAGTCCTATCCCCTGTTTTCTTTATTATTCTCACCACCAACAGTTGTTTTCTACTATTTTATTTTTTTACTGCAAAAATAGATAAAAATAAACAAATACACAACATACAGTAAAGGACTATAAATGCTGATTCTTCTGACCTTGTGGTCATCAAAAAGAAAAAAAACTAAAACTGTGCAGGGCCGGGGGATTAATGTGACGGGATGGCTAAATTACTTCTCAGCCCTGGAAAAAAAAAAGAAGAAATTTATGCAGAAAAGCAGCTTCTGTCACAGAGGCAAAGCTAATTAAAGCATGCTTTGTGCATTCGCTGCATGGAAGTTAAGAAAAGAAAACTGGAGACATTTTCTCATTACACAATTAATGAAACAATAATTAAAACGTCCAGATTGTCCCACAAAACAATGCCTACTCCCGCTCGGAAAAGAGAATAAAAAACAAAAAAATGACTGTAGAAACAACAACAAAAGAAAAAGTAAAAAAAAAAAATAATAGGACATATATGAAACAGTTTCAGTTTGCTTTAAACTTCGAGACAAAGTTATTTACATAATTCAAGTTTTACAAATTGTATTTATGAGAATGACTACTAAAGTAATAATAACAATATAAGCACAATAATAATAAAATAATCATAATATAAACACAATAATAATATAGTAATAAATATAAACACAATAATAATAACAATAAAAATAATAATAAGATTAATAATACATATGTTATAGTTGGGGTTGCCGACTCTTTATGCATATCCTGTATAATGCAACAATATGTTAATAACAAACATAAATACTAACTGTAATACATCTGGAATTTTTAAAATTAAAAAAAAAGAAAATAAACGATCCCTGTGTATATCTCTCTATTATGTATGCATGTATCTCTCTCTATATGTATTTTTTTCTTTTTTTATACTTTATTATTTTATATTACAGTCGACACATAATTGGATTTGGTGTCTCTCTATATAAAAGAAAACCAGAAGTCTATAATATCCGCACAGCTCTATAAGAGGTTCATTGAATTACACCCGGAGCAGCCATGGATCACAGTGCATTCATTCTGCAGAGTCTGAGCGGCTTGAATTTGTGTTGCCATTATACACAGTTGTATGTGATAATTTGAGAAATTACAGCCACAAAATCCTTTTCAGCTATTAGTTGCTGCGCGCAGCGTGAACCCCGAGCAGACGACGCTCTCTACAATAAAGTTTTGTTAGTCAATTTGCAGGACGAGAGCGGCATTTGTTTTGTTTTTTGTCCGATATTTTTAATCGTTTTAGAGCGAGAGAGAGAGAGAGAGAGAGAGACTTATAAATCCCCAACATGGACTCACCCCATCCCCCTTCATATTATCCCTTACCCCTGATAATGTCCCCGGACTTACCTATTCCCCCCCATATCATCCTTTACCCCTAATAATGTCCCACTACCCCCCCCCC
>NW_017306591.1:532902-533836 GCF_000935625.1 Nanorana parkeri
CCCCCCCCCATCCCATATAACCTCCCCATATTCTTTGGCAATACTAAAATGTATTTGGTTCTGCCATTAAAACTTATTTGAATTGAATTGAAAGAGAGAGAGGAGGAGAGAGGGAGAGAAAGAGGGAGAGAGAGAAAGAGGGAGTGAGGAGAGAGAAAGAGGGAGGGAGAGAGAAGGAGAGGAGAGTGTGAGAGGGAGGGAGAAAGAGGGAGGGAGAGTGTGAGAGGGAGGGAGAGAGAAGGAGAGGAGAGTGTGAGAGGGAGGGGAAGGGAGAGAGAGAGAGGTAGGGGGAGAGAGGGGAGAGATAGAGGGAGAGAGAGGGAGGGAGAGACAGAGGGAGAGATAGAGGGAGGGGATTAAACTCTGCATGAGATTATCATGGGGGCTGCATAATCCCTGCGAGCCAACAGGGGGAGCATTTGGTCACAACACACTCACACATTGGGGGCTGATTTGCAGGCTTTTTACTTTGCAGGGGTATTATAGTTTGGTGAATGAGGTAAAAATCACTTTGCAAGGAATATTCAATCAGGTGCAAGGAAAATAAAATAAAATGATGATGATAATAATAAAAAAAGGTATTTCTGCTCGCACATGATTGGATGTCGGGAGTCAGCAGAGTTTCCCCTCATTCCCTAAGCTAAGGGCAAATTCCCATGCAAAGTGAACGGCCTGTTTGTAGTAAACCAACCCCAATGCTCTCAGCCTGGCCGCATAATTATACAAATTAATCATTATAAAAAAATATACATTATAGATTTCTTCTTTTTTTGTGTGCTCCTATAGAAAAATGAGCAGTTAACCCTTGCAGTCCGGGGGGAGCCCCACTGCAAGGGTTAAGATTTTATTTGCCTGGAGTTCTTCTTTAACTGCTTGCTTTGGCCTAGGGGCTGGAACAAAGAAAATATACTCACCTGATCCTCAGTCCTGCCGC
>NW_017306591.1:535072-536259 GCF_000935625.1 Nanorana parkeri
CCCCCTCCGGCTGTGGTATCTCCCTCAGTGTCCTCACGCCTAATGCAAGTGAATGGACTGCATTAGACATGATGACATCATGGGTCCCTAGACTGCTGGAGCCTGGGGGAGAAGAGGTTTTGGGGACCGGTCCAACAGCCAGGCGATGATCAGATAAGTATATCTTCTATAATCCATCCCCTAGAACAGCGGTCGCCATCCTTTCGGACCTCATGGACCACTAAATTCATCATTTTAAATCCCGCGGACCAACAGCTTGCACGGCACCAGAGAGTCCCAGGGCCCACCAAAATTTTCTCGTGGACCACCAGTTGGCGACCGCTGCCCTAGAACAAAACAAGCTGTTAACCGTAGCACGGGGTAGCCCCACTGTAAGGGGTCATTTTTAAAAAAATCCTGGGAGTTCCCCCTTGAAGCTAATACTGAATCTTTTAAAAAAAAACAAACATTCATCAACATAAAATCCTGCCGTCCTATACAGACAATAACACGATGTCCCCGAAAGCCGGCAGACCCGAACTATTTAAAATGTTTCCTTTTGTTCCCCCTTTTCTAAACCTGACGAAAGCTGCCGGTGGCACGTCATCTACACATCGTAACAGAAATGTAACATTCGCATGCTCCAAGATGGAGACTCTCATAGTTTAGAGTTAGGACCGCACTATAAGAGGTGCCTTGGCGCGGCTGTGCGGCTTTCACATTTTCTGCAGAAGACGTGTATCCAAACCTCTGTTATTAACCTTAGTGGTGAGACAGGTTGTTTTACATGCTGGTTTGTGAGTGTGCCATAATACCTTTCTACTGTGTCCATTGCTCGGGTCCCCCCCCTGGCCGAGCGGGGCCTCGATATTTGCTGCATTCTATGTGTAAACAGCAGGGGGGAGCTTTCCAGACACGCAGCTACGTACATCTTAACTTTATAAAATGTTCTTTTATGATTTCTTTGACTTTTCACCTGTGGAAGTGCCCGGAACACAACAATTAATGTGTTTCTTTTTTTAAAGCTCGCTATAAACGGCCTCCGAATTTATGAAATGCCCTCCGCGCGGCTCTCCCCCGAGACGGCGAATGTCTTTACATGAAGGCGGCGGGATGTGACGGCGGAGTATTTATGTTGTGGCGGGTAGAGACAGGTAATCCGCACGATGATTATGAGTTGACCGGATTAGCCGGGGCATTGTCTGCGC
>NW_017306591.1:536332-537206 GCF_000935625.1 Nanorana parkeri
CAGCCGTCCTCTGTACTAGGAAATAAAACATTGCTGGATATACATTCAATACTCTTTCATTTTGTATCGTCCATTTACATTTTATAATGTCCTTTGCATTTAAAAAAAAGTTTCTATAAAAACTTAAATTCACTGACAACATGTATATCTGGACTGCAGGCAGGCCAGCTAAGCACCCGGACTCTTCTACCACGAAGCCATGCGTCTAATGCGGTTACAACAGGCGTCATCTGGATGGGAGCATACGCGGCTCTAAAACCCGGATATATCTTTCAGCATTGATGGTGCCTTTCCTGATGTGCAAGCTGCCCATTCCATATGCACCCCCATACCATCAGAGATACCCATTCCATACACACTAATGCACCTCCATACCATCAGAGATACCCATTCCATACACACTAATGCACCCCCATACCATCAGAGATACCCATTTCATACACACTAATGCACCCCCATATCATGAGAGATGTCCATTCCATACACTAATGCACCCCCATATCATGAGAGATGTCCATTCCATACACACTAATGCACCCCCATATCATAAGAGATGCCCATTCCATACACTAATGTACCCCCATACCATCAGAGATCTCCATTCCATACACACTAATGCACCCCCATACCATAAGAGATGCCCATTCCATACACTAATGCACCCCCATATCATAAGAGATGCCCATTACATACACTAATGCACCCCCATACCATCAGAGATGCCCATTACATACACTAATGCACCCCCATACCATCAGAGATCTCCATTCCATACACACTAATGCACCCCCATACCATCAGAGATGCCCATTCCATACACACTAATGTACCCCAATACCATAAGAGATGCCCATTACATACACACTAATGCACC
>NW_017306591.1:537665-550057 GCF_000935625.1 Nanorana parkeri
GAATGCACATGTGCGGTTTAGCATTGTCCTGCTGAGATATACAAGGCCTTCCCTGCAACAGGCGTCATCTGGATGGGAGCATACGCGGCTCTAAAACCCGGATATATCTTTCAGCATTGATGGTGCCTTTCCTGATGTGCAAGCTGCCCATTCCATATGCACCCCCATACCATCAGAGATACCCATTCCATACACACTAATGCACCTCCATACCATCAGAGATACCCATTCCATACACACTAATGCACCCCCATACCATCAGAGATACCCATTTCATACACACTAATGCACCCCCATATCATGAGAGATGTCCATTCCATACACTAATGCACCCCCATATCATGAGAGATGTCCATTCCATACACACTAATGCACCCCCATATCATAAGAGATGCCCATTCCATACACTAATGTACCCCCATACCATCAGAGATCTCCATTCCATACACACTAATGCACCCCCATACCATAAGAGATGCCCATTCCATACACTAATGCACCCCCATATCATAAGAGATGCCCATTACATACACTAATGCACCCCCATACCATCAGAGATGCCCATTCCATACACACTAATGTACCCCAATACCATAAGAGATGCCCATTACATACACACTAATGCACCCCCATATCATGAGATGCCCACTCCATACACACTAATGTACCCCAATACCATAAGAGATGCCCATTACATACACACTAATGCACCCCCATATCATGAGATGCCCACTCCATACACACTAATGTACCCCAATACCATAAGAGATGCCCATTACATACACACTAATGCACCTCCATGGCTTTCCATGCGTTGCTCAGTGAAGTGACACCTACACACAGCTGAATATCCCGAAGCGTTCAGACTCTGAACAGAAATTAGAGCACGCCTCACTTCCTGGCTAGAGGACGTCCAGCATCTAGCTCTTTCCTCCCCAGCCTGACTGTCCTTGTCCCACCCCTTTCATTCATTGGATTTCAGTTCTGTCAATCATACAGGCTCAGCATCACACGTGGGCGTCACCTAGGGTAGTCTGCATGCAAATGAAGCCTGTTTAGGCATGCCCACTCCTCCAGACTGACACTTACCCATCAAGACAATGTAATATTTGCATAACTCCTCCCAAGAGCCGGCCCACTTCTTGTATCAGGACTGAGGCAGGGTGCTGTGATGTTTTCAGGAAGCTATGTACAGCTGGCCCCTCCCACCAGCCATGATCTGCATGCATTGCATAAAGAAGCATAAGGACCCAGTGGTGACATCACTGGGTATAAAATCAGGTATGTAATGAAAACAGAAAGGTTTATATTAAAATGTTATTATCACGTTGATGAGGGGGGGGGGGGGCAGGGAAGGTGAAATATAAGCGGATTAATCTTCAGCTTTAATCTCCTGGAGTGAAGTGTCAGGATAAGTACGATGTTTGCTTTCCATCCCCACGGCCTGTACATACATGAACGCTCCCGTCACTTGTCCAATTTACATTACGGATGTCGCTCATTGGTTACTGTACAGCAAGAAACTGTTTAATCAGCAGTGCCGAAAAAATCCCGTCATTCCTCTTCATGCCGCCAATGAGAGTATCGTGTTCTGGGGAAGTGTTTATATTAAAATTTTTTTTCCGTTTGGTATGGGGGGGGGGGTCAGGGAAGGTGAAATATAAGCGGATTAATCTTCAGCTTTAATCTCCTGGAGTGAAGTGTCAGGATAAGTACGATGTTTGCTTTCCATCCCCACGGCCTGTACATACATGAACGCTCCCGTCACTTGTCCAATTTACATTACGGATGTCGCTCATTGGTTACTGTACAGCAAGAAACTGTTTAATCAGCAGTGCCGAAAAAATCCCGTCATTCCTCTTCATGCCGCCAATGAGAGTATCGTGTTCTGGGGCTCCTGTACGGACCTGCACAGCTCCGCACAACATCGACACTGCCAAGGTGAGAATACGGAAGGTACCGCACAGTATAACCTCACCGACTGGAAGAGGGACATCTATAGAGGATGGCGGCAAATTAAAGGGTAATTCCACTTTCCCAGATGAATTTGGGAAAATTGAATTACACCCTAAAAACTGGCATACCTTTCCCTTCTGCCAGTGCCAGCTCGTTGGTCAGTGCAGTCACCTGAATGTGCTGACCAATGAAAAAAAGCTCCTTGCTAAGAATCGGTCATGTGACCGCGCTGACCAATGAGTGCTCACCATTTGTGACTGAAATTTTAAATACAGAACACAGGGCTGCGCCGCCGTTTACAGAGTATGGATAGGACACCGGCACCGACGGAGGGGAAGGAGCGTTCGGCCGAAGAGAAGTATAGCGGGGTGTGGGGAGAGAAGGGGCCAGATTGGAGAGGGTAATTCCATTTCCCCAAATTCCCCTTGGAAAGTGGAATGACCCTTTTTAGTGCCGGTTCACACCTGGGCGTTTTACAGCGCTGATCGAAGCGCTGTAAAACGCTCAAGCAGTGAAATCCCATTAATTCCAATGGGCATGGTTCCCACCTGGGCGTATTTAAGCGCTTCACAGCGTGCTGAAATACGCCCAACACCCGAACTAGTACAGTAGCTTCTTTTGGGGCAACAAACGCGTTTCCGAGGGCTACCTGGCTGTATCCCAATGGATACGCGCGGCAAATACGCCCCAAAGAAGCTCCTGTACTTCTTTGGGCGTAGGGCGTTTTGTAGCGCGTTCATACGGCCTGTAATACGCCCAGGTGTGAACCATACCCATAGGAAATAATGGGATTTCGGTGTTTGAGCGTTTTGCAGAGTGTAGGAACGCGTTACAAAACGCTCAGGTGTAAACGGGGCCTAAATCGCGATAAAAACGCGCGGCCCGAAACGCGTTTATTACGAACGCCCAAGCGTGAACCCAGCCTAAACTTCAGCTTCAGCCCAAAGAGGCTCCATAAAGTAACAACGCTTGCTCTAAACTGGCTTCTCTAGCATAGTACCTGCCTAGGATTCCAGCCTTCCATGTTTGTTGGGGTTACCGCGTCTTCTTTACATGAACCACAGACAGGGCGAGGGAGGAATACAAGAGACTTCAGAGGGTGCAGACACAAACCCTAAAGACGGGAGAATAAAATGCACAGAGGCCTCCATTTACCTGCATGCAATTTAAAGATTAGATGGATATTTTTTTTTTTATGTAGCCAAGAATGAAATTCCCTGTGATATTTAGCGCACGTAGCAATCAAATGAAATAGACTTTCAAGTCCCTGGCCTAATCTGTCCATGTAATTGCAGCACAGTGGTTAATAAGGGAGCCATTTAATAGTCATGTCCCCCCTCAGTCTGTGCTTGCTGGTGTCCTGAGGGTACAGCGGTGTTTCCTGGGCTGCGGGTCACGACCCAGTCACTTTATAGAGGCTTTAATGTTCAGTAAAAGTCCCCAGACTCAGTGGCAGGAGGGACACAAGGCTCGGTGCATTGATAGGAAACCCCAGAGGTGAGGACGGCCGACTGAGAAATAATTAGGCTGGCGGGAGGCATGGGGACCTCAGACACCATTGCCACAAACTTGTGACTTCCAGTCTCTTTAATTTCTATTGTGTCGCCGGGAAGGGCCCGACTGTAAGCTCTGCGGGGCAAGGCCCGCTGTGTCTGCGCTGATAGGTGTGATGTGACGTCTGTCCCCAACCATGATCTGCTGAATGAAAGTACAAACCCGACATCATGCAAAATCATTGTCATAAAACTAATTTAAAATTAATTAACAACTAAATGAATAAAACTAAATGTAAAGGGCATCACACAGCAATGAACTGGCCCCAGAACAGCCAATAACAATTTGGAAAATCTGTAACACCCGCCTTGTAAAATTACTTTATTGATGGGGGTCCCCGTCTGCCAGATTTTGCATTACCGGTATAACTGGTTGGTCTAAATTAATCAACAACCTCATCTGATGCCCACGATTCAAAGAGAGCTTTCCCTGCTTTGTCCCTGTCTTCAGCTGGCCATATGCTGGTACATTTTTGACCAGGTCCTGCTCCAGTAGTGTGTGGCCCCATTGACACCCCCCATTGGACAGAAGTTGATTTTTCGGTCTATTGTTATCGGAGTATCCAGTTCTGAAAGTTCTTGGCAGAACAGTGACTGCGGCCAATTTGGGTATCCTGACTAGGGATGACCAGTGAAGGTCACAAGGGGGGGGGGGTGCGGCCCGCCATTGCAGGGGTGACAGTAATTTTGGTGTCAACCCCTCTAAAAAGTCAGGCACTCGGTCATGGACAGTGTCAGGAGAGAGGAAGGGACCCAGCGGCATACCTCATCCCGCCGGGTGAACGTCCCCTCCTCTCCCTGCCGGCGTCCATCACCAAGATGGCTGCGCATGCGTGATGAAGTCATCACTCACGTGCGAGGTGACGTCACGCGCACTCGCGATGGCGACACGGTGGGGTGTCACGCGGTCTAGAGACCGGGTGACACCTTGCCTCGGGACGCCCCTGGGGATGATGTCAGGTCTGGGCCAAAACCAATCTGAACTCCTCTGAACAAGGAAATGGCACCCAATCAGCTGCGGGCCGGGCATTCCTCGCCCACCAGCTGCATGTAAACAAAGATGCGGGATGCTTTTGCTGATGTAATTTACCTTATATGCTCATATTGGATGAGTGTCATTTACCAAATATAGACATGTAGCCATATAAGGTCAATTACATCACTGTATCCCGCCCCTTTACCTACACCAAGCTAATTGCGAACCAGCGGCTGATTGGGCGGATTGGAAAGAGCTTCCTTCCAGTTCAGGGGAGCTCAACTTTGGTCCCAACCCGAGTCGATCCCCAATCCTGACAGTGGCACACCCGCTGCTGTCAGAAAACAAGAGCCCAGAAGGGGGGCATTCCCTTATACACGCTGTTTAGTGTGGATGGCGAATGCAGCATTTAGTGTATGCCCAGCCAGGGTTATGTTGTCAATCGGCATCTTTTACTTGAGTGGTTGGGACACAGATACATTGGTTGGGAAGGTAAGAGAAAGTTTTTCCTGGACCTTGATATAGACAAACTTATCCTTAAAACACTGAGAAAAGTTGTGAATGATGTAGCACCGACAGCATTCATTCAGCAGCTCATGTCCGATATTCATTCACTGCACAGTGCTATGTGGAGGCCACCATACTGGTGTAGGCTGCCACCAGACAGTGCTCCCAATTCCTAAATTCCGCCTATTGATGATGTCATCAGTATAATCCAGAACTAGAAGAATTAGTGGGCAGGATAGGACTCGAATGATGCCAGTGCCCAGACAGGCACCTGTAAACCAAAAACAGAGGGTGCCTAGGCACTGACACAGAAGTGTTCAATTATAAGCTTATCAATCCCTTTTAGACAAACTTTTAAGTACATAAACCCTTAAAAAGTGTTGCTGACGTAAGAATTTGACTCAAATGTCTCTAATGCATGTCCAAAAATGCAATTGGGTCACCTCTGTATTGGGTTGTCGGATGTCCCAATGGCATACCAGAGTCTGTATTGGGTTGTCGGATGTCCCAATAGCATACCAGAGTCTGTATTGGGTTGTCGGATGTCCCAATGGCATACCAGAGTCTGTATTGGGTTGTTGGATGTCACAATGGTATATCAGGGAGCCTGGGATTGGGGACCCACCATTTGGTGATTTTCTTACAATGAGACATGCGTGAAGCTACCTTCTAACTACTACACATCAGGACTGGGCATGTTGTCTTGACATGACTGGTTTCGGATGTCCCAAAGGCATACCAGAGTCTGTATTGGGTTGTCGGATGTCCCAACCGCATACCAGAGTCTGTATTGGGTTTGTCGGATGTCCCAATGGCATACCAGAGTCTGTATTGGGTTTGTCGGATGCCCCAATGGTATATCAGGGAGCCTGGGATTGGGGACCCACCATTTGGTGATTTTCTTACAATGAGACATGCGTGAAGCTACCTTCTAACTACTACACATCAGGACTGGGCATGTTGTCTTGACATGACTGGTTTCCTTTAACAATTTCAGCAGAATCTCATTTGAATCCATATCTTGATGTTTGCTGTAATGGAATCCATGCATAGTCCGCCTTTCATTCAAAACTTGACGGTTTACGATCTAAACCAGTGATCCTCAACCTGTGTAACCTCAGGACCCACATTTGTCCTCGGCCATTAAGTTGCAACCCAAGTCGCACTGCAATGGAACGCACGGCATTGTTTCCGGTGCGGGTGATTGAACTGTGGGCGGGAGGTGTGTTTGGGGTGCCATTCAAATGAATGACAACGCACCTCCCACACCGTAGTAGGTGCGATTGCATGGTACAGTGCAGTAATCGCACAGGACTGTTCAATTAATGCATTAATGCATTGTACTAGTGTGAACAGGCCCTAAAAACACTGACAGACACACACAAGGGACAACATGGTAGTTGGTCCCCAAACACAACAAATGATGTTCTTGTCAATAAAGATATTTACTAATTTGAGTACTGAAAAATGCAGATATAATATATGATAAATATATAATATAGAACATGACCTAGAAGCTTTTAACAATGTTGCTTCCGCCTCTGTTAGGAGAATGTCATACATGAGCGTAATCTAGTTTTATGGTTAACAGTTCCGCATATCACTTGGATGGCAGATGACCCCTCAGCACCCGTGTGGTCATCCACTGCCCAGACAAAATGTTTGGTTTGCTCTGTTAGTGTGGGCTAACAATGTTACATACGGTGTCTGGTCCACCATGAAGAACACTGAATTTCAACACTTTTGGCGGTGAACTGATGAAACATTAGCCACACATCGGCTTAGCAGGTCATATGACTCTTCCGTCAAGCTGATATTAAACTATTGTGAAACTCAAGGATAAGTCATCTGAGGGGTTCCCTGCAATGCATAATGCGCTGGGCCCATGGCCATGTACTTATGTTCATTCATTTACAGCCCATTTCCCTTAGATATAAACAGCAACAACATATTACAAATTGCATTAAACAGTACATCTGCATAGAGCTTGTACAATCTTCTGTTCCAGGGCCAAGTCTCTGCTGAGGAAGGAATAAATTGGGCACTGAACTAGCAACAAGACCCCATACAAATGGATAACTGCTGCCCAATATGTGCAGTAGCCCACACAGCAGTGGCCTAACTATAGCCATAGCAGCCCAGGCAACTGCTATGGTGCCTGGGGGTGGAAGGGGGCCCAATTAGGTTGTTGAGGCAAATTAAACATAGAACATGTGAAGATAATACAGTACTGTATCATTAAGGGTAGGAGTGGTTGCAGTTGATGACAACTGTAATCCCATGTAAAGTCTACAGTGTAGAGACGACTTCAGATGCACAAGAGAAGCCTTTGGGATCTTGGCATCGTTACTCGCAGCTCAGAGAGAGGTCGTCAGGGGGGCGTAGCAGTATGAGAGGATTGTATCACAGGAGGAGCAAGGAAGCAAGATATTGGCAGGAGCACAATAATCTGGCAAACAGGAAGTGCAGAGGCTTGGCTTAAATACGAAGTTCAAGGGAGGACCAAGGAGTTCAGCAGAAACTAGGTTTACCTGAGGACTACACAGGAGATCAGGCAAGGAGCTATCCAAGGTTCTCAGGTGGTTCTGCAGGTAGAGCCACCGCCAGCTACAGCAGAGGCCCTGGGTTCAGATCCGGTTCCTGACATTGAGCTTCATGATTTTTTCCATGTCATACTACACATAAGAAACCAAGATGGGCATTCTTAGTGTTGATGGCTTTTAATATGGAGGAACCTATTCCATAAATCAGCATGGCACAGGGGTGTAAACCGTCTCCAAAATTGTATGAGGTTGCACTGTAGGCACTACAGAAATGAACCCCTCCGCTAACTGTCATGGACAGAGCTCCATATCCACTGAGATAAGAACTGTCCAGATGATACAGAAGCATATCGGGGGCTTCATGACGGCACAGAGGAGCACAGAGTGCATTAGGAGTCAGTAGATGAAAGAAGGAACACTGGGGCACAGTTAGAGACACTAGATGATATAGGATGCTCTGGCTTACACTTGGAGACATGGGATGTATTGACGTTTACTTGAGTCACTTGATGATACAGGATGCTCTGGGCTGCACGTTGAACCAATGGGGTACTTGAGCCACTAGATGACGCAGGGCATATTGGGTCGCACTAAGAGATATGGAGGCCCACGTGACACACTGGAGATACTGAGGCACACGGAATGCAATGGAGTCACTTGGGTGCATAAGAGGGGTAGTACAGTGAACGCTGGCAGCTGCAGAAATACAGAGAACACATAGGACTGGAGGCAGGTATAGAGGGCATAGGTAAGATCACAGCAGCAGGGGGCAAGACTTAGGAGTAGCAATGCATTGCTCAATGGCCAAGCCAAGCATCGTCATTCTCTTTGAGCTGGGACCGGACATAAGAGCTGTCTATGGATTTGCCACCACACCGGCACTCTAGGTAAAACCCAGAAGTGCCTGCAGAGGAGACCCAGTGCTAGATCCCAGTAGAGGTGAGTGGTACACTGATGACTGCTCCACTGGAATATATAATGTACTTTATACAGTGCTGCCATATTCTGCAGAATTTCACAGAGTACTGGGATCTATTATTTTCAGTTCCTGCCCCTAAAAGGAACTTAGGCCACAACATCCCGCACAGTAGCCACAGAGACACCAGTGGAGAGCCAGTTTCGGGTGGAAGGACGATGTAGACCCAATAACAAAAATCTCATCTGAACTTTACCATGTTGATGTCATTTGAAGTTGTTTTAAATCTTTCTAAATCTAAAGCTTTCTCTATTATAATACCTAGTGGCCCACCCATGAAGGTCCTTGCTCAGCCAGTTCCCGTAATAGAGTGACAACTGTCTTTAAACTGTGATGCTGCATTGTCACCAATCAGGATCACCCACAAAAACACAAATATACAGAGATTTCACTCAGACCCGGCCCTGGGGGAAACTAAACCCTATGTGCAAGACCACAATGCTAGCCATAAGTCAACACACCACACAGGCCTGGGCAGAATATATACAAATCTGGCTTAGTGGCGATAAGCGGTTCTGCATGTGGTGTGGACCTCGAGCACGTCGGCACCTCGGATGTGGAGGTGTTGGTACAAAGCCCCAGTCCATCCCCAGAGTTATCTAATGAACATTTTGTCGCATAACAAGCGGGAACAATAAGAGTTATTGACTTCCTTGAACTCCGCATGTCAGTGTCTTGTGACACTGACTGAGGGTTGCTGAGCCGCACAGCAGCCACTGTCACGGGATGCAGACTCTGTTCCCAGAATATGGCATCTACAATACAAAACAAAACCACCACAGTGGAATGTGACACGAGAGTTACAGTGTACATTATCACAGAGGGCTGTTGGTGCAACTGCTCTAAAGGGCTTCTTACAAATCTGTACACTTATTTATCTGAGAGTCTGAAAGGAGCCGCCTTATTTCCAACAACAGAGCAGTATGGATGGGAGAACAAGATGGAGAACAACAAAATAAACTGGTGCCAGGTGCAAGAAATGTGCATCCTGTTCCTGGCTTCTCCATAGACTAAACAAGAGCAATCAGCCAACCAATATGTTCATGATCAGACGGTGGTTCAGATGATGGTGGGTCAGATAATTGTGATCCAGATCATGGTGGGGAAGATGATGGTGGTTTAGATGATGGTGGGCCAGATAATGGTGATCCAGATGATGGTGGGTCAGATAATGGTGATCCAGATGATGGTGGTTCAGATAATGGTGATCCAGGTGATGGTGGTTCAGATAATGGTGATCTAGATGATGGTGGGTCAGATAATGGTGATCCAGATGATGGTGGGTCAGATAATGGTGATCCAGATGATGATGGGTCAGATAATGGTGATCCAGATGATGGTGGGTCAGATAATGGTGATCCAGATGATGGTGGGTCAGATAATGGTGATCCAGATGATGGTGGTTCAGATCATGGTGGGTCAATGCATGGGCATGAGCATTTGCTCAGTGCTGAGATATTCAAGGTTTCCTCCAGGTACTTCATATATCCCACAATCTAAGAGTGCTGCGAATTTCTTTTTGCGTCCTTTTTTTGTGAGTGGAAAGATTAGCACCCCTTTTAGGTTCTTACTGCTATCTGGGTTTCTTATTCAATGTCCGGGTGCCAGCTACATAACCAGACAGGAAGATCTGCAACAACAACAACACAGGCAGACATGCCGGATGTCTCATTTTTGATGCCCAATTACCATTTTTGTGTCTATGTTCCTCTTGTAGTTTTCCCCTCACTTTGTATTTTTTAAACTGTTATTACCCAGTAAAGCCGGGTATATAGTTATACAGGTGTAGAATTTTGTTTGAGAAATGAGTTTTCGGAAACGTTCGACTTTCTAAAAGTTGATGGGGGCAAATTTTTGCTCAAAACAATGAAATTCCAACAATGGTTTCCATTCATTCCAAAGTCAAATGTTAAACCTAGGGATGCACTGATACTGATATTATTTTTCCCGGTATTCGCCGATAGCGAGTACCGAAAAAGGGTGCCTTGAATATCAGGTAGTCGGGCAACGGATCATAACCTGTCGCCCGGCTTCCCGATTGCCTGGGAAGCTGGTGTTCTATCAAAAAAAGAACACCAGCTTCACTTGTCGAGGCTGCCTGGCGACAGGTCAAGAGGTGCTGTCCAGATTCCTGATTTGTCAGGAAGCCAGGCTGCCTAGCAACACAAGTGAAGCCAGCTTCCTAGCCAATCAGGAAACCGGGAGGCAGGTCAGGACGTGCCGCCCAGCTTCCTGATTGGTTAGGAAGCCAGGCTGCCTAGCAACAAGTTGGCTTCCTAGCCACTCGGGAAGTCGGCAGGCGGGTCATAAACCACTGCTTGGCTTCCTGATTGGAAAGGAAGCCGGTTCCATGCTCCCTCAGCACTGCCGGGCAAAGGGAGATCTCCCTCTGATCAGAAGTTCCGGTATCAGAGTTAAGTATCGGAGCATTTGGGCGAGTACGGGTACTCACCCACAAACTCGATATCGGCACCAATACCGATACTAGTATCGGTATTGGTGCATCCCTAGATAAAACCAAAAAACATTTTGCCATTACGGAATGGTTTGACTGAATTTTTGTATGAAAAGCTACCAGTGTATGGCCAGCGTAAGCGAGGGGGAAAGTCACTTTAAAAATAAAGTTTTGGCCCGAGATAGACTGGCACACGCATCTACACAATTGTAGATTGCAATTACTGGTTACCATTCGATACCCTGTGTATCCCATAACTTACTGTGGGTGTTACTGATGTTCCGATGTCCATTACGCAAAACTGTTGCTACCTATATGCGATTGACAATATGCCACTTGTAGCGGATACCTTTGTTATACTTTTATAGACCAATAAAAATGTATTGAACTAAAAAAACCCCCCAAACAAGATAAAGTTTTGGCTGAACACTTTAAAGGAGAACTATGAGGGGGGTGCTTTTCACTCACCTCATAGTTCTAGCCGACCTGTGACAATGAGACTGTCACAATACCGGCGTTCGCTCACCTCTCGATCCTGTCACGGCTCTCTGCCGTGACAGGGGAGGGGCTGGATTCCCTCCCCGCCAGCGCTGACTGGTGGAACAGACGGGGGAGGGGGCGGGTACAGCTGGCTCTGCCTCTAGATAGGCAGAGCCAGCTGTCAGTCACGCAGCTGGGCGGATCCCGGCACAATTGTCGGGATCCGCTTCAGCTGCGGCGTCTCAGTATACCGCCAGCTACAGCTCCCTATATACTGAGCTTAGGGTGATGGGAGGATGCCAGTTTGTGTCCTCCTGTTACCCTAAACAGCCTTAACCCCATAGTTCTCCTTTAATGAGCTTTTAATGAGCACTGCGGAAAACGTCGGTGCTACAAAAATCAGCGAAATAAGTAAAATTGTTTTTGTCTTACGCAGATTCGGGATAAGTCATCACATACTTGTGTTTAATAATATGTGTGAATATGATAATACAAAAGTGAAATGACTCTGCGCCATAACATGCCGCATAATGCACACTCATACGTGACAGGAGATCCCCATGGAAAGCCACAATGAGGTCTGCGCATGAGGAGTCTATCCGGAGATCTGATTCCCAGAAACGTGGATCCGTCAGAATTCTGCCGAGTCCTGAACTGATACTGTCACCTGGTGGCCAATTCTCCCAAAACGCTGCAAAGCCGAATACATTCATATCATGGACCCGAGACGCTCCACCTGTGATCTGCATGTCCCAGCTTCTCTCAAGAGGTCACTTTCTCATTAATAACATAGAAGAGTGACCAGGAGCGGCCCGAAGAACAACAGGGAGCAAGGTCTTAAAGGACCCTGCTACGTTTTATGTGCATCACGCAGCATTCTCAGTGCAAGTGCAGAAAAAAAGAAACCTTATAGGGTTCTGGGGGGGGGGGGGGGGGGGGAAGAAGT
>NW_017306591.1:550677-555578 GCF_000935625.1 Nanorana parkeri
CCCAAAGCCTCTAACAGTCACCTGCATGTGAACAACAGATCTTACGAGTGGGCCCAATACTTTCAAGAACTCTGGGCAAATAAAATCTTAACCGCTGCAGTTGGGCTACATCCGCACTGCAAGGGTTAAGTGCTCGTTTTGTCTAGGGGGCTCAAATAACAGGGATACATGCACCCTAAATGTGGTTGGCTCCTAGGCTAGTCCCTTCAGCCTGTCTCCCTCTCCACTCCAGCGATGGAATGTTCCTCTGCGCCCTCATGTCCTATACAGTGTATTGGACATGATGACTCACAGGACCTTAGTGTAATGATTCGCTGCCCGGCTTCCTGATGTCGGAAGTTCCGATACCGGGATAAGTATTGGGAGCATTTGGATGAGTACGAGTACCCGTCCAAATACTTGGCATCGGCACCGATACTAGTATCGGCGCATCCCTACTGATGATGTCACTGCTACTTTTACAAGGTCATATCTGGGTTTATTAAGGCGTTTAGTGCACACTAAGTGGATTTGCATCCCTTGTGGCGATTGAGGAATATACTTTGAAGTGTTAGAGTTCATCAGCGTTGCACATTCACATAGCGTAGGTTCTGCATGCAGCGGATTTCTGTGTGTACACGATCGTCCCGTATACGGTTTGATATCCAGTATCCAGCACATCTTCCCAGCTCTTATTACTGGCAGCGGAGTGTGGAAACCGTCCTTTGAAGGGTCTCCGCAGCCCCAGAGAGGTCATAAATCTCCTCTGTTTCCCTCGCACTGTCTTGCCCGTCAGATTTATGTACACATGCATGATTATATTAAGTGGAATGGAGAGGGGAGAAACACACACTCATTTGCTACTCTGACAAGGGCTGAATGAGCGTACAACATGGAACGTGCATCAAGTAGCACAGCTTGTGCGTGTAATTATCATTGTGCAGCACTTTACAGGGTTGTATTTGCTGAGGGAAATGACATCAAATACAAGAGGGCCTAAAGACCTTGAGATTTGACTGAAAAGATAACCGCGTACATGAAGCACTGGAACTAAAGCCTCGGCTTTGTATTTATCATAAACACGTCACTTGTGATCAATATAGCACTCGGCAATAAATACGTATTTCCAAAAATGCCCCCAAACACATTTTAGGACAGTTTTCAGACACTCAGCGCTGCTCCTTGAACCTGGGAGTGTGCACGCCATCCAAAGTCTCCTGATTCTCCTCTTGGGACTGCATGTCCCATCATTCCTAGCGCCAGTGCCCATACGTGTCCCCTCAATGACAAATCCTACTGGTCTGCCTTTGCTAGCGGCATTACCCATGTGTGCCCCATCAATGACACATCCTGTTTGTCTGCCTTTGCTAGCGCCACCGCCCATGCATGCCCTATTATTGACAAATCCTACTGATCTGCTAGTGCTTGTGGCATCGCCATGTGTGCCCCATCAATGACACATCCTATTGGTCTGCCTTTGCTAGCGGAAACGCCCATGTGTGCCCTGTCATTGACAAATCATATTGGCCTGCCTTTGCTAGTGCCATTGAACATCTGTGCCCCATCACTGATAAATCCTACTGGTCTGCCTTTGCTAGAGGTATTGCCCACATGTGCCCTATCATTGACACATTCTACTGATCTGCCTTTGCTAGCACCATCACCCACGTGTGCCCCATCATTAACAAATCCCGACGGCCTGCCTTTGCTAGTGGCATCGCCCATGTGTACCCCATCATTGACACATGCTACTGGCCTGCCTTTGCTGGTGACATCACCCTTACGTGCCCAGTCATTGACACATCCTACTGATCTGCCTTTGCTAGCACCATCACCCACTTGTGCCCCATCATTAACAAATCTTGCCGACCTGCCTTTGCTAGTGGCATCGCCCATGTGTACCCCATCATTGACACATCCTACTGGTCTGCCTTTCCTGGTGGCATCTCCCATACGTGCTCCATCATTGACACATCCTACTGGTCTGACTTTGCTGGTGGCATCACCCATACGTGCCCCGTCATTGACAAATCCTACTGGTCTGTCTTTGCTATCAACATCGCTCATATGTGCCCCATCATTACCAAATCCTACTGGTGTGCCTGGGCTAGCACCATCACACATGTGTGCCCCATCATTAGCAAAATACTCTCACCCTGCCTCTTCCAGCGCCAACATTCACAGTCAGCTTCTGCACATCGGGATGGAGTCCTCCACCATGAGCGTTCACGAAAGGGTGGCTCCGCAAAGAAATGTAGTCCACCATTCAGTTTTTTGTAACCTGATTTGTAGTTATGACCCCGGTCGTTGGCTGGCTGGCATGTATTTTTTTGTGCACATAGACTGGCTACGCTCTATTTGACGTTAGTATGAATTATGAAGCAAAACCCGACAGAAGACAAAATACCCATGCAAGAAGCTTCTGATGGAAGTGAGCTAGTGTCAAGACACTGACAGCTCAGTCTAGGATTTTACCACCCAGGGACAAATTAGTGATCCAAGAGTCTCAGAATGGTGACTGTCAATGGCAGTGGTTACTCCTTCTCACTTAGGTACCCTGGTTCACAATTCCATTCTATAGTACAGAGGTAGGCAACCTTAAAAGAGAACTATAAGGTAAGTGTTTTTCCCCATAGTGCTCTTTAGGGTCACGGGAGGACATATACTAGCGTTCTCCCGTAACCCAAAGCTCAGTATATCGCGGGCTATTGCCCGCGATATACTGCGAGCGCTGCAGCCGGAATGGATCCCGACATTACTGTCGAGATCCACCCAGCTGAGTGAGTGACAGCTGGCCCTGCCTATCTAGAGTCAGAGCCAGCTGTACCCGCCCCCTCCCCCGTCCGTTCCGCCAGTCAGCGCTGGAGGATCGTAGAGGGGGGTAGGAATCCCTGAGGGCAGCGGTGACTGACAGTCACTGCAGGGAGATGATCGAGAAGTGAGCGGGTCGGTGGCATGTTTCTGCTCACTTCCCGATCGATAGGTCGGCTCTAACTATGAGGATGAGTGGAAATCACTCACCTCATAGATCTCCTTTAACACTCCAGCTGGGGTAAAAATGCAAATCCCATCATGCCTCTGCCTCTGGGAGTCATGCTTGTGGCTGTCAGAGTCTTGCAATGCCTCATGGGACTTGTAGTTCCACAACAGCTGGCATGCCGAGGTTGCCCACCCCTGCTATAGTACTTGGCATCAGACTCATTCTAAATCTCTACCACAGTGCCACCTGGTGGAAGGCAGCGCCGCTGCCGGGCCGATTTATATAACAATGGTTATAAAACATTTCTGAATAATAGTATTTGGCTTATCAAACACCTTCCTGTTACTATTTATACCCCGTGGGGTTGTGTGTTAGTATTGTGGCAGCCTCGTGTTTCAGGAACTGAGCTATTGTAGATTAACTCCTCATTCACAAATCTTTTCTTAGGAACAACTTCTTATCGCCGCAGCTTGAACTAAGTGAATTATAGCTGCCAGTCTGCAGTTTAACGTTTGCAACAGTTTTAACATCATTCTCCGCATGAGGATCACACTCGCTCTCGTTCTGAGAAATACTGAATCCTTTCCAAGAAAGGGACGGACGGCTAACAAAGACTATGCAGGAGCTGGAGGACTACAAGTCACATCCCGGAGGCTGGAGCTACTGGGGCTTGTGCTGAAGGGGGTTTCTGCTTCAACATGTTGTCTCACGATTGCGTTGGTCAGTCAGGCTAATGCTTAAAGGAGAACTATGGGGCTAAGTCTTTTCCCCTTAGTTCTCCTTAGGGTAACGGGAGGACACAAACTAGCGTCCTCCCGTCACCCTAGGCTCAGTATATAGGGAGCTACTGCTCGCGGTATACTGAGACGCCGCAGCTGAAGCGGATCCTGACAATGTGCCGGGATCCGCCCAGCTGCGTGAGTGACAGCTGGCTCTGCCTATCTAGAGGCAGAGCCAGCTGTACCCGCCCCCCTCCACCGTCTGTTCCGCCAGTCAGCGCTGGCGGATCGGAGCGGGGAATCCCGCCCCTCCCCTGTCACAGCAGAGAGCCGTGACAGGATCGAGAGGTGAGGGAACGCCGGTATGTGTTCTCTCACCTCCCGATCTACTGAGCCGACCTGTGGCTAGAACTATGAGGTGAGTGAAAAGCACCTCCCCCCATACTTCTCCTTTAAGGACTCATTCACATGAGAATCGGCCGGCACGTACAGCTCTGTGCTGCGTGCACGGCCGTATCAGGCAGCTCCCAGGAAGTACAGGTGCTGCGTGTGATTAGTATGCAGCCCCTGTCCTTCTCTATGGGAGTACGCAGCCATACGCCGCCCTAAGCTTACCCCAAGCGCATGTCTGTACGGGTGTGGGTGTCCCGGCTTGGACGCAGACAGGATCCATCCTGGCAACGGAATACAGGTGTGGTGATGTCATCCATTCATTCTTCCTCCTGGCCATGTTACTGGACGGGAGGAAGAGTCTGTAGGAGCCAGAGCGTTCCACCCGCCATACACTGATTGTGGTCGCAATGCTTTACTGGATCCTATGCAAAAAAATACGACATGCACTTTATTTCTTTTATACGGAAGCGATCATTTATTATTATTTTTCAAAAAAATGACATTTTCTTTAGAAGCTGAATATCCTTGCAGTGTCCCCTCCCCCTACACACTACTAGGGCTAAATGCATGTTATGCAACTCCATTTGTCCAGCTGTTGTGAAACTACAAGTCCCATGAGGCGTTTGAAGATTGACAGTTACAAGTAGGGATGCAACGGTTCCAATACTAGTATCGGTGCCGATGCCGAATATTTGGTACTCGCCCAAATGCTCTGATGCCTAGATCGATACTACCGGTATCAGGAAGCCGGGCAGTGCCTCATTACACGCTGCCCAGCTTCCTGATTGGCCGGCTCCATGCTCTCTCGTCACTTGTGACGAGAGAGCATG
>NW_017306591.1:555788-570207 GCF_000935625.1 Nanorana parkeri
CCAATCAGTAAGCCGTGCAGCGTGTAATGACGCGCTGCCCGGGATCCTGATTGGTTGGAATCTGGCCAATCAGGAAGCCAGGCACCGTGTAATGACGCGGCGCCCGGCTTTCTGATTGGTCGGGAAGCCGGCCCCATGCTCCCTCGTCATGGGGTGATGAGGGAGCATAGGGCCGGCTTCCCGGCCAATAAGGAAGCAGGGCGCCGCGTCATTACACAGCACCCAGCTTTCTAATTGGCCAGAAAGCCGGCTCCATTCTCTCTCGTCACCTAGTGACGAGAAGCATGGGGACATCTTCCCTGCTAGTCGGGAAGCCGGGTGGCGAGTCATTACACGCTGCCTGGCTTCCTGAATGGGACTTCTGGTACTCGGTATCGGCAAAAAAAAAAATATCGGTACTCGTACTCGATACCGAAATACTGGTATCGGTGCAGCCCTAGTTACAAGTACGATTTCCAGAGGCAGAGGGATGTTGGGATTTGTAGTTAAAGCACAACCGGTGGGCAGGGGTTGCCCACCCTGGGTTAGAGGTGTAACACTTACCTTTACCTTAGCTGTAATTCAAGTGATATTTGGTCATTCTGGGACTTGTAGCTGTATGACCCGTGTCTGGCCCAGAGGTAAGTTGGGGGTACCACGGCGCGCGCTGCTCCTTCTTTAGATCTTGGCACGGCAGGGAATCCATTTTACAGGTGTGGGTCGGGGGGGAATGAGACATGTGCTAGTGTTTTACACAGAGCCGCCTGCTGATCTGGGACCTGTTAGAGCGGAGAAGATAAAACATATTTTGTGTCAATGGAAGAACATGTAACTGTCTGCAAACTATCAGAAGATTACACAACGGCCGCAATTATCTTCCCGCCGAGAGCAATTCACATGACTGATGGCCAACTTGGCAATTAGAACCGACACTCAAAATCATTTCTTTGCCACCTCGTTGATTTGTTACACGTTGGATATATCATTGGAGGATGGAGAGGTGGGACAGCCGGCAGCTTACGGGGGAATCATATGAAACTGGTCTATAGATAGGACAGGATAAGGGGCTGGGGGTGACTTACCACTGAACCAACTGTGATTTTAAAGGAAACCTGTACCGAGGGGATAGACAGTGACCTCCTTATGAAGGTGACCGGCTGTCTCCGGCACAGCCGCAGTCTCTCAGGTCACCGGTTATTGCTACAGTGCGTTCTTTGGCCTCTCCATGGTGAGTTGGCCTTTTTAAAGAAGACCTTGGGGTTTATGGTTCTCCTACCTCTTGGCACTCTTTGAGTGTACGTTCACACCAGATGCAGTGCGTTACGGCCCGATTGTGGCCGGGACGCACTACGTCGCATTGCGGCCGGCTCACTTTTGTGGGGCAGGAGGGGGGCGTGGCTGGTCATTGAAGTGAATGGCACCGTAGCCACGCCCTTCCGACCGCAATGCGATCGTCCGCACGGGATTGCAAGGCACATTGGGCCTGCGGTCCGGTGCAATCATAACTCTGCTAGCACTATTTTGATCGGACCGCTTCACCTCAAGTGCAGGTCCGTACAGGTGCGGGTGTCCCGGCTCGGACACAGATAGGATCCATCCTGTCAGAGTATGAGTACAGGGGAGGGTGAGCGTACGGCTGCGTAGTCCCATAGAGAAGGACGGGGGCTGCATAATTATCAACGGAGGTCAGATAGAAGACTGAAGGGGACGACGGAGGTCAGATAGAAGACTGAAGGGAAGGACGGAGGTCAGATAGAAGACTGAAGGGGAGGACGGAGGTCAGATAGAAGACTGATAGGTATGAATATGCACGGACCACCTCTGGATGTCTGCAGGACACAGATTCTTGAATTGTTACCAGATGAGCGCGTGGGAAAGAGCTGGCTGCGTGACATGCTTAGGATAAGAGGCGGGTGACATCACCCGCGTGACCGGCGCTGACAAACGTTTGATCTGCGATAGGAAAAAACCCAGATTAATGAGAGCGGCGGGGGTCATCGTGGGCCGGGCCGGAGTATACGGCGTGACCAGAATACGAGGATCCCGGCAGATTCTGTGAGATACGCAACAGCTGAAGACCCTCAGACTCCCCCCATAGAGAGGCCCGGGCACCTGTCCCACTCCGTCCTCCTGTCAGCGCGTGTCCTGTCAGAGTGAAATGTACAAAGGTGCTGGAATAACGGAATCATAAAATCCAGCCGTAAAAGTGGAGCCACTTGGGGAAAGGCGACCCGGGCCAGACTGCGCGGCTAAGTCAGTGTTCTCAAAGCGGACCTGACCTCAAACAGTGCCGGTCGGCTGTGTTATAGAGAACACCTAGAAATGTTACATGTGCCAGAGCTGTGCCCGGAAATACCTGCCTGTTGTCTGATGTTCCGTCCGAAAAATATCAGTGTACTTCCTGTGCCTGGGCACTCCTGATATCAGTGTACTTCCTGTGCCTGGGCACTCCTGATATCAGTGTACTTCCTGTGCCTGGTTCACTCCTGATATCAGTGTACTTCCTGTGCCTGGGCACTCCTGATATCAGAGTACTTCCTGTGCCTGGGCACTCCTGATATCAGTGTACTTCCTGTGCCTGGTTCACTCCTAATATCAGTGTATTTCCTGTGCCTGGGCACTCCTGATATCAGAGTACTTCCTGTGCCTGGTTCACTCCTGATATCAGTGTACTTCCTGTGCACTCCTGATATCAGTGTACTTCCTGTGCCTGGTTCACTCCTGATATAAGTGTACTTCCTGTGCCTGGGCACTCCTGATATCAGTGTACTTCCTGTGCACTCCTGATATCAGTGTACTTCCTGCGCCTGGACACTCCTGATATCAGTGTACTTCCTGTGCCTGGGCACTCCTGATATCAGAGTACTTCCTGTGCCTCGGCACTCCTGATATCAGAGTACTTCCTGCGCCTGATTCACTCCTGATATCAGTGTACTTTCTGTGCCAGGTTCACTCCTGATATCAGTGCATTTGCGGTGCCTGGGCACTCCTCATATCAGTGTACTTCCGGTGCCTAACCACGCCTGATTTCAGTGCATTTCCTGTGGCTAGGCACTCCCTGTGGCTAGGCACTCCTGATTTCAGTGCATTTGCAGTGCCTGGCACTCCTGATATCAGTGTACTTCCTGTGCCCTCACAGCTGTATATCTGCAGTGTGAGATCATCCAAGGCAGTGGTTCTCAACCTGTGTACCCTCAGGACACACATTTGTCCTTGGTCATTAAGTCGCGACCCAAGTCTGCGCGGCATTGCGGTACCACGCATTCCTGTGCAGGCGATTGAACTGTGGGCAGGAGATACGTTTGGGGTGGCATTCAAATGAGTGGCAACGCAATGCCCCTCCCGCACCAGAACGCATGGTAGGTGCGATTGCGTGGTGCAGTGTGTTAACTGCACAGGACTGTTCAATTAACGCACTGTACTCATGTAAACGGTCCCTCAAAAACACCAACTGACAGGCACAAACACAATCTCACATACTCAGACAGTCTCACACACATATACACACTCCAAAAAGTATTTTTTTTCTTCTTTTTTTTTTAAGATCCCCCCGAGTCTCCTTACCTTACGAGAACTGGAGTGGATCCTCAGTCTGGTGTCCAGTGTGGGCTGCTGTGCTTTGATGGAGCTCCATCCATACGTGCATTGCTTACAGCTTCCTTGCATGCCCTGTAGAGGTGCCGGGAGCCAGAATGTGACATCATTCCGGTCCAGGCGCTTCTACAGGACTTGAGGGAGCTGTAAGCAATGCATCTCCCATTGCAGCTCCCATAGCCATAGTCCCATCCCTCAAGCTGACACTCTGCACTGGGCATCATATTTTGAATGGCTGCTTGGTGTGAGAACTGACAGCGCGCCGCTAGGGGGAGGCTGAGAAGCCTCTCACCTTGAAAAGTGGAAGGCTTGCGGCGACCCACTGAACATGGGGTCGCGACCCACTTTAGGGTCGCGACCCACCAGTTGAGAACCAAGGATCTAAGGCACTGCTGCCTCCACTAGTCTCACCAGATTTGGAGTGAGGTCTGATGATGCCTCCACTGCGCTGCCCACTGTTCTCCTTGGCGGAAGGGAAGCTGTACCTGGGGTCAAGGATCTCCCTGCTTCAGTCTCATCCCTTCTGCAGATCTGTGCTTCCTCCGCCTCTCCTGCTGCTTCTGGAATATTACCCCACCAGTCATCAGGGGCGGCTCTGACACGAGAAAGTAAATCTCTGATTCTCTTAAAGATGGCCACCTCCACTGTGCAGAAGAAGGCATGGTAAGTCAGTGATGGGAAAGGACCAGCTGCATGAGGACTGCAGACAATGCAAGTGACTAGCCTGCTGCCTTCTGCTTACCTTTTATTTGGGCAAACTCTCTCAGTACAGGTCCCCTTTAAGAACGATTTGTGTTGCCTGAAATATAAAAATGAAAAAAAATCAGGAAAGGAGCCGGTACAACTGTGCAAGAGTGAAAGGGGAGGCCGGAGGTCAGATTGAAGACTGAAGGGGAGGACGGAGGTCAGATTGAAGACTGAAGGGGAGGACGGAGGTCAGATAGAAGACTGAAGGGGAGGACGGAGGTCAGATATAAGACTAAAGGGGAGGACGGTGGTCAGATAGAAGACTGAAGGGGTGGATGGAGGTCAGATAGAAGGCTGGGGGTCAGATAGAAGACTGAAGGGGTGGATGGAGGTCAGATAGAAGACTGAAGGGGTAGATGGAGGTCAGATAGAAGACTGAAGCGGAGGACGGTGGTCAGATTGTAAGCAGCTCTATACATACATAGTATTGTCCTAAATTAGCAAGTTCAGCATAACACCATCAGGATAATAATATCTTTAGGAAACAACAACCAGTCAGCTGATCCCTCCCCAGTGAAGGTCGCTCTCCTCTTCTGCTCCACCATGACAATTCCAGACAGAACACACTGCACCGTTACCTTCCACGCACTTTTTCTCCCGAGGCCGGGCTGTCAATAAAGCTTGTTGAAGGAGGGTTACCGCAGCTCCCCTCTGAGGAACAGTTCAGCGTTGCCAATAAAGGTTATTGAAAGCGCCGCGAGGACGGGAGCAGCCCGCCTCAGCGGACGCAGCTCTCAATAAAGCTTGTTGAAGGCGGGAAGAAGGAGCGGAGGCAGGGCGGCTTACCTCAGAGGAACGCCGAGGGTTGAAGACCATGACCAGAGCGGCCTGTGAGAGTGCCTGTCATCACCGGGAGGAGAGGAAGGGAGGGGAGAAGAGAGGAACGGGAGAGAAGAGGAAGGGACGGAGGTTCTTCCTTCACGGAGCCCTCCCCCGCTCGCTAGGCCAGAGTGACGTCATTATACATAGGACACCGATACATTGTATTACATTGCACATCCAGGTAGATCATGGCTGGGGGAGGGGACGTCAGGGAGCTGTTCATTGCAGTGGTATTGCAGAATTATTAATTTTTAGACCAAATAGCTCCTGGGACATAACATTACCTTTAAATAAACAAGATTTATTAGTGTTGAGGAGTATAAATGATGGGTGGAGATGGACAGTCCATTGTTTGTCTTTCTCTCCTCCCGAGATCCTCCGCACCCCTCCTGAGACCCTCCACACCCCTCCTGAGACCCTTCGCACCCCTCCCGAGATCCTCCGCCTTAGACATCAGACCGGCACCCCGGAGCAGAGCGGCAGCACAGAGTATGTAGAAAATTAATATACTATTATTCTGCATTGCAGTGTAATGTATTGCTGGGAGTTGTAGTCCTCTATCACTGGCGGTATTCTGCATTGCTGTATAATGTATTGCTGGGAGTTGTAGTCCTATATAGCTGGTGGTATTCTGCATTGCTGTATAATGTATTGCTGGGATTTGTAGTCCTCTATCACTGGTGGTATTCTGCATTGCTGTATAATGTATTGCTGAGATTTGTAGTCGCTCTACAGCTTGGAGTCAATGGCAGGACTAGCAGGGGCGCCGCGGTTACAGCTGTGACTGGGCCTTGCACTTCACCACTGTCCTAAAATCATTAGTCTGTATTGTTTTAGAAAACGCGTCACATGACACTAATAAAAAAGGTATCGGCAATTGGTATCGGCGAGTACTTGAGGAAAAGTATCGGTTCTCAGTCGGGAAACAATGGTATTGGTGCATCCCTAGTTTACATGAAAGTTTTTGTGCCCGGAGTTCAGCTTTAATTCTCTGTCCTGTGACAGTGGACGTCAGGACACATCAGGGGGGTGAATCTCCGCAGTGGGGACACATAAGTAAATGGGACTGTCCATGGAGACGATGCTTCTCCTCCTGTATTATGACTACATCAGGTGAATACAAATAAACTGGTTGTGTTTTCTTCCAGCATTCACATGAAGACGGACGTACGACATGAAGAACGCTTCCAGACCATATGAATCACGGTGCAGTCATGGTAGGTCATTGTCCTCCTCATTGTATACTTCTACAGCTACTATGTTTCTCAGTGATCTTTAGTGTAGGGGGGCCAGTTACCTCTGCATAGGTCAGGGGAAGAACATTGTAAAATCCATGTACACTGCACACATGTAAGGGTTCCACGCTGACTTTACTGGTTTGCAGCATTCTGGCTTGGCTGCCATTTTACTCACCTGTGTTTCCTTCTTTGCCTGAGCAGACTCTGGAACATTGCTCACTATTCCCAGGCTCCCTCTTATGGCCAGACAGGAGAGCATCATCTGAGAGAGTCAGGTGGGAGTTTCCTGTCTCTCAGTGATGATGTCACCCCACTCACTATATAAACCACTCAGTCCAGTCTGACCTTGCCCTTGTGTGGTCTTCCTGCTAGTGCATTCCTCCTGATTCCTGTGTATCCTGATTCCTGTGTATCCTGATTCCTGTGTATCCTGATTCCTGTGTATCCTGATTCCTGTGTATCCTGATTCCTGTGTATCCTGATTCCTGTGTATCCTGATTCCTGTGTATCCTGATTCCTGTGTATCCTGATTCCTGTGCATGACCCGATCCTGGCTGACGTTCTCCTCTGGCTCCTGCTCCTGGCTTGTTCCTGAAAACGCTGATTTCCTGGCTTGTTCCTGGCAATGCTGATTTCCTGGCTCCTGCTCCTGGCTTGTTCCTGGCAATGCTGATTTCCTGTCTCCTGCTCCTGGCTTGTTCCTGACAACGCTGATTTCCTGGCTCCTGGCTTGTTCCTGGCAATGCCGATTTCCTGGCTCCTGGCCTATTCCTGACAACGCTGATTTCCTGGCTCCTGCTGCTGGCTTGTTCCTGACAACGCTGATTTCCTGCTCCTGGCTTGTTCCTGACAACGCTGATTTCCTGGCTCCTGCTCCTGGCTTGTTCCTGACGCTGATCTCCGTGTTCCTGACCTGGCTTGGACGACTACCCACTCCGGCTCCTGACTGTGGCTTGTTCCTGTGGACACTGTTCTTAATAAATATTTTAACTAGCACCTTTCGATTGTCTGGTTTTCATTGTGCTCCGACAACCTACTACCATTGCCGGGAAGCCTCTTTAGAGTCTTGCCTGTGGCTGTGAGGATCCTGCAATGGGATTTGTAGTTCCACCACAGCTGGAGTTTGCTCACCCCTGCTGGTAGTGTTCTCCATCTTGTCAAATTCCATTCCTGTGAACCAGGCGGAGTGCTGACAAATCGTGTATCAGACCCGTTTCAGCTGTGATTCATAAACATCCATGTGGCAAACCTTCCCCAACAATGGCCTTATCATATAATGGAACCTGACAGAACAGACGGCACAGACGTCGATTTATAAGGGAGCAGAGTGACTGGCACGATGCCCGCACACAACACAAAGATATAATTCTCCTCTGATATATGGAGGGATGGATGGGCTCATGCAGCAGGCAGACAGAACACAGATTACCATGAAGAGCTTTTCTCTGTATGAGGGACATTGTTATCCGAATAGAAACAAGGGAAATATTGTTACTGTCGTAATGTGTCATTGTATGCCTCCCGACTGATACATGTGATGTTAATTGATAGTCTATATTGCCAAAAGTATTGGAACCCCCCTCCAAATCATTAGATTCGGGTGTTCCAATCACCTCCATGGCCATAGGTGTATAAAATGAGGCACCTCGGCATGCAGATGCTTCTACAAACATTTGTGAAAGAATGGGTCACTCTCAGGAGCTCAGTGGATTCAAGTGTAGTACTGTGATAGGTTGTTACCTGAGCAATAACTCAGTCGCCGGGCCCGCCTCCTTCTTCGTCACCGGGCTCCTCCTCCTCCCCCGCTGCTGACCACGGGCCCCGCCTCCTCCTCCACTGCCGCTGCTGGCTCTCGATACTATTATCGGTATCATTGCATCCCTAATAGATACATCAAATAAAAACAGTTTCTGTTACTGTAACCATCAGCAAGATGATTAGCCGACATTGACATTTTAAAGAAAACAGATGTGTCCTGTTAAAGGAGAACTATGAGGGGCGGGTGCTTTTCACTGATCCTCATAGTTCTAGCCGACCTGTGACAATGAGACTGTCACAGGTATCTGTCTCAGAGCCACAAACGTGAACGATTATTAATTGGTCACTATAGGTTATTGGACTGGCACTCGTTACTTTTACCTTAAGGTGAACAAGTGTCGGCCTAACAAGTGATTTCAGAGGAATCGTCTCCTGTTATGGATGAGGTTGAGGATGTTTCCCTTCCAGAACCCATCTCAGTTTGTGATGTGACAGCTCGGGAGGGAAGAATCGACTACATTTAACAAGCTCTATCAAAGAAATGTGTGTCGCATTAACTAGAGTACTAGACCAATACATCTTGTGACAAAGACCAGAATAAAACATCAATGATGCTGTTAAATAGACTATTCAGTGCAGACACTAAATAATCATAATCCTTGTTTACCCGGGATGTTAATTGCGGCATCGCTCAAACACTGACTAAACGAACTGCCCGCTTGATTAACGTATTGACGGCCACGCATTGAACATTGATTACAAACGAAGGGAGAATAGACTCCTGAACAGAGGAAATGTACTGGAATTGTCGGTATTGTCTCACAGTCAGAAAACGTGGACAGATTTGGAGCAAACCTGTGCTTAAATTGTACTTCCACTTTTGCAGTCAAATTTGAGAAAACCCCACTATGTTCCCATTCACACAGCATACCTAAAAATAATTTTTTAAAAACAATGTTTCTATAGATGTATATTTGGTGAAGGTCTTTGTGCAGATTCCAGGTCACTCTGAGCAGTTTAAAAGTGAGAGTAGAGGAACAGAGGGACAGACTGAAGGCCCGTTCACACCTCAGTCTTTCCCTAAGTCTGTTCCTCAGTCTTTCCCTCAGGGCCCGTTCACCAGATGCAGTGCGTTCCGGCCCGATCCTGGCCAGAACGCACTGCCTCGCATTGCGGCCGGGTCACTTTTTTGTGGGGTAGGAGGGAGCGTGGCGGGCCATTGAAGTGAATGGCACCGTAGATACGCCGTACGGCCGCAATGCGTTCGGCCGCACAGGATTGCAAGGCACATTATGCCTGCGGTCTGGTGCGATTGAAATGCTGCAAGTACTATTTTGATTGCACCGGACCAGTCTGGACCGCAGGCATAATGTGCCTTGCGATCCCGTGCGGCCAGAGGGTGTGGCTACGGTGCCATTCACTTCATTGGCACGCCACGCCCCCTCCTGCCCCACAAAAAAGTGAGCCGGCCGCAATGCGAGGCAGTGCGTTCTGGCCAGAATTGGGCCCGGAACGCACTGCATCTGGTTTGAACAGGCCCTGACGGACAGACTGAAGGAGAGACTGATCTTTTTCACCAATAACAGACAATGCTTCTAAGTCTTTAACCCTTTGTTAGGACAGTGTTCTGATCTGGTTTACAAGTGATAATGAAATCTGCCAACACAGTACAGACAGGGTTAATTAGAGTAAACATAACTTCCCACAGCCCCCTCCTTAACATTCCACTGCAATGGATAAGTGCTCATTTTCTTCTAGGGTCTAAAATAAAGATATACTCACCCGAAACTCAGTCCCACCTGGCTTCTAAACCGGTCCCTGCAGCCTCTCTGCCCTGCTGCTCCACCGCTGCACTGTCACTCAGCATCGTCACATCTAATACACTGTATCTATGCCTGTATTCATCCATTTCTATCCCTACATCTCATTGGGGGGCGGCCACTGCATCTCAGGTTGTTAAGAGCATTTAGCAACCTGTGACGCTCTGAACGGCTTTGCGCCCAGCTCACCGATGTCACCGGCTGCCCAATTCACTGACTTCACTGCTTGCCAGGAGCTTGGTGGAATGCCAGCCAGAGTGTCCCACTCAGCTCCTGGCAAGCAGTGAAGTCAGTGAATTGGGCAGGATGATGGACAGGGCAGCTGCCAGCTCAGTCTGGCATTTCTCCCCATCGCCTCCTCTGAATGAGAAATCACCCCCTCCCCACCCCACCCCAAACCAACAAATTGGGGAGAGCACAAGGCCACATCCCCCTTTCCTGAATAACAGCTATAGGTGGCAAAAAATGTAGGGACTACCCTGTCCACAGGGTGCCACCCTATTACAGGAAGGAGGGAAAATACCTGATCTGCTGGCAGGAACAAACTACCGTGTTTCCCCGAAAATAAGACACTGTCTTAGAGGAGGCATCGGCTGGCAGGAACAAACTACCGTGTTTCCCCGAAAATAAGACACTGTCTTAGAGGAGGCATCGGCTTATGCGGCTCTGCTCCCTACGGTGCCACCTCACTTCCTCTAGCGCCGGCTTCATTGGCACCGCTGATTCTCTCCTGCCTCTCCCGCGGCTCTTCAAGTTCCCCCTTATGCCACCACCGGCCCTGGGAAGGGTCACAACTAGGTCTTATTTTCGGGGTAGGTCTTATATTTTAGCAATTCCCAAAAATAGTACTAGGTCTTATTTTCGGGGAAACAGGGTATGTTACAGGGGGGACTGTAACAAAATTGATGTGTTAGTGCTACTGACAGGCTGCGTCATATATGTCATTTTTGATTTTGCCCAGAATTACATTTAAAGTTAGAGCTGTGGCAAGACTGCTGACTTCCCATAAGCTCGGAAAGCTGAACTCCGGGCAGATATGATAGAATCACAATTTACTGCAGTTGTCTGCTCATTAACAATAATGAGATATATTTTAAATGCAACTAAAGAACCTAAATTTGACTTTGTATCAGCCTCTTGTACTCTGATGAACAAAGTTTATTTCAAGGGGCAGCGCAGTGGCGGATAGGGGATAGCACTTCCGCCTTGCAGTACTTAGGTCCCTGGTTTGAATCCCGGCCAGGTTACTATCTGCATGAAGTTTGCATGTTCTCCCTGCACTTCTGTGGGTTTCCTCTGTGTACTACGGTTTCCTCCCACACTTCAAAGACATGCTCTCCAAATACGCCCCTTCCTCACCACAAAACCACAAAACTACTCATACGCTCCCTTGTTATCTCTCGTCTTGACTATTGTAACTCCCTCCTCATTGGCCTTCCACTACACAGGATATCCCCCCTTCAGTCTATCATGAATGCAGCTGCCAGACTCATCCACTTGACCAACCGCTCAGTGTCTGCAATCCCCCTCTGCCAATCCCTGCACTGGCTTCCACTCGCCCAGAGGATAAAATTCAAAATATTAACAGTCACTTATAAAGCCATCCACAACTCTGCCCCCGGATATATCTCAGACCTTGTCTCAAAATATCACCCTAACCGTCCACTCCGCTCTTTAAAAGACCTCCTGCTTTTCAGCTCCCTCATCAACTCCTCCCATACTCGCCTCCAGGACTTCTCTAGAGTCTCTCCCATCCTCTGGAACTCTTTACCCCAACCTGTCCGTCTATCTCCCACCTTGACTGTCTTTAGGCGTTCCCTAAAGACTCATCTCTTCAGGGAAGCCTATCCCACCTCAAACTAACCACTGAACCATCACGTTCTCAAACAATTCATCCCCACACAGCTACCTCCTCATGTATCATTTCCCCCTCCTCTTTCAGATTGTAAGCCCTCAGGGGCAGGGCCCTCCTTACCATCTTGTCTTGAATTGTATTGTGATTGTAATGTCTTCCTTACATTGTAAAGCGCTGCACAAACTGTTGGCGCTATATAAATACTATGTAATAATAATAATGCTGTTAGGTTAATTGGCTCCTGTCTAAAGTGGCCCTTGTGTGCATGTGAGATAGGGACCTTAATTTGTAAGCCCTTTGTGGGCGTGGACTGATGTGACTATGTAAAGTGCTGTGTAAATTGTCAGCGCTATACAAATACCTGTAATATTTAAATAACATATGCCATTCACACTGAGTACAGCTAATGGGACAGCACAGACACCATTATCAGAGCAGGCGTAAAAACAGCACACTACAAATTATTCTAATTTGATCTTTTTTTGCTCCGGTTCCTGCTTGTTTTTATCAGCATGTGACTGCACAAGTTTCTCCATTACCAAAATGCAAATTTTACCTTTTATAAACTTTTTTAAAATCTGTGCCTCTGTTCATTTACGTTGGTCATACAGTAACTTTAAACATTCCGTTCAGCTTCATCCTGCTCAGAAAACATGTTTTTTTGGCTCAATTGCTTGTGAGCAGTCACAAGACGCTAATTTGATTAAATCCTTCCTTCCACGTTGACCTTTCCTCGGTCACATCAGAGGAGTTTGCGGTGAATCTCTTTCGGCTTCCTGCAACTCCAGTTCGGGTCCTTTCTAGACCTCGGAAAATACATTCTAGATTTTGGAACGATATGTAATGGCAAAAATTAATAAAATTGCCAAAAAATTCTCCATGCTTTATTTGGCTGCCCAGATGTCTTCTGTAAACTGAACGCTTGTATTACTCTTTGCATCTTTTATTGAATTAGCCTGTCGGTCAGCTGTGTATTCTCAATGAATGATTTTCTGAACTTTGTGCAATATTGTTATTGTTTATGTTGTCAAAATTTGTGAAAGAAATAGCGATTGGGGATCTAAAGCTAGTATGAAATGTGGAGGGGCTCTGGTGTAACTTATATTTCTGAAGTCGATAATTATATTTGCATTTGCTTTTCAGCGTGAATCACGTATGTTGAAATAAACTGAGCTCAGTGTGAATGGCGTCGTCATGTTTGGGGATATTAGCACATATGATAAGCACTTTAAGGACACAGTCCACTCCCAATATCTTCTTTTTTAAGGGCCTGGTAGCCACTTTAAATGAAAGTTCACACATCCACCGTGTATACCCTCGCAGGCATTGTTCAGTACAGCATCCATGCACTGCGTGCAAAACAACACAAGTTTATACTCCTGGCTTCCACTTTTATCATTAACACTTCTGACCCACAGGTCCTCTCTGTAGTGCTGCACCGCACTTGTACTGGCGGCCCCTCAGGCTCTCGGCTCTCCCAGCCTCACCAGTTCTCCTGGCCTCCCTGGCTGTCTTCGTGTGCCTCCAGCATACACACCACCTGACTCCACTTTGACTTCTGGGGGAGTCCTCCTGGCTCCTGAACACTGTCTGTTCCTATTTCTAAGCAGGAGCTCCCCTGACTCCACTTTTACTTCTGGGGGAGTCCTCCTGACTTATGAACACTGTGTTGTCCCAGCAGGAGCTCACCTGACTCCTCTTTGACTTCTGGGAGAGTCCTCCTGACTCCTGAACACCATCTGTTTCTATGTCCCAGCAGGAGCTCTCCTGACTCCACTTTGACTTCTGGCATGAGTTTCCCTGACTCCTGAACACCATCTGTTCATATGTCCCAGCAGGAGCTCCCCTGACTCCACTCTGACTTCTAGGGGAGTCCTCCTGACTCCTGAACACTGTCTGTTCCTATTTCCCAGCAGGAGCTCCCCTGACTCCTCTCTGACTTCTAGGGGAGTCCTCCTGACTCCTGAACACTGTCTGTTCCTATTTCCCAGCACAAACTCACCTGACTCCTCTTTGACTTCTAAGGGAAGTCCTCCTGACTCCTGAACACTGTCTGTTCCTATTTCCCAGCACAAACTCACCTGACTCCTCTTTGACTTCTAAGGGAAGTCCTCCTGACTCCTGAACACCGTCTGTTCCTATGTCCCAGCAGGTGCTAATTCCCCTAGCCAGCACCCTTTCCTGAAGTGCTGTGCACACCAGTGCAATGATCAAGTGCTGGTCACTGCTAAACCCTGGACTCAGGAATGGAGATCCCATCCCTCCTGAATCACTTTGAAACCTCCCAGTTCCAGGATCCCAATAGCATCCAGAAAATCTGTTAAGAACTGAAAAGCCAGCTCTTTCCCTGAAAAAAAACATTGCTTCCTGGCAACCTCAGGTTGAGAGTCATGGGTGACCATAACACCAAATTCCACTGTGGGATTGCCACACAATACCACAGACATACAGTATGTTGAAATGTGTCTATGCAGACAAATGGAAGAGTAATAATTACATAATTGTGAAGAAGTTTTCGTAAAATAATAAACTCTGATGACTACCGGTTCACCATTCTAAGAGCACCACCGCAGGGCTATTGTGCTCCACACAAACCTTCATCACAG
>NW_017306591.1:570248-570850 GCF_000935625.1 Nanorana parkeri
CGTTATACGTTATATATTTCTGCCGAAGATGAAAAACATTTGCTTTCTCAAGATAAGAAAAATGTGTCCTCGGCAGGACCCCAGCCGTTCCATGCCGTATAGGAGAAACACCAAGCCACATGTTTCAATGCCACCCAAGAGTCTTCATCATAAATAACACCCAGTTGCAGCAGGATCCCTCAGGTGCACTTGACGGGTTACCCAGTGCTACAGCCAGAGGCCAGATGATGGAATGGGAGCAAGTCATGTGGGTTTCGTTAAAGGTGTGAAATCGGGATGAAGCAAATGTTAGGCTGCATCATACTTCATGACCATTAGAGCCTTGTTTCTGCAGTGATGCTTGCACGAGGCTTCACAAACACAAAACTGAACCAACAAAACCTGAAATAAGGTGGATCTGAGGCAGTGTGATATATATACTGGAGCAAAGCCTGGAGCCTTTGTTGTCTGTAGCTTCATGTCACATTCCATTGCACGTTATAAAATGGATGCAAGCATTATAATGGTTGCTATGAGCAACTGTTTTTAAAAAAATGATTGTTTAATGATAAAGCAGCAATAACTATGGGGGAGGGGGGGGGGGGGGGGGGAGGGGGGTTTTT
>NW_017306591.1:571327-584782 GCF_000935625.1 Nanorana parkeri
CCCCAAAAAGCTGGGGGGGGGGGGGGGGGGGGGTGATAGGCTGTTTTCTTGTAAGGGAATTTTCCCCTAGGTTACTGACTGTGGTGCTAATGATACCTAATCACGTGCACGGATGTTAAAAGATAAACAGTATTTTTGCTTGAACGTGATTGGATAATGAAAGTCAGAAGAGCTTTACCTCATTCACTATGAGAAATGTCCTGTCCAAAGTGAAACATCCCTTGCAAAGCCTATGGACGCACACAGCTAATAATAACCGGGAACGCGCACACATGGGATTCTCTCCTCAGCAGCCGGTTAGCTGATGGAGACACCCGCAACAAGAGGGGGTGGTGGAGCGGTTTGGGCATCAACTAGAGCACGAGAAAAGAAAAAGCTTTAAAGAAGAAGTGTGGCACTTTCATTTGAGTATGGCCCTTCTAAACATAAAAAGAAAAAAACTGAAGGTTTAATATCACGTTAAAGTGACATTAAAGCCTAATCCTCCCCAATGCTGGTGTTAGGACTAACCTCCATTGACTTACCCTGTGTCTCTCCTCTTTTCCTGTCCGAAGATCTGCTACTGCGCATGCGCCTGCCCCACAATCCTTTGCGTCCGCCCAAGAATCTTCAGATCTTCGGACTGCAGCGTGTGGCGTAGTTTGAACCCTTAAAGGAGAACTATGGGGTCAGGGCTTTTCCCCATAGTTCTCCTTAGGGTAACGGGAGGACACAAACTAGCGTCCTCCCGTTACCCTAAGCTCAGTATACTGCGAGCTACAGCTCGCGGTATACTGAGACGCCGCAGCCGGAGCGGATCCCGACATCGATGTCGAGACCGCCTAGCTGCGTGAGTGACAGCCGGCTCTGCCTATCTCGAGGCAGAGCCAGCTGTACCAGCCCCCTCCCCCGTCCGTTCCGCCAGTCAGCGCTGGCGGATCGGAGCGGGGAGGGGGGAATCCAGCCCCTCCACTGTCACGGCAGAGAGCCGTGACAGGATCGAGAGGTGAGCGAACGCCGGTATATGTTCGCTCACCTCCCGATCTACTGAGCCGACCTGTGACAGTTTCATTGTCACAGGTCGGCTAGAACTATGAGGTGAGTGAAAAGTACTCCCCTCATAGTTCTCCTTTTTAACTTTTTTTAAAAATGTTTTTGCATATATCTACTGCTTGCTAGCAGTAGATATATGCCAAAAAACCGCAATGCTTTAATAATCCTTTAATAAGGATGCTGACACACCATGCTACTTTATCTCATTGGATATGGGAGTGGGCAAATGAATATGGAATTCAGGAGCCAGTCTGACCAATCCCAGGAACCAGCAGGATTTTCTTTAGGAGCTCCATTGACAACTAGAGAAAACCGGAAATGTTGGGCACCAGCTTAAGGTTCTAAGGGGCATTGGCTACTTGACTCCTGGGATTTGTCCGGCCCTTGTACATTATGTGCCGATATATTTCCACCAGAGAATTGGTCAAGGTTCTTGCAGCACATGAGCTAGGACCAGTTGCAGTTCTTGTGACATCAAGTCACACTATTGATGGTAGTAAGACCGAAGCGAAATAAACACTCAGCAGATCATACACGGGGGGCTCTTAATTCTAGCGGTAAATGTTATTGTTTTGGTCTTGTTAGTTAACCCGAGATCAGACACACGAGGGACAGTAACCCTGTGCAGCTGTGATGGATTAATAAACACGCATGTTAAAGGGTTATGTACATATTGACGGAGACAACATGGATTCCAAATATCAGGCTAATAAACCAGATACGGTGGCCACTCTATACAGCGACTGTCCTAGAAATTAAAACCACAAATGAATCGTGGCCTAAAAATAGCCAATTTTCCAAGACTTCAAAAACCGGATTGGAAGAACGCTGAGAGATGGATGTTGGACTTGCAGAAACTAGAGCAGGTCTGCTGCACCCAGTTGAGACCAGCTGAAATTGAAAGATTGTGATTGTATTTTTGGCTTTATAATGACCACAAGGGATCCTCTGGGTCGCTTAGAAGTTTAATTAGCATGCTGCCCATGAAACAGACTGCCGTTGTTCTCCAGCGGGCAGGGAGCTTGAGTGGCAGCAAGCTTAACACGTGAAGCCCGAGGACCCTTATAGACATCTCTGAAAAAGGAGGAAGAAATTGAATTCCTGACAATGAAGAGACACTGAAGAGCTCCCTTCAAACTACCCCTTCCAGCCATGAAAGCAAGCCGCGCGTTTTTCAGGCCCAGTTAATTGCACTGTGTGTAAAACATAAAGAGGGGGTGTCAATTGTCCTGGTTTTTATTTTTAATCTGTCTTGTTAAATTCACAGAGCCCGCTTATTAAATATTTAGACATAAAAGAAGCAGGAGGAAAACAAGCTGCTCCACACGGGCTAATTACAAAGCAATAAAACGAAACTCAAGATTGTCCTGCCCGCGGAGTTTATTTTTCCTTCATAATCAACCTCTTTTCCTAAACAGTTTGCTGCAATTTAGAATGTTGTTCTACTTGTAGATCTCATTTGCATGACGAGTTGAGTTGTAATTGTGGAACAACATAGACATGGTGCATTAATATGTAGGCTCTAATGCTACATGGGTGCATACAAGTGATTAAAGGGGTTCTTCACCTTAAATCTGTAAGTGGATCCCTGCTTGGGACCAACAGTGGTACCCCCTCCTAACGCCGAATGTTTTCCTAAATTTCCTGGACAATCTTATGGTACCTTTTTCAGACACAATACCACACGGAAAACAGGTGCCAAGCCATGCCATCTTTTGCACAGAACTTTTTAGCACGGGTCTCTATCAATAAGCTCTTCTTTAAAGCGAAATGCGTTACAGGTGAGGAGTCTGGCTAGGTTTGTAACTAGAGGGGAGTGCTGCTCTTGTATTTATGGCCAACTAAATTGAGAGGAACAAGATGAGCCCCCTATGGTGGCCTACGGTTGATGGGGACAGCAAGAGGGGGGGAGGTGCCTGGAACAGTGCCCTTAGACTGAAGTCTGCATTTGGTGCTGCATATATTTTATGTAGCAGAGTTTCCTTCCTCTCTCTCGGCTGTCTCTTCTCTTTCACTCCTCTGTCTCTCTCTGCTGTCTCCTCTCTCTATCTCTCGGCTGTCTCTTCTCTCTCTCTCCTCTGTCTCTCTCTGCTGTCTCCTATCTCTATCGGCTGTCACTTCTCTCCCTCTCCTCTGGCTGTCTCTTCTAGAAACTTTGTAATCCTTTTCTAAATTGTGTCACATTTCCTCACCCCCCTTTCGCCGACCCTAAAGCTTCGCATTGGTACCTTCCCTATGATTCCATTTTCTTTTTATATGGTAATGTCTCTCTGTAGTCTTCCTGTTTTTTCCTTCCAACTTTGTTTCATTTAGCCATTGCTGGCAAGGCTAACAGGCTATGAGTCCAGCGGCTGACCCCGCATGAAAAATGTTTATAGCCTGGCTTCATGTGCTGCTTCTCTCTCCCAATCTGAGCTCTGTTGTGCATGGACTGTAAAAGGGGTCATTTTTAGGTATTTACACTGCTTGTATTAAAAAATAAATAAATACATGTAATGATGTGATAATAAATACCGAGCTGCATAAATTTGTGTCTGTTATATCTTCCTGAAGCTTTAATCCTGTTAGTAATTTCTTGGTGTCATACTTTCCTGATGTATTTTCTATAACAGAAAGTAAACATAACTGTATGAGAGTCACACCTTTTATAATTGTCTGTTGTAGGATTTTTGGATAGAACAAACTGTAGAATAGTGGTGCCCATTAGGTCGATGGTGATCTACCAGTCGATCGCAAAGCAAACACTGGTAGATTGCGATCGGCTCACTGACCTGAGCTCTTTCCCACGGTGCTAGTGCGGCTGAATGTGTCAGATGCTGCAGACAAGAAGGGGTGGGATACCTCTCCCTGTCTGCAGCGCCTGACACATTCGGCCGCACTAGCACCGCAGGAGGACAGGTGAGCGTAAATGAGAAAAGCACCAAGAAGCGCTGCAGTGTAGGTAAGGAAAGACAGCCAGGAGAGAGAGAGAGAGAGGAGACAGCCAGAGGAGAGGGAGAGAAGTGACAGCCGATAGAGAGGAGAGAGCGCGTTCACACGCGCGAGAGAAGAGACATCCAGAGAAGAGGGAGAGAAGTGACAGCCGATAGAGAGAGAGGAGACAGCAGAGAGAGACAGAGGAGAGAGAGAGAGAAGAGACAGCTGAGAGAGAGGCGAGAGAGTGGAGAGAGCGCGTGCACATGCGCGAGAGAAGAGGCAGCAAGAGGAGAGGGAGAGAAGTGACAGCCGATAGAGAGAGGAGACAGCAGAGAGAGACAGAGGAGAGAGAGAGAGAAGAGACAGCTGAGAGAGAGGCGAGAGAGTGGAGAGAGCGCGTGCACATGCGCGAGAGAAGAGGCAGCAAGAGGAGAGGGAGAGAAGTGACAGCCGATAGAGAGAGGAGACAGCAGAGAGAGACAGAGGAGAGAGAGAGAGAAGAGACAGCTGAGAGAGAGGCGAGAGAGTGGAGAGAGCGCGTGCACATGCGCGAGAGAAGAGGCAGCAAGAGGAGAGGGAGAGAAGTGACAGCCGATAGAGAGAGGAGACAGCAGAGAGAGACAGAGGAGAGAGAGAAGAGACAGCCGAGAGAGAGGAGAGAGCGAGGAGAGAGAGCACGTGTGCACACACGCGAGAGAAGAGAAAGCCAGAGGAGAGGGAGAGAAGTGACAGCCGATAGAGAGAGAGATAGAGAGGAGACAGCAGAGAGAGACAGAGGAAAGAGAGAGAGAGGAGAGAGAGAAGAGACAGCCGAGAGAGCGCGCGTGTGCACACGCGCGAGAGAAGAGACAGCCAGAGGAGAGGGAGAGAAGTGACAGCCGATAGAGAGAGAGATAGAGAGAGAGGAGACAGCAGAGAGAGCGAGGAGAGAGAGCGCATGCACACACGCGAGAGAAGAGACAGGCAGAGGAGAGGGAGAGAGTCATGTAGTCCCAGTAACAACGTGTTTGTTTTTTTAAATAAAGGTGTTTTTTTTGTTGGTAGATCTCATTGAGCTCGCCATTTGTAAAGTAGATCTTAAGACAAAAAATTGTGGCCACCCCTGCTGTAGAAGGACTTTCCCTTACAATGCATTGATGAGATGTGTCCTGAATGGTAGACCAGAGACAATGACACATGTCAGCTTATAACAAGAATACCTGCTCTGCGAATGACAGAAATCTACAATAACGAAGACATCAAACTGGCTCTGCGCTCCGTCACTTCCCTATATTTCGGTGTATGATTCCTGACAATGTAATTACCTGATTGGGATGAAGATGCGCATTGATTTGCTTCTAATTTGTCACTGTTGTATTTTGTACTGATACTCCCCCCGAGGATCTCATTGTATAGCAAGAAGATATGTTTAGTGTGTGTGTGTGTTATCGTGTGACTTGATTAGAAGCCAAGCTGCCATTCAGAAGTCTGCAGAATTAAAGTGGAATTCTGGACAAACAGCTAAATGCAAAGTTACATTTTGTATATGTTAAAATGGTTTTAAGGCTCGGTTCACACCACAAAGTCCGCGATCCAGTGCGTTCGGCCTCTGGAACGCACTGGAACGCATGCACTAATTTTGCAGATCCCACTGAACCGGAACGCGAGCACTAATGTGACATGTTTTTGCAGCTCGCGGTATACTGAGACCGCCGCAGCCGGGACAGATCCCGACATTGCTGTCGAGATCCACCCAGCTGCGTGAACCCGCCCCCTACCCTGTCCGTTCCGCCAGTCAGCGCTGGAGGATGGGAGCAGGGAGGGGCGGGATCCCTGCGGGGAGCCGTGAGTGACAGTCACCACTCTCTGCAGGGAGATGATCGAGAAGTGAGCGAGCGACGGTATGTGTTCTCTCACTTCCCGATCTATTGAGCAGACGTGTGACAGTTTCATTGTCACAAGTCGGCTAGAACTACGAGGCTGAGTGATTTTCACTCACCTCATAGTTCCCCTCTAAATGTTAAGGTACTTGAATGTATTTTTGAGGTTGAGTTCCTGAGTTTAGCGTCACTTTAATCTAGTCAAGTGATGAACGTTATGCCCGGCTCTTAGACGTAGGAAGAACAGTCCGTGCAAGGGTCAAATAATATTCCCTTCCTTCCTCTAAATGGTGGAAGTGTGAAAATTGCGTTCCAGCGGCAGATGATTAATCGATTCTTCTCACTTGAATGTTTACCAGCATACTTGTCAACCCAAAATGTATTAATGTTCCTTTATTGTGTATTTTTTATTTTTTTTTACTTTGAGATAAATACTTGGAACTTAGTCATGTAACCTTCGTACTTTACATAACATTTCAGTGTAGTATCTTTTAAAATTAATTTTCCACGCATCGTTACCGAAAACTAGTAATTTCCATTAAACAGAGCATCTTTATTCTCCTCGCTTCGGGCATCGCAGGTTCTCCTCAAATATTAATCTCTCTTTTGACTCGGCACACTCTGAACTTCCTTCCCGGCGGCTTTAAGGCCTGTAAAACTTTTCCCCAACGGGCAGCAGCGACGGCAAAGCCTCTCCGGCCTAGCCCTGTATTGGAAAACGCTGTCCATGTGACCAAGCCACTAGATAAAACTCCTAATTGTGCTGACCTAGTCACAGTTTAATTTGTGAAATGTACAAGACACATGATGGAAACATGTCAGAAAGCGTCTTCAAAGCCACTGGCTTAAAGGCCCCTCTGTGTACTTGGGACTTTGTGGTGCGTAGCGTTAAATTAGGTTTTTTTTCGGGCCAAAGGAATGAACGTGCTAAAAAAGAAGAAGACACACATGGAGAGGCTGGTCTGTCCACTGATTAGCATGGTACAATATGAACCCAGAGCCCACAGAAAGTTAAACAAGGGGCGCGATTTATCAGTTGCTTGACAGCCGGGGGCTACAAACACAGACTGATAAAAACCCTGTTAATGCGTCATTGTTCTTCTAGTGGAACCGAAATCATTTTTGCACTGAAGTCAAACATTGATACATAGCCCTGCCATCACAGCAGCGTAGAGCCAGGAAGGTCAATGCAGACACTAAGCAAGGGTGACCTCTATTTGCCTAAGAAATTTCAGGATTTCTTTTGCTGCTACTTTCCCACCTCAGAAAAGTTGCCAGGAATCACATTCTATCTAATGCATACAGAAAAAGATTATCAGGTCAAAATCCTGCAAAATTGAGCAGCTGGCAAGTTAGATCTAATGACGTCCAGTTCTGTGGATCCATTAGATATCACAAAGTGATGAACTGTACTTTTATCCTTACAGGGAAAATATAACAATATTCCAGGTCCGTTTTATTTACATAAAGTGGAACTTTACCCACCAATGTAATATCTCTCAAAACAGTTATTTTTAAGGCGTGCCAACGGTCAAGGTTGTCTGTGTTCTTATTTCAGCTCTCAATGGAACTTTCAAGCCCTCAAATGGCTGGTGCCATAGCTGATAACATGGCAACTGCAGTCCAAATGGAGGCCAAGATGGCGCCTTCCTTGGCTGCACGGCAGAGGAGGGTGTAGTTCTTTTTTAAATGCGTTGTACCTAAATAGGTCAGAGCCTTCCAGCGTATAAGTGTTATGATCTGAGGTTGCTTCAGTTGGTCAGGTCTAGATTCAGCAGCGATACGTGCCTGTCACAATTCTCAACGTACCTGTATCAATCGCGGGGGTCCTCGCACTCGCAGCATGTCGGTACTTGGCACTCTTGTCAGCGACTTGTGTCCTATAACTTCCCAGCATGAAAATAGCGAGGCCTCTTGCACATGTTTAATGGCGTCCTTACATCAAAATGGCAGCACTGGAGTGCTTCCTGTTATAGACAGGAATTGCATCCCTTCTGCCACACCTCCTGACATCACTTCCTGTTTGATCACTATAAAGCTGCAAGGTTCCAGAGAGAGAGAGTTCTCAGTTGTTTCGGAGCTATCCACAGTGTGTTCCGTTACCTGATCTTTCCTTTGTTTATCGAGTTTGATCCTTTGCTGCCTGCCCTGACCTTGTGCTACGTTTGACTATGATTATTGGACTTACCTTTTTGTGCCACGGTTTTGGAATCTGTGCCTGATTCTTCTGCAGAGCACCTGCTATTGGGCTCTGCATATCCAATTACTGACAGTGCCCAAAAAATGAGGTCAGCTGCCTACCTGAATATACTGAATGACCAGGTTCTCCTATCAATGGAGTTTTTTCTTCCCTGATGGCACATTGGGCATATTCCACGATGACAATGCCAGGATTCATCGGGCCCAGATTGTGAAAGAGTGGTTCAGGGAACATGAGACATAATTTTCTCACATGGATTGGCCGCCACACCTTAACCCCATTGAGAATCTTTGGGATGTTCTGGAGAAGACTTTACACAGCGCTCCGGCTCTCCCATCATCACTACAAGATCTTGGTGAAAAATTAATGCAACTCTGGAAATTAATGTTGTGACATTGTATAAGTTTATCGAAACGATTCCATGCCGAACGCATGCCGTAATGAAAGCTAAAGGCGGTCCAACAAAATATTGTATGATCTTTTCTTTGGCCAGACAGTGTATGTGAAGGGGGAACGCCAACCCATCTTTGTTTTTTGCCTGTGTTCCCCCCTACCAATCCATACCAGACCCCGGACTTGGATAAAGGTTTGGTACTGATTTCTGGGGGGAGGGGACAACCATACAGTGTTTTTTAATTTATTTATTTTTTAATTTATGTTTTTACCATTGTAGTCCTGGATGCCTTGGGATTCTGCATACTTGTATAAGGTGCCATGATTAAAACAAGGTTGAGAAATGCTGAGCTAGAGAGCCAGACAGATACAGATGTCTCAAATTGAAACCTGGGACTGAGCTATCTGTTAAAGAGGGAGTCACTGTGATGAGTCATTCAGTTCTGTGTGTAAATTTAATCTTGAGCTATTGATCTCTATAAACACTGGGCTGTGATTGAAAAAAATTGCAGAGAAGTGCCAACAGGGCCACACACTAGTCAAATTTTGTCCAAAATTCAATCTGTGTATGGTCAGCTTTAAAGTCTGTGTCCTCCTCCATGTGTTATTCTGCAGCTGGCAATCAGTGCAACGCCATGCTATGTTTGATTGCACTGACTTCTTTAAAACATTACTTAATGTACCCAACAAGTTTTGCTTTCCCTTAACTGAACTGCACATTTAATGTGTTCCATAAAATTCTGCTTTGTCTGCCTTCCGCCCAAAGAGTCAGCCAGTGCAATTTTCTGTAGCAGTCGAGCAGGGATGACGGGTCACACCGCCTCACATGGTCATCCCGACATCCGTGCAGCTCTGAAAACTGGCATAGAGGAAAGGGGACACGACAGATTTTCAGCATGAGGGATAATAAGTGATAAATCTGCTGAATGGGAAATTTAATGGCAATATTTGTCCGGCGCAACATTGTTTAAACCCATTGGAGATGCTTTACTAACATCCAAGCATGCGGGGAAACTTATTATCCACTTAGTGCGATCCGGCTGCTGCAACTGCAAAGATGGGAGATTGTGCCAGTGAAACATTTGTTTCTGCATCTGTTCATTTAAAGGAGAACTATGGGGTTAAGGCTTTCCCCCATAGTTCTCCTAAGGGTAACGGGAGGACACAAACTAGCATCCTCCCGTCACCCAAAGCTCAGTATATAGAGAGCTACTGCTCGCAGTATACTGAGACGCCGCAGCCGGAACGGACAATTATGTCTGGATCCGCCCAGCTGCGTGAGTGACAGCTGGCTCTGCCTATCTAGAGGCAGAGCCAGCTGTACCCGCCCCCTCCCCCGTCCGTTCCGCCAGTCAGCGCTGGAGGATCGGAGCGGGGAGGGGGGAATCCAGTCCCTCTCCCTGTCACGGCAGAGAGCCGTGACAGGATCGAGAGGTGAGCGAACCCGGTATGTGTTCGCTCACCTCCCGATCTACTGAGCCGACCTGTGACAGTTTCATTGTCACAGGTCGGCTAGAACTATGAGGTGAGTGGAAAGCACCCCCCCCCATAGTTCTCCTTTAAGAAGAGACAGAGCAATAACCCTGCAAGGTACAAGAGTCAGAAGCAGCTCATCTGCAGAGATTACTAAACCTGACCACACACTGGTAGATATTCATACAAAAAAAATACTGGTCGGAACATTGATAACTGGTCTTCATAAATATTCTAAAATTCCTTTGATTTTATCATTCGATGTGGAAAAAGAATGGAGATTCTCCAATGAAAACAACTTTTCACTGTTAGAACTTCATTCAAAAAGTTTTCCATCCTGCTCCTTTGATTTTGTTCGCCACTGCGGTCACAAGAAACCATCGATTTAACCCCGTTACCTATTAGACCAGGGGTAGCAAACCTCCGGCCCTCCAGCTGTGGGTGAAACTACAAATCCCACGATGCATCTCTCTTCGGGAGTCATGTCTGTGGCTGTGAGAATCTTGCAATGCCTCATGGGATTTGTAGTTCCACCGCAGCTGGAGGCCCGTAGGGTTGCTACCCCTGTATTAGATAAATAATGAACGGTCTGAAAATACATTTTGTCCGAAAGCTTAAGCTTGGGCTCTAGTCATTGATGACACAGGTATAGTATGTAGCCAGGAAACTAGCAATTTCACAAGGAGGTCAGCAATGGCAGACACCATATTCCTCTCAGGACGGATTTAAAGGAGAACTATGGGGTCAGTGTTTTTCCCCATAGTTCTCCTTAGGGTAACGGGAGGACACAAACTAGCGTCCTCCCGTTACCCTAAGCTCAGTATATAGGGAGCTACAGCAGACCCACCGACTTAAAACATTTGCAAATAAGTTAAAATGCAGAAAAACAAAAACAAGTTTTTTTGTAATGTCTTCCTTATATTGTAAAGCGCTGCGCAAACTGTTGGCGATATATAAACCATGTATAATAATAAAAATAATTTTGTTTAATGCTTACTTGCAGTATGTCTGTGAAGGTTCTCATATACCCAGGTCATGTTATAGCTGTAAACAATAGATCAAGCCAACTGGACTTGCTGTATTTTTCTTGAAGATGTTTTCCTGGTCATCTGACTAGCTTTCTCAATTCAGGATTGACAAAGCTGGTTGGATGACGAGCGAAACATCTTCAGGAAAAATGCAGCAAGTCCAGTTGCCTATTTGTTACAAACTTACTTGCACTGTTTTCCTTTCCACAAATTATTTTTTATTTACATGCCTTTGAACTTGCTAGAACATTTGACTTCTCCAGGAAGAGTCAATTCTCTAGCACAGCCCCCTCCCGCTTTGTATGTTATAGCCCTCTCCTCTTCTGGCAGTGTAATTGCTGTCTGTGCTGGTCCAGCTCTTCTGCACTTTTCCTCACTTTCCTACATAACCTGTAGCTTTGTAGGGAGGTAAGGGGAATAGCTGCTGGGGGAGGAGTGAAGGGGAATAGCTGCTGGGGGAGGAGTGGAGGGGAATACTATAAAGCAGAGGTAGGAAAACTCCGGCCCTCCAGGTGTGGCGAAACTACAAATACCATCATGCATCTGCCTCTGTGAGTCATGCCTGCGGCTGCCAGAGTCTTGCAATGCCTAATGGGATTTGTAGTTGCACCACAACTGGTGGGTTAGGGTTAACCCTAAGCCTAACCCTGATATAAAGTGCCACTTGAGTCACAGCTCTGAGTGCTCTGGGGTCTGCTGACATTACAGCCAAGATGGCGGCGTCCACAGCGCCGGTGCTAGTCTATTTTGCGCCCTAGGCAAGACCAGCTTCTTGCACCCCCCAGCCCTTCTTCCGCGGCGCAACCCCCTATCCCCCCCGCGCACGTGGCCCCATACTCCTGCCAGCTAGCTTCAGCAGGCGACGGGTGGATGTAATTTAATTTGAAATATCCAACAGCAGACCGGCTATTACAACCCCACCCGTTGAGCAGAGGAGGGGACCTGAGAGAGAAAGTTGTCTTCTAGTTCCGCTACTCTTCTTAGTGAGCGGGTGCAATAGCCAGTCTGCTATTGGCTTTTGCAATTTGAAATAGATGGAGGGTGCCATGGGGTGTCGGTCAAGGCTACGCCCTAGGCAGCAGTACGCCCTAGGTGGCTGCCTAGTTTGCCTAGTGGTAGCACCGGCCCTGGACGTCCAGCAGAAGTCTCAGGGCTTTCGGAAGTCTACATAAGGGAGACTTAACAGCTACATAACACGCAAAAAAAAGGTTATATGCACATTTTATCTTATGTAAAGATTTTTGTTGAAATGAATGGTCTGAAGACAGGGTCTCCATGAAGAAAACCTATGCTGATGTGGGATGCCGTCAACCAATGCTGACCTAGTTATGAAAATATAGTTTGCCTGCCATGTGTGACGTCAGTACTTTCTGGGTCTCTGACCCACGTCATATATGTGCAGATAATGCCAGGACTCCTGTAGTAGAGGGAGAAAGCCCTGGATTACCGTGAAAGCATTGGTGGGCATGCATTGGTGGACTCCATATTGTTTCAGGTTTTCTCCTCTTTAAGCTGGATGGAATACATTTTATAACAGCAGATGGTGACGGCGTCGTGTTATATACTCAGCGTAGGTGTTCAGATCTCGTCCTCCCATGTAACCGCAGGTTACATATCCTCTCACATGATGCCGATGTCAGCAGTGTGTTTTAGAAAGAACATCAACATTACAAGGAACCGAATGGCAGCGGTCCAGAGCTGGTACAGTCAGGTGAACAGGCGTGTTCTGTGAGTCAGGAACTCCATGTCACCATCATCAGCGCTGTTTGTTTCAGCTCATCAAATGTTTGCTGAATCGCATCTTTATCTTTGCAAATGAATGATTACATCGCCCCTTTCATCTCGCACACAGTGTGTCTTTGAGGCTTCGACTGCTCAAGGCATCCTGCGTGTCATCAATTCTCTAAGCCATATTTTCTTCATAAACTTCCCATTCATATGGCAAGAGCAGTCAAGAAAAAGGCAGTTTGTGCATAAGTATGTATTTGCCTTGCCTGACTCAGTGCTGTTACTGTGAGACAAACACCCCTTATTGCCTTCTCTTCAAGGACATCCATGATAGACCATCGCTTACCTCTAATGGTTTCCATATCTCCTGCACAGGTATAGAATTTGTCGTTATAGCTCAGCATCAGTGGCGTAACAATCGCCATAGCGACCCAGGCGGCCGCTATAGGGCCCAGGCACACGGGGGGCATCCCTCTGATGCCGTGTGGGCCGCCAGGGTCGCTATGGAATCTCGGGGTGCTGGCTGTCAAGAGGAACGCGCCGCTGTTAGATCACTGACAACCTGTCGGTGATGTGGGCAGCGGCGCGTTCTCCCTCACATCCGCCACTGAGCTGTGTCAGTGACAGCCAGCAGCTGCTGCAGAAGAGACTGGACCCGGCGTTTGCAGTGAAGGAGGAGGCGGGGCCCGGCAACCTAAGAGCAGGAGGGGCCAGTGATGTAAGAGGAGGCGGGGCCCATCGATAGAGGAGAAGACAGGGCCCGACGATGAAAGAGGAGGTGGGACCTGGGGACGGAAGAGGAGGCGGGGCCCGGCGACCACGGAGG
>NW_017306591.1:584803-611784 GCF_000935625.1 Nanorana parkeri
AGAGAGTCTATGGCGGGCTCTGCAGGGTCACTCTCAGGTGGGATGTTTGGTATATCAGTTGGGCTCTGCAAGGGGTGCAACTAGAAATCACAGGGCCCCATACAAAATTTTGCCCCTGGTCAGCGTGTATCTGTATGGTACCCATGCCTCTGACTGCTCAATTTGCAAACCTTTCAGTATTCTGATCAGATCTAAGAAACAACAGAAGTGTTTTGGGGTATTTGTTTTGTATCCAGTCATTTTTTTTTCTCTTTTAGCTTGGAATTACCTGAAATGGATTGGACAGTTTAGAAAAATATTTGTGCACTTTCAAGTGATGTGTAGCATGCCTTGTCAGTTGATGGGGAACTATAACCTCCGAAGGAGAGAACATTCTCCCCACCTCCATAATTGCAGTTGCTGTTTTGCTGTCATTCTGGGATAAATAAGGAGAAGTGGGTCCGTTTTTATATTGGCACACAACACACACACACGCAGTGTAAGACATGACATTGTATCCCAAACGTTGCTGATAAGATGAAGGGATTTATTTATTTTTTTAATGTAAATTCTTTGTTCATAAAAGTCACCTTGATTATTTTGACAGATCCTGCAAATGCGTCACACTGACACTCAGCGCTCATCCAGCCCCAAAGTGCAGCTTTTTCTGAACTCACTACTTATTGTTGCTCAAGCCCTGAGTAAGGGGGGGATCTAATTGCCCTAAAAAACGTGTTGGCGCTATCTGACGTTTCCATTCAGATAAACAACCTATATTTATATAAAGGTCCAATGGTGGGCACTGCACTCAGTTAAGAGTAAAGAAACTGCCCTTATGCACTTGAAGCCATTACATACAGACAGTAAAGCAGAAGAGGCACCTACAGGTCTTGTAATGAAGCAACGTGAATACATTTATTGGGCTGGTCGAGCTTTTCAGCAAGGTACTGCTTGTCTTTCTCAAGAAATAGATATATATTAGGGATGCGCCGATACTGGTATCGGTACTGAGTATGTGGGTTAGTACTTGTACTCGCTCAAATGCTCCTATACTTACCCCGATACGAAACTTCCTGTCGGAAAGAGATTCGGTGGAATCGTCGTTTTCGCATATAGGCGCTCCCGACACATGTTTGCGTGTGTATGTGGGGGGCTGGGGACTTAATTTTTCTTTTCTATGCTTCTTTCTTTTTTTTATTACTCTTAACTTTATTGCTATCACATGGTGGGGCTAAGAAGCCCCTTATGTGATAGCCAATTTACATGACAGGTCCTCTTTATGGAGACATCAGGGGTCTCCAAGACCCCTAATGTCACCTAGGGACCCCCAGAGAAGCTGATGAAGCAGAGATCTGCTTCTCCCCAGCTTCTGTAGAGTGATTGCAGAATGCGGAAGTGATATAATATAAGTCACTTCCTGCATTCAGGAACTGGAGAGGAGATCAGAGGGAGATCGTGTACCGATCTCCCTCTGATCTCCTGCCTGTCACAGAGCAGCCGCGCCGGTCCCGGGCCGCACCGGGCACAGCGGATCTCGGGACCGGCAGTGACAGTTGCTGCTAATAAAAGCGATCGGGCTTCTCTAGAGAATATAAAGCTCCCGGCCGGCCATATAATTACAACGGCCGTCCGGGAAGCTACTCGTCGGGCTCCGGTGTGACGAGAGGACGAGTGGATTTTTCAAGCCCTGAATATAACTAAAACTCTTCATTACACACAGACATTTTGTTCCTTTTTTGACAGTTAAGGTCGTTCCCATTTCTATGGATTGGAATAGAACAAAGCAGGTATGCATTGCTTCCTGTTACATGGCAACGCTAGCGAATACATGTGCACACTTACATGTGACAACACCTAGTCTGATTTATCAAGAGTGCTCTGGCACATTGCAGTGGTCCTTCTCTCCGCCTGCCCCTTGACAGTAATCTGCTTCATTGCTGAATCACTCTTTTGAAATGTAATTTAATCTTTTGTGATGAATAAACTTGCTCAGCGTCACAAGTGCCATTCTTCAATGTAATAGGCGTTAGTTTGTAGATTTGTGTTGATGGCTCTGTCCATAAAGATTTTGGATACATTCAGACTGCCTGATATCAGACTCCCTTTTGGATCAATTGGCGGCTTGTTTGTTTTTTAACTTGGGGCCATAGATGAATCATGTGATGCGGCCTTTTCTTTTTACAAGCTGCCGCACCTTCTGTGAGTGACCATTATCCACTTTTCTCGACTTACAACTTATATTACTGGTCAGAGGTCATTAGGATTTTACTAATTATATTAGCCTAGAGTCAGAGAGGACAAATTACCCTTAGTGCACAAGGATGTACAAAGAAATGCATCACTTAAGGCATTGACCTATAAACTTTGCAGTTCCTCTTTAAATCAGCATCTCTTTTTGCTTCCTCGGCTAATCATTTGTACATATGAGCAGGGCCGGCCCCTGTGCAAGAGCATAGTTTGTCTCAAAATATCACCTTAACCGTCCACTCCGCTCTTCCCTAGACCTCCTGCTTTCCAGCTCCCTAGTCAACTCCTCCCATACTCGCCTCCAGGGCTTCTCTAGAGTCTCTCCCATCCTCTGGAACTCTTTACCCCAACCTGTCCGTCTATCTCCAACACTGACTGTCTTTAGGCGTTCCCTGAAGACTCTTCTCTTCAGGGAAGCCGATCCCACCTCAACCTAACCACTGAACCATCACATTCTCAAACAATTCATCCCCACACAGCTCCCTCCTCATGTATCACTGGCCCCTCCCCTTTCAGATTGTAAGCCCTCAGGGGCAGGGCCCTCCTTACCATCTTGCCTTGTATTGTGATTGTAATGTCTTCCTTACATTGTAAAGCGCCGCGCAAACTGTTGGCGCTATATAAATACTATGTAATAATAATAGTAGGATGCCTTCTACATGTATTCATGCATTGGTGCCATTCCCAGGGTGCACCTTGGCCTTTCTACCAGTCCTTGTATTTGAAAGTGATTGTTTTTCAGTTGCGCAAACCTATTTCTCTCTCTCTTGAAGCTGTTCTTATTCAGTATTTGTCTTCAGCTTTGTATTTGTCAGATTCTGCTTTAATCCAAAATATTTTATATAATTGACATTGCTTTGTTTTCTTGCTGATTTAAAGACAAGAATTATGTAATCACTTGATATACACTCGTGTCACTATAAAATATTAGGACGTCTTATTGAACTTGGGCTGTAGAGCAAAGAGCCATTTCATTTCCAGTAACCTTTCCCTACAAACCCGAGTATTGTTTAAATCAGTGGTTCTCAACCCGTGTAACCTCAGGACCCACATTTGTCCTCGGTCATTAAAGGAGAACTATGAGGAGGGGGGGTGTTTTTCACTCACCTCATAGTACAACCCAAATCACACTGTAATGGAATGCACAGCGTTAGGGTACCTTGAGTTCCGGTACAGGCATACAAACTTTGGGTGGGAGGTGCGTTTTAGGGTACTATTCAAAAGAGTGGCAAGGCAACAGACCTCCCACACCAGAATTCACGGTAGGTGTGATTACGTGGTACAGTGCGTTAATCACACGGTACTATGCGATTAATGCACTGTAATAGTGTGAACGGGCCCTCAAAAACACTGACATACATACACAACCACAGACACAATCTCACACACTCACTTTTTTTTAAGATCCACCCAGTTTCCCTACCTTACAAGAACTGGAGCCTGGGGTCCAGTGTGGGGTGCTGTGATGTGATGGAGCTCCATCCATGTGTGCATTGCTTGCGCAGCTTCCTTGCATGCCCTGTAGAGGCGGCAGTCAGAATGTGACATCACTCCGGTCCAGGCACCTCTACAAGACAGGCAAGGGAGCTGTAAGCAATGCACATATGGATGGAGCTCCCTCGCGGCCAAACCCCTAACACACCCCACCTGTTAGGATCCAGAACGCCTCCAGGTGGCGCTGGAGACAAGCCCTGCAGCTCCAGTGCTCACCTGCGTGTGTGTCTCTCAGCTGCAAGTACTTAGCCATCACCTGGTGCTTCCTGGGAGGATATTTAAACCCTCCCTGCAGTCAGGATGATGGCTCAGTATCCTGCTATCATTACCTGTTTGCAGTCCTGTTACCTGTTTTTGCAGTCCTGAACCCTGTTCCCTGTTTGCAGTCCTGTTACCTGTTTGTTGGCCTGATTCCTGCTTGTTGCAGTCCTGTTGGTAATACAAATAAACTGTATATAAACACATACTGCCTTGTCCGGTGTGGTCATACGTGTTTGGTCAACCTGTGTGGGTACCTGTATACGGTGTGGGGACACCTGTGCCGGTACCCCTGACACCACCTCAAGGTGGCACTTGGCGCCGGGCAGCATATTTTGAATGGCTGCTTGGAGCGAGAACTGACGGTGCTGCGCTAGGGGGAGGCTGAGGATCCTCTCACCTAGAAAAGTGGAAGGCATGTGGCGACCCACTGGACATGGGGTCGCGACCCACTTTTGGGTCACGACCCATCAGTGGAGAACCACGGGTTTAAATGAACTGTTAGCCTTCCCTTACAGTGATCACAAAACTCCAGTAGCGTTAATTGTTGTCATTTTTTATATACAGTCTAATTGGCTAGAAGCATGGCTCCTTCTGGTAAATATAACAAGTTTCATCGGGAAAAAATACTTTACAGGAGTTGACCAGATGTGCATGTTGAACCATATTGCTTGCTACAATTCTTGTCATATTTCTGCTTGTTATAATTGCTGGAGCAGTCTTTATAATTAGAAACACGGTTCAAATCTCTGCAGAGCATAAATACCTTTTGATGTAAAAGGAAAATGGTTTCATTTGACTAGATAGTTTCTTGCTTTCTTTTCGGGTGTGCTGTGCAGAGACACTTAATTAGGCTGCTGCGCACATTGTCCGGTGTAAAGTTCAGCTCAAAAATACCTTCCGGCTTTTTAATACTCTTTTAACAGTTTTAAAGATGAAGTATCACAACATATCAGTGATTGTTATTAAATGTCCCAGTGGACCAAGTGCATGTGAACTTTTTTAGATCGGGCTTATCACTGGCTTCATGGTGGTACAGTTACAATTGTATCTGGACCACTTGTATCTTGTTAGGCAATAGCATTGGCTGCAATGTCAGCAGTGGTACATTGTTATCAATGGCATCAGTTAAGAACTCATCACTGCCTTTATTATACCCTGCATGGGGCCACTTGTGTACAATGTGACTAGTTCATTAATGTAAGTTATCATCAACTGGATGATAGATCCAGTACTTGTATGTCCCAACTTAAAGTGACACTAAACCCAAAAGTTAAATCTTATAAATGCATCGAATTACCCCAACTATTAACAAAAATGTATTATTTGTATTTGTATGTATTATTTGTGTATCACTCGGCTGTAGATCCTCCAATCATCTCTGAATTGGTGCTGACACTGTCCTTCCTTCTGGAGGGGGGCTACGTCTGTTCCCCATGGTCCCTGTTTGTGTTGGAAAGTAGTCACTGCTCCAAGTCATGAGACTGTAGCCCGTCCCGGGAGTGAGCTTGGAGCAGTGACTACTTTACAAGACACACATGGACCATGGGGAACAAAAGTAGCCCCCCTCCAAAAGGGTATCAGCAGAGGGAATCAGAGGGGACACAGACCGCTGCAGCCGGCGCCCAGCAGGGAGGAGAGACCGCTGTCAGCTGCTGTGACTCTGCATTCCCCTCCTGCCCCCTCTTCAGATCAATTGGCAGCGGTAGAAAGCCGGCGACAAGTCTCCCATCCAGCAGCCGGGAGCAATAACCAGCCTGCTATTGGCTATTTTAAATTGCAGTAGCCAATAGCAGGCTGGCTATTGCACCTGCCCGCTGTCAGCACCAATTCAGAGATGATTGGAGGATCTACAGCCGAGTGATACACAAATAAGATACATTGTTGTTAATAGTTACGATACTTCAATACAAGTTTAAGATTTAACTTTTGAGTTTAGTGTCTCTTTAAAGTGTGTTACCCCCAAATATATTACTTGATCTATGTGTGTGTTTGTCCTTGTGGGTGTTTATCATTGCAATCTGTTATCTTTGCCTCCTCTCATGAAAAATACTTGGTGATTCCGCCAGTCTTATTTCTTCCTTGTTGTAAACACACCACCATTCCTGTCACTCACATCACAGTCTTTGCTTGGTTACAGACTAACGGTGGCTGAGTAATCTTCTGCCTCCGACACTTCCAGCAGAGTCAGATGCCTGGACCCCCCCGCTGTGTGCTATGGTTTCTCCCACTGGCTGCTGTGTCATTATTGGGCACAGTAGTGATGTAGAGGCTGGCGGATGGAACCACAGAGCACAGAGGGGGGACTATGTATATAATATACCTGAAAGTGTTGGATGCAGAATTTTCCTCATCCGGCTTACATCTGCAATAAAGAACAATGGCTGGACAGGTACGTGTCAATTCTTTTCCTTACACGGAGCACTTTTAACAAAAATATTTAGCAAAAGAGTTGCTTTAATGGACAGCAAATTATTATTCTTACATGACTGACGGATTCGTCAATTTTCGTCCCTCCGTTAAAACCCCAATAAACACACGGACTGCGCGACATGGATTTCAACGGCCACAGCCGCCCCTTTTATTAAAGCAAAACAACTCTAACAATAACCAAAAGTAATAAACAAAATCATATACACAAATAATACTCTAAACGATTGTTGACCTGAGAAGGGGTCTTTGGGTGCCCCACAGCCTAAAAAAGGCCTCTCCTAACACTCCACCCATGTCCCCAGCTGCACCAAATCCAGCTCGAGGACACTTACTACTTCCAGGTTCCCAAGCCCCGCCCTTTACAAATCCGGACACCAACAGGGGGAAGCACCCATACCAGCTGAGGGCCCCCCATTTTTGTAATCAACTCAGAATTTGTAGACCCCCCCAAGGACCCCCTAACCCGCCAAGCTGCCGTGACAAAAGAACCCCACAACCCCCATAACTACAAAATTCAGGGAGTGAGGGTGACTTCCTTCGTCGATTTCCAGAAAAGGACGTCCCTCAGCCCTTGCAGTTCCTTCCCATGCGGCTCCTCCCAGACCCCGCCACGTCCAATCAGGTAAGAGGAGCTATTCCCATTTTATTATAACTCTTTCTCCCGGGACTATTCCTCCCTCCCCCCAGTCATGTAGCCCCTCCGCTCAGTCTCTCCGGGTCTGTCTTTGGTATATGTGGATAAAACCCATGTTGATGTTGTACCAGAAAAAGCCACTAGATGGCACTTTGTCACCACCTCTCCGAGCGCCTCTTCCTCGTATTATTACATTAAAAGTCAGAAAAGTGTATTCATTATCATTTATTTTTTCCGCCTGATAGTTTTCATATTACGGCCGTAGAACAGAAAGAACAATATGTTGTTTATTGTTTTCTTTTTTTAATTAATAGTCCAGCCAGTTGCGGTATTGATCTTCCGCAGACATCTTGATGTATATCAAGGGGCTGCGTTCCCCCTCCCCTTCCTTGTGAAGAAAGATAGAGTAGCACAGGATTTAGGGACCTATTTATAAAGGTTACAATGGCGTTTCTTTTCAAGGGAAATATAGTTTCTGACAGTTTTTCATGTGTATAAAGTTGCTTTGGGGATTCTCTCCGCTCCTTCCTTCATATTTACACCAAGGTGAAAGCGACCCAACAGAAAACCTCACCGACTTTACTCTGCTTTTTTTACTGCAGAATTTTCTGAAAATTTACTTCATCTCAGTTAAATTGCGGTGGGAGAAATTGAACTTTTTGGTTAAAGGAGAACTATGGGGTCAGTGTTTTCCCCCCATAGTTCTCCTAAGGTTCTCCTAAGCTCAGTATATCGCGAGCTACAGCTCGTGGTATGCTGAGAGTGCCGCAGCCAGGACGGATCCGGACATTACTGTCGATATCCACCCAGCTGCGTGATTGACAGCTGGCTCTGCCTATCTAGAGGCAGAGCCAGCTGTACCCGCCCCCTCCCCTGTCCGTTCCGCCAGTCAGCGCTGGAGGATCGGAGCGGGGAGGGAATCCCTGCAGGGAGCCGTGAGTGACAGTCACAGCTCTCTGCAGGGACATGATCGAGAAGTGAGTGAGCGACGGTATGTGTTCGCTCACCTCCCGATCTACTGAGCCGACCTGTGACAGTTTCATTGTCAAACGTAGGCTTGAACTATGAGGCTGAGTGAAAATCGCTCACCTCATAGTTGTCCTTTAATTTCTCCACGTTTTGCTATTCTGTCTATTATCACTTTTTTTTCACCACATTTCATCATCACCCTTGCAGTGGGGCAATGTAAATACAGCAGGTAGTGGGCGGGTGCAATACCCAGCCTGCTATTGGCCATTTCAAATTTCAACAGCCAATAGCAGGCTGGCTATTGAACCCGCCCACTGCTTGCTGTGCCCTCCTCCCAGCTTGGAGGAGAGAGCTGGGGAAACCAACCAACTAATCGATAATGAGAATAGTTGTCAACTTCTCTCATAATCGATTATTATCAATTAATCGATTAGTTGGTTGCAGCCCTAGACCTCATAGTCCTATATACTGTGTATTACATAAAACAGAAGTCATCAACTTGCGCAACTAGATCGATTGTTTATGAACTGTATATTGATAGTGTCAAAGGAGCTCCAGTTAAACTGGTGATTAATCCAGAGAAGATGTATGCACTGATCCTGCAGCCTGGTTAGTTGGATAGCGATATACTGTGTATAGAACATGATGACTCGGGGACGTTAGACCACGTGGAGCGGGGGGAGCGAGGCTGGAAGGACTGGTCTAAGAGCAGTTAACCCCTGCAGTGCGGGGATAGACCCACTGCAAGGGTTGATAAAAGTATGGCAGTATGAGTTCTTCTTTAATGGTTATAGGGATGCACTGATACTAGTATAGGTATCGGTGCCGATACCGAGTATTTGTTACTCGTACTCACCCAATACTTATCCAGATACCGGAACTTCCGGTATCAGGAAGGCGGGCGGCCAGTCATTACACGCCGCCCAGCTTCCTTAATGGGACTTCTGGTATCGGTATTCGGTATCAGCAAGTGTCGGGAAAAAAATATCAGTACTCGTACTCAATACCGAAAAACCGGTATCATTGCATCACTAGTTATTATGCTCCGTAACAGTATCCAGTTATAGCCTGTTGTATACACGTTAACCTTGACCACCTACATGACCAGTTCTGTGCAATGATATTTCTCCTCTTGTAAAAGCAGACATACCTTTGTTTCTGTTAAGTAACCGTCATCAAAAGTATTCACATTTCTGCTTCAATTAGGAAAAATGTCAAAGTAAATAATGATACAGATTTGCATGTTATTTACATAAAGACATTTTCCAGCAGCTAAGAGAAGAGGTAAGGGACACGGAGGTAAGAGGAATGCTGCTTTGTTCTATAGAGAATGTGGTGTGACCTCACAGCTGGGAAATAAGAGAAGAAATAATTATATGTCCCATTACCCGCATCTCCTGCTGTTGCACCCCAGTGCTGAATTCCCCAAACCCATTAAGAATGTTGTTTTAATGTCTCACCTCTTCATGTTTGCCTGATGTATAATTCTCATTTATAAATAGAAGGCAGCGTAGAACTTGCTTTAAAGGGTACCTGCACATGGACACAGGATATAGATTCACGTGAAGGCCCTTAAAGGTGCATCTACTTGCCTTTAGACTTGTGCGCCGTCAAAAAATTTGTTTAGTTTCGGAATATCCGTTATTTCGTATTTACGTATGTACGAAATATGAATTTTCGTTAGTTTCGGCACATTTTCGTTCCGTTACGAACATTCGTTATGATGAAGTTAAAAAGCAAAAATACCTTTGTTAATATTGGAGTCGATGTGGTAGTTGTTTTTCTATCCGAAATACGAATTCCGTTAACGGATTCATATTCCGTATCCGAATTTCGTATTTCGGATAAAAAAAACTACCATCAACTCCAATATAAATGTATTTTGCTTTTTAACTTCAATATAACGAATGTTTGTAACGGAACGAAAATACGTCGTTTCGTTCGGAATTTCGTATTTCCTGCCTGTGTATTGTAATGCAACTCTCGGATCCGTATTTCGGATCTAAAAAAAAATCTTGTCATGTTGTTCAACCTCATTTACAGGGGTAATATTAGTTCCTGTTTCAAAGAAATTCAGATCCGAAATTCGTTAACGGAATTTCGTATTTCGGATATAATTCGGAAACTGCAATTCGGATTTCGGATGCTTCCGAATTTACGAATTTCAGGAAAATTCGTACGAATTTCGATTCGTAACGAAACGAATCGCTCATGTCTACTTGCCTTCTGATCCTCTCCTATACCAGGGCTCTACAAATCAGGCTTTTGTCAGCCCGTTTACTGCTTGCACCAGGGGGGAGCAATTTCTATTTCCTGATGCACCAGACATACAGTTCCAAATGCCACATCAGCTTTGATCTCCTCCCCGCTGGTAGCCCACTGCATGCTGCGGTCTGTGTCACCTTTGATCCCCGCTGCTCTCTGTGCCTGTATAAGCAGTGGGGATGGGAGGCGACACAGATCACTGCAGCCGACACCCAGCGGGGAGGAAAATGGGGGGGATAGAGCTGATGTGGCAGCTGGAACTGCATGGCCAGGCAGTGGGCATCATAGGGGCACACAGACCGCTGCAACTGAGGCCCAGCGGGGAGGAGTGACAGCTGTCAGTCGCTGTGACTCTCCATTCCCCCCTGTCCCCCACTACGCACCCTGTCCCCCCTCTTCGGATCAACTGCCGGTGGTAGAAAGCCGGAAACAAGTCCCCCATCCAGAGAGCAATAGCCAGCCTGCTATTGATTATTCTAAATTGTAGTAGCCAATAGCAGTCTGGCTAATTCACCTGCCCGCTGCCTGCTGTCAATCAGCTGATGAGGACCTGAAGGAGAACTTTCTCCTTCAGTTCCCTCCAAGCTCGCTCCCGTGATGGACTACAATCATGTTTTTATTACTAATTGGTATTGTAGTCCATCTCGTGAGCGAGCTTGGAGCGGTGACTACTTTACAACACACACAGGGACCATGGGGAACAAAAGTCCGTTCCTCCAGTCAGCGCTGGCGGATCGGAGCGGGGAGGGGGGGAATCCAGTCCCTCCCCTGTCACGGCAGAGAAGCGTGACAGGATAGAGAAGTGAGGGAGCGCCGGTATGTGTTCGCTCACCTCCCGATCTACTGAGCTGACCTGTGACAGTCTCATTGTCACAGGTCGGCTAGAACTATGAGGTGAGTGAAAAGCACCCCCCCCCTCATAGTTCTCCTTTAGGGCTCCCATGTTCACCTTCCATAGTAAAAAAATAAAAATCCCATTGTGTGTGATTGTTGCAGCAGATGTGCGGACCTAGGAGCTGAAACACAGAGATCTCCCCAGCCTAGGCTCCGAGAGATACTGCAAACCGTCAGGTAGTTCAGATGTCTCCCATATGTGTCAAAACCTGAAATAACAATTTGGGGTTTAGCGGACGCCTGTGGAGCGGAACACTTGAGGAACCAGACGCTAATTATCAGAGCGTGGCAAGCGTACACAGTCACATAGAATGGCGCTTTGCCTCGAAGTCTATAGTCAGGTGACATTTTGATTGGGTGTTTTTATTAAAAAGTGATCGTTAGATCTTTGCAGAGCGATAATCTAAAACTTTGATACACAGGAGAAGACGTCGGCTGGATGTTGCTGGAAGCACTTCGCTCATTCTTTGGAGAAAAGGACATTTTTAGAATTCAGAATTGCCGTTTATCTGAACACTTTCACACATCATTAGATGCCACAGTTATAAGTGTACTTACTTTCTGAACCTGATAATCCCGCAAAGTGCCGCCACAAAATAGACAGAAAATCGCTGCTACAAATTGGACTTTGTTTTTTTTTTTCCCTTTTGCTTCAGAAAATATGACGGCTTCTGTAATGTCACTTAAAACCGCCTCCACAATGATGTTGTTGGCTGAGTTTCGGGTGGCAGGACTTACATCTCTAAACTATTATCAAGTTTTAAAAGAGAACTATGGGGTAACCTTTTTATCCCATGGTTCTCTTTAGGGTCACAGGAGGACATATACTAACCTCCTCCCGTGACCCAAAGCTCATGCCGTGATGCCGCAGCCGGGACGGATCCCGACAGTACTGTCGAGAGCCACCCAGCTGGCTGATTGACAGCGGGTTCTGGCTATCTAGAGGCAGGGCCAGCTGTGGCCGCCCCCTCTCCTGTTCATCCCTCCACTCAGCGCTGGAGGATCAGAGAGGGGGGATCCCACCGGGGAGCAGTGACGGACAGTCACCACTCTGCAGGGAGATGATCGGGAAGTGTGCAAGCGACGCTATGTTTTTGCTCACTTCCCGATCAATAGAGCCGACCTGTGACAGTTTCAAAGTCACACATCATAACTATGGGGATGAGAGTAATACACTCACCCCGTAGTTCTTTTTTAAGTAATGCTTGCAGGTCTTGTCCCTCCCCCTCCCTGCTTTGCCCGCCTCCTCCCCTGTCCGTTCCTCCAGTCACCGCTGCTCCACTGCAGGGTTAAGATTTGAATTGTCCAGAGTTCTGCTTTAAGAGGCTAAAAATGAGTAAATAAGTTTGTTTTTAGGGATGACATTTTTTGAATACATTTCTCTATTAAACGTTTATAAAAAGTTTTGAGAATGTTTACATTAGCACAGCTGCAGTTCTTGCTGTACTGATAGCAATCACCATGGTTTAAAACACTTCAGCAGTAAATAATCAAACCTGATATAATTTCTCCAACCAAAATATCAGTATTGGGTGGAATGGCAGCCAATCAGCAGCTTAGTTCACTTTCTTTGTTACAATGTTTAAAGCCGTGATTGGTTCAGCAATCCGCATGATTCTGCAGCAACTTCACAAAATACAGAAGTTAATATGAACGTGAAGGGCTGTAAATAAAAAAAAGTTTCAAGTCAGTGGTTGTTAAGGATCAGGTCTGTCTTCTTTGGTGAGTAATCGCTACCAGTAAAAAGGGGGAATGTGATTGATATTTGGAGCCGTGGGGAGAGAGCTTACATATGGGGCTATAGGTAGCACTGGTCATAAATCAGTATGCACAGCCCTGTGTTCTGACCTTGCATGCACTCTACAATATGCATGTATAAAACCCTTCAATAAACTGATAAACATTTGTTTCTAGCAGAACTCTCTGTGACAGACAGATGCTGTTTTACTGGCCGTACAAATCTGTAAAATAGATGGATGTCATCAGGCAATTACGGCTCCCTTGTGTGGCCATTTCCAAAGCCTTTTAGTTTCTGTGTTCTTGTGCAGCCGCGATATTTCACATTTTACTAAGCCTTTCAATCACTAAGAGGAGTCTGCTTCACTCCGACAACAGCACGTTACAGCTTTCTATCCGTTTTGCTGCCAAGCATTACTCAGAGTAAAAGTGTTATGTAAAGGTAGTTTAAAGGAGAACTCACCTCGTAGTTCTAGCCGACCTGTGACAATGAGACTGTCACAGGTCGGCTTAGTAGATCGGGAGGTGAGCGAACACATACCGGCGTTCGCTCACTTCTCGATCCTGTCAAGGCTCTCTGCAGTGGCAGGGGAGGGGCTGGATTCCCCTCTCCCCGCTCCGATCCGCCAGCGCTGACTGGCGGAACAGATGGGGGAGGGGGCGGGTACAGCTGGCTCTGCCTCTAGATAGGCAGAGCCAGCTGTCACTCACGCAGCTGGGCGGATCTCAACATCGATGTCGGGATCCGCTCCGGCGTCTCAGTATACCGCGGGCTGTAGCTCCCTATATACTGAGCTTAGGTTGACGGGAGGATGCTAGTTTGTGTCCTCCCGTTACCCTAAGGAGAACTATGGGGAAAAGACCTGACCCCATAGTTCTCCTTTAACGCTCTGCAGCCAAGGAGTGAAACCCGGAGCATTCGTTCACAGGAACTAGTCACATTGTTAGAGAATAAAAGCTGGCGTCTGATTGGTTGACGTTGCTTTGATCATAGTTTTTCTTTTGTCCATTGATTCTGTGTTTTTTTAAAGTGCTAAAACTTCTGTATGGAAGTCCCAGTGTCAGGATGACGTGAGAAGTGCTTGCCGTTGGCGCTTGTGTGAGGCCTTCGGCTAGCCATACACACAGAAGCGTTCAGATCCATAAGATTTGGCTGTGTGTAAAGTCAGGTCCTCCACGTTTAAAAGATATTGCTGTCCACTCATTTCACCAAATGTTACAGATCTAGGCATCTAAATTTCACACGGGTAACCAAAAAAATTAACAAAAATGTCTGGTTACACATATGGGGCATCAAGGTGGTTAGTATCCTTCCCTTGCTGCTCAGGGACCTAGGTTTAAATCACACCAGGAACACCATCTGCATGGAGTTTTTATGCCTTCCCTAGGTTTGTGTGGCTTTTCTCCCCAAAACATACTGGTATATTAATTGACTCCCTCACAACTTGGCCCCATAATGTCACTATTATTCTGTATGGCCAGAAGTTTGGGCACCTGGATATCATATCTATATGAGTCTGTTGGACAGCTCATTCCAAAACCATGGCCAATAATATCTAGTTGCCCCCCTTTTGTGGCTATAACATTCCCCACTCTTCTGGGGAGACTTTCCACAAGATTTTGGAGTTTGTTTGTGGGAATTTGTGCCTATTTGTGAGGTCAGGTACTGATGTTGGATGAGAAGACCTGGCTCACAATCTGCATCCCATTTCATCCCAAAGTTGTTCAGTAGGGTTGAGGTCAGGGCTCTGTGCAGGACACTCGAGTTCCTCCACCAAGCTGGTCTCACCATGTCTTTATGGAGCTGGCTCTGTACACAGGGAACAGTCATGGTGGAGCAGAAAACATCCATCACTGAACTGGTCACACCATATCTTTATGGAGTTGGCTTTGTACACAGGGGACAGTCATGGTGGAACAGAAAAGGGTCTTCACCAATCTGTTACCACAAGGTTGAAAGAACACAATTGTCTACAATGTTTTTGTATGATGGAGTATTAACAGAACCTTCACTGGAGACACCTGATCTCAATCATTTAGAGGGGTTCACATACTTTTAGCTATCTAGGAAGGTGTAATGGTCAGGTGTCCACAAACCTTTCCTTGTATAGGGTATCTGAATACAGGAATAAAGCAGATCACGTCATCAAATTACTTTATTTTTGATCTCACATAATCTTTTTCTAAGCAGCTGAAGATCAGAGCATGGTTGCTTGCTCCAATATATGGGCCAGTTATCATCAGCGTAGGTGTGGGCTGTCTTACCGTCGCTGGTAAGCAGCAACAGTGGCGTCACAAGGGAGGTGCGGGGGGTGCAGCCACTGTTGCTGCTTACCAGCAACGGTAAGACAGCCCACAGTGGCGTCACAAGGGAGGTGCGGGGGGTGCGGCCCGCACCGGGTGCCACATTTTGGTGTCACCCCCTATGAAAAGTCGGGCACTCAGTCACGGACCGAGAGCCCGACAGCGTCCATCACCAAGATGGCCGCCGGCAGATGTCAATAAGACGACCGTGCTTGTGCGATGAAGTCCTCGCGCACACTCGTGGTGACATCACGCGCATGCTCCGGGTGACGCCCAGCCTCGGGACACCCCTAAGCAGCAAATACAAATTCAGGTAGTCAGACTGGCAGCACAGATAAATGATTTCATGGTTCAGTAAAGTATGGGTTTTGTTATATAGAAGATTTGCCATAGGTGACTGTTCAAGTTTAGGTATTGCGAATTACGATTGCATTTCACTTTTGAGCCACCTCACAGTCATCTTCCATTCTGATCACAATCCAGGAGCAGGAAATAGACATTTGTAGATTGTAGAGCTATTTTAGAACATCATGCGTGAGCACAGTGTATTATTTCTATGTGCAGCGGTATGACTGGCATATATTGGCACGCGCCACGTATTCAGGCTGCTGCTTTTCTAAGTGTTTTAAGCCAATTAGTATCCTGTTTTATAAATGACCCCTGAGTAAGTAACCGACAGCACATCAGCCCTTTATTTATTACTCAGGCTCATTATGCGAGCACACTTATTCTGCATTTAGGTAGAACATACAGACATTTTAATTTTCATCATGTCATTAATTCTAATTTGGCATGTTTGCTGGAATGCACGTGTGTGGTTAATGCAACCCCACCCCTCCCATGACAGATTACCCGGCGCTCGGCAAATTATCCAATAGAACCGCAGTAACCAGAAAAAAGTATTACTGCTAGGGTTCGTGAACTGCTCTATTAACCTTCCCGCTGATTAAAATAGATTGTACATGTATAGTTCACATATTATGTTATTAGGGAGCTAAAACACACAGTTGTAGACAATGTGACTCGTGTAAAATGAAGATGAAGCTTATTATGAAGGGAATGCGCTAAATCAATTGAATATCGTGCACATGCTTTATGTGTTTGTGTCCTGTAAACGGCATTCAACATTTGAAGTTGTGCTCCAGGTGAAAGGCTAATAATACAGATTGATAATACGCGTGTGTGTGTATGGATTTACCTGGCAATGTATTACATAGTTACAATACATAGTATTTGAGGTTGAATAAAGACACAGGTCCATCAAGTTCAACCTTTGTGTGTATGTGTTGTGATATTTGAGGAAATGAGCACATATGATGAGCTCTTAAAGGAGAACTATGGGGTCAGGGGTTTTCCCCATAGTTCTCCTTAGGGTAACGGGAGGACACAAAAGCCCCTCCCCCTCATAGTTCTCCTTTAAGGACCAGTCTTGAAGATGACTTGAACATAAACAGGACATTCTTTATTCCTCTTCAACATAAATGATACAGAACAGTTCATGCGGTTCTTATAATAATTTGCTTTCCCTCAGCATATACAGTCCTCAGCACACCTCTGTGTGATACTCACACTGCTCACCCCTCATGACTACTCACACTGTTCTCTCAGCAGTGTGTCCACCAGGTCCCTTGGGTCACCGACTAAAGATTGTCGCACATCTCTAAGCCTCCTTGGCTGTCTTCCCTGTGCCTCTATCACACACAGCCACAGTCCTCCTGACCAGGCCCGGCGCTACCGTAAGGCAAGTCAGGCGACCACCTGAGGGCGCTGCAGGGTGAGGGCGGAAAAAACAGGGCATTTTGACAAGTACTTGTACTTGTCAAAATGCCCCATTGTTTGCGCTATGTTTTTTTTTTTTCCACTTACCTTCGGCGCGGGAGAGCAGACCTACTAAACCACGGACCAAGGACTAGAGATCTCATCCTTCCCAATTCTCTTTGAAATCTCCCAGTTCCAGGATCCCATGCCAAATCTACAAAACCCGGGAAGAACTGGAAAGTCAGCTCTTTCCCAGTACAAGAACTTGCTTCCTGGAACTGCTCAGCCCCTCTGGCTGAGAGTCCTGGGTGACTACAACCCCCAGTTCTACTGTGGGATTGCCGCACAATACTACATTGTGTACACGAGTCCCTGTGTGATCTTGTTTTTATGAGTACCTGTACCCCTGTATGTTACAGTCTCTGGGGGAGGTGTCTGAATTCTTTTTGAATGATTCAATACTCTCGGCTGATACCACTTCTTGTGGCAGCGAGTTCCAGACTTTAACCGCTCTGACTGAAAAGAATCCCCTACGCCCCTTTGTGGTTAAATCTTTTCTCCACCAGTTTTAGGTGGTGGCCTCTAGTCCTTATTACTGAGTTTACAGTTAAAAGTTTATTGCTGCTGTTGCCATCACCACTAAACATTTTGTACATCAAAATCATGTCTCCTCTTAATCTCCTCACTTCCAGCGTGAACAAGTTTAAATTTAGTAACCTCGTCTCATAGCTTTGGTCCTCCAGCCCCTTAACTAGTTTTGTTGCCCTTCTCTTGGCTCTCTCCAGCTCAAGGACATCCTTTCTGTGGACTGGTGACCAAAACTGAACCGCATACTCCAGATGAGGCCGAGCCAGTGATCTATAAAGTGGCAAAATTATCGCTTTGTCTCTACAGTACATTCCATTCCTAATACAAGACAGAACTCTGCTCGCTTTGTGTGCTGCAGCCTGGCATAGCGAGCTATTGTTCAATCTGTGGTCTATTATGACCCCCAAATCTTTTTCCATTTCTGACTTCCTTAGTGGAGTACCCATTTATCCTGTTCATCCACACGGCTCTGCCACTGTGCCACAGGGTGACACAGCTATTCCAGTCCTACAGCCCTGCAACTCTCGGGGGTTGATTTACTAAAGGCAAATAGGCTGTTCACTTTGCAATAGAATTTGCACTTTAAAGGGGAAGTTTTCCCATTCGCTTAATGAGTGAGGTGAAGCGCTGCTGACTTCCATCACCCAATCCCTTGCAAGAAAAAAAAAATAGAATAAAATTTTTTTATATTACTAGTAATATATAATATATAGATATAGATCTATATAATACATCGCTGCTAGACAAACACATCAATCAGAAAACCCACATATCACTATTTGTTTGACTTATTTATTAAAGCTAAACTTTGCCTGCAAAAATAAAAAAATATAGCAGATATATATATATATATATATATATATATATATTTTTTTTTTCTATTTTCCTTGCACATGATTGGGTATTGTTTGCAAAGTGAAGTATCACACGTTCACCAAAGTAAGGAAAACTTACCTAACAGCCTTTTTTCCTTTAGTAAATCCACCCCTCGGTGTCACCTACCCATCTCCAGCCTGTGCATTGGACTGTGAATAAGCATCTCCATTCTGGAATGTGTTCCATGCCCTGTCTTCTCCGCACGTTTTTATACACCCCTTTCCCCATCCCCTGTGCCTGAAGCATGTTAGTTTGACAGCATTGCAGTAGGGTCTGACACTATAATTTTCCCGGGTTTATAGTTTGCAGACAGTTGTTGGAAGTTAAAGAATAGATCGCAGGCAATTTTAGAAATGCATTGATTGAGTATGAGGAGGTACATATACACTGAGTGGCCAGATTATTATATACACTGAGTGGCTGGATTATTATATAGTGTAGGGTAAGTCTACCTCATACTGATATTTGATTGTGAGCATAATCACCCCCTTGACTGTTATCTATTTCAGAGGCTCAATACTGAGAAATCCCAGTGTGTCCTAAACCATCTCAGCCTTCCGGCTGCAATCTCCATTATATTACATCAATGTCGAGTCCAAAAGTAAGCTTTCCTTAAGCTGGCCATACACTGTAATACCTGCGGGCTGAATGAAGAAAATATAACAGATTCCTCCATCAACGAATAATAATGTTGATCGAGGAATCTTCCGCTGTTTGCATTGTATTCGCGGCCAGTGGCTGCTGTCAGAATAATTCCTTGGCTGCCCACTCTGTTCGTTCGAACATTTTCCAACCGGCTCCTTTGATCAGCTGATCGAGGGATGCCGGGTGAAAGGGTGCCGACAGCAGCACCCAGTGTGTGAATTTCAGCCGGTTCATCAAGCGTGGGATGAAATTTGCATAGTGTATGTGCCAGCTTTAGTTATGGCCACAGAAGTGGGTGGAGCTGGGAACTCAGATAATGACCCCTCTCCACTAGAGTCCCGTGAGATATCCAAAGCTCATGGATGATCCAATCTTCCAGTAAACAATTTTATTAAATCAGACCTGTTTTGTTTTTCATATCAGGGTTTTTTTTTTTGTTGTCCTTTGGCATGCGTGAAATGCATATTAAACTAAGAATTTCGTTTTTCAGTCGTCAGGTTTTTTTTTTTTTTGCCCTATTTGGTCAAATCATATTGTGTACCCCAAAATGTTGTGACCTACTATGATAGCAGTTGATTCTTAGATTGACGTAGGCAGGTTTTGTATGTTGAAGGATCACACTAATCTGAACTGTAGCAACTTTGAACTTTTTCCTGCTCCTGGCTGCTTTTACATAAGACACTCTTTCACCTGATTTTAGTCTAATGCTTTGTTGTTGTCTTCAGCACTGCTGTGCATTTTTTTCCCTGTCTGTAATGTATCTTGACATTTACAGGGTCGGGGCGGTGAAATCCTGGCACTTTGAAAGCCAGACCTGTACTTACTGGGTCATCGAGCGCTCATACTCCTACGCAGAACCGCCATTATAAGTCACCTAGCTAAGGTGGACTTTTCCAAACCTGCAATTACCACCCAGCGGGTTCCATCTCTCACACAGCAGAGATTTCAAGAGTGAAGACTTCTAAGAGAGGAAATTGACTACTCACAGCTCTGGATATTTTGTGTCGATTCACTTTAGCACTGAACATACCATAAATACTATATATATATATAACCGGACAGTAAAGAATCAAATGCACTAAAGCCAAGTGTTTCCATGTAGCACACATGGTAGAGGTTTTTTTTTATGAAAATTTTTATTTTATTCAGAGGGGAACTGGTTAAAAAACACTTTTGTATGTGTAGCTCCCTCCCCCGGACTTCTAGGTGCAGAGGGAGCTGATATATCACCTCAGGGATGGATCCTAAGCCGTTACCTGGGATGTGTGGAGTGAAAATGGCGGCCAGTCACTATTAGGATTTTTATGATGCTTTATTAGAACCAACAGCAACATAGGGAGAGGTGGTATAGGGCTGCAGACATCCGAGGAACACAGAACTCCAGACTCCCCCAATGCTCTCCAGCTTCACAGTGTAGAGGGTCAGTGAACCAGAAGTGCGGTGACCCTGTGTTAGAGCGACATAGCTGGCTGATCTTTCCTAGGTGAGACGCCAGGTTTCTCTCTGAGGTCCAAACCCATCCTGTCTTCTCTGGAACCTCCGGCAGACGAAGTTCCTCTCTGGCTCTCCATCCCAGGAACAATTCTGGATCCCGACTAGGTCCACATCTGACCACCTGCAGGCTTGAGACCTGGTCAGGCAGCACTCATGTAATACACCTTCCCCAGGCAGGAGAAAGACTCTCACTTGATCAGCCCAGATATTTATGTCCTCTCCCAGCATGCACCACTGGCCATAAAATGCCGAGTGATTGGCTGGAGAGACACAGGTATCCATAGCATTCCACTATTGGTTGCTCTGCTCTCCGGCCAGGCTACACGCAGCAGCAGGCAGATGCAATCAGTAACAGGATCCAGGGTCTCCAGGCATGATGCTGGTCACACAAATTACTTTCTGATCAGTCAACACGTATGTAGTGTGAGGGCGTTCCCAATTGCATATAAAAGGTAATGGATTGTAGAGATGCACCAATACCGTTTTTTTTGGTATTGGGTACTGGAAGTCCCATTAGGGAAGCCGGGTATTGGTATCGGTGCATCCCTAATAGGTTGTTCAAGATCCAACTAGTCCCATCGCACTCCTAACCGGAGAAAAAGCCAACGTACAGGGCTGGTGCCAGAGTAGCAGCAGATGACCCTGCAGACAACGTACAGCCAACGAGAAAGTTTGCACTCCAATTCGATGTCCAGTCAACTCATTTATTGGCTGAGGTGGTATGACATCTTAATGCAAGGATGTCATACCAACTCAGCCAATAAATGAGTTGGCTGGACATCGAATTGGAGTGCGAGTGGCTTTCTCGTTGGCTGTACCTAATAGGTTGTTGTTTCACCATAGCTGGAGGGCCGGAGTAAGGCTACTCCTGCACTACAGGCTTGTTTATACATCTCAATGGGATTGCACAGAGATTATATATGTCCACCTTTACTGAGAGTTCCCTTATCTCAGGGGTAGCCAAACTCCGGCCCTCCAGCTGTGGTGACTCTACAAATCCCATAATGCATGTCTCTCAGGGAGTCTTGTCTTTGGCTGTGAGAATCTTGCAATGCTTCATGGGATTTGTAGTTCCACCACAGCTGGAGGGCCGGAGTTTGGTTATCCCTGCCTTATCTGGTACATCCCAGACAAAATCAGATCACCGATACCCATATATTTGGCATGTTTGTGTTCATATAGAAAAGAGAGAAAACTGTTTTGGCATTTGTTGAGAAATCTCTATAGAAATGAGAATTTTAAGCAAAGAACAGGAATTCATTTACAGAATGAAATGTATTATCACCTTTTTAATGAAGAAGATACAACCAGCTACATCATTAGTATGAAACATTAGGATACTTCTCATTCAAATTTAATTTATCTGAACGCCGTATTGCCAGTTCCCAAAATATTGACTTGCAGCCACAATCTGATGGTATAAACACCTCATCTGTCTTTTACTAGATACACTCGGCAAGTTTCACGAAGAAGCAAGGAAACTATTCCAGGGTAGAATTCATTACGTTTGGCTGAATAGTGACAGCCCGTCTCTGGCTCTACAGATTAGTTCAACTTCTTTCCCAGCTGTTTAATGGCGAAAGAAATTCATTTTCAACTCGTTCACAATCTCGGCTTTATTTAAATTGTTTCCAGAAAAAAATAAAATAACAAGAAATACATTTCCGTTGTGCATTAAATAAACTATAAGAAGTGGATAATTGTGCAATAAAACCGATAAGACTAGTCGCGGGCAAAATAGAGGAGAATGGAACAGAGAAGACATGCCTGACCTTGTTCGGGTTTACCGAGTGCCGGGATGGTTGAAGACTCTTCCTGGACAGCGGTACACGGGGGATAACTTTGAAATGCAAGGGCCGGTGCACACCTAGGCGATTTATCGCGCGTTTTGAGTCGCGCGATATCGCTCAAAACACAGATTCGCATTGAAGTCAATGGAGGCTGCTCACACGTGGTTGTCGCGCGAAAAGGTGCAGGAGCTATTTTCGGGCCTTTGTCGCGCAGTTTGGGTCCCGTAGACATCTCTATGCATTGAAAAGCGAGCGACGACCGCGCGGTTTACAATGAACAGACGAGCGATCGAAAATGCGCGACAACCACGCGAAAACAGCTCGACATCTGCATCGCCTAAGTGTGAACCTAGCCGAAAGGGTTCGTTCACGCCAGATGCAGTGCGTTCCGCCCCCTCCTGCCCCACAAAAAGTGAGCCAGCCGATATGCGATGCAGTGCCAGACCAGAATCGGGCCGGAACGCACTACATCTGGTGTGAACCTAACCTTAAGGATTGACCCATTCAGAAAACTCCCTGCTCAACAACAAGTGTTTCCATCTGCTTCATTGCTCTATAGGAAGTCAGAAGTGGCCTGATAACTGATGAAAATATAAAGTATTGTGTGCTTTTGTTGGGCGGTTTGTGGGCAGCATACGACTTTCTGTTCTCAGCACATTGCACTGGGGACCAAATTCTACTACTTGTAAGAAATACTTTTAGGCTGCATTTATAACTTGCTGTTTTTAAGCACACGCACTGTCTATTGAATGAATTGGAATCACATTAAAGCAAATCCAGGTAAACCTTTTATTGACACTTGCAGCAGGGCTACCCCCGCACTGCAAAGGTTAAGTGCCCGTTTCTGCCAAAGGGACTTAAAACTATATACCTTACATAATCCCAGCTCCTTCGGTGGTCAGCGCTCACCTATTTCCCCCTCCACATTGGCTATGGAATGTCCCTTGGCTTCCTCATGTCTAATGCGTGTCAATGGACCTGCAAAGTAGAGACTGGGGGGACAGTTTAGCAGCCCAGAGGGGTCAGGGAAGGAATGTTGCTTAATTTCATCCCCCAGACCAAAATGAACGCTCAGCCCACTTAAATAAATCCCTACAGTTACCAAGAACTTTACTGAATGCTCTTTACTGAAGTCTCAGTTTGTGCATCTGGGGTATATGAGGGTCCCACCACCATCCTCTTAGTGCCCGCAGATGCCAGCTCCATCCTCTTGGTGCCCGCAGACCCCAGCACCATCCTCTTGGTGCACATGGACGCCACCACCATCCTCTTAGTGCCCACGGACGCCACCACCATCCTCTTAGTGCCCACGGACGCCAGCACCCTCCTCTTAGTGCCCGCAGATGCCAGCACCATCCTCTTAGTGCCCGCAGATGCCAGCACCATCCTCTTAGTGCCCGCAGATGCCAGCACCATCCTCTTGGTGCCCGCGGACCCCAGCACCATCCTCTTGGTGCACGTGGACGCCACCACCATCCTCTTAGTGCCCACGGACGCCAGCACCATCCTCTTGGTGCACGTGGACGCCACCACCATCCTCTTAGTGCCCACGGACGCCACCACCATCCTCTTAGTGCCCACGGACGCCAGCACCATCCTCTTAGTGCCCACGGACGCCACCACCATCCTCTTAGTGCCCACGGACGCCAGCACCATGCTCACACGTGGTTGTCGCGCGAAAAGGTGCAGGAGCTATTTTCGGGCCTTTGTCGCGCAGTTTGGGTCCCGTAGACATCTCTATGCATTGAAAAGCGAGCGACGACCGCGCGGTTTACAATGAACAGACGAGCGATCGAAAATGCGCGACAACCACGCGAAAACAGCTCGACATCTGCATCGCCTAAGTGTGAACCTAGCCGAAAGGGTTCGTTCACGCCAGATGCAGTGCGTTCCGCCCCCTCCTGCCCCACAAAAAGTGAGCCAGCCGATATGCGATGCAGTGCCAGACCAGAATCGGGCCGGAACGCACTACATCTGGTGTGAACCTAACCTTAAGGATTGACCCATTCAGAAAACTCCCTGCTCAACAACAAGTGTTTCCATCTGCTTCATTGCTCTATAGGAAGTCAGAAGTGGCCTGATAACTGATGAAAATATAAAGTATTGTGTGCTTTTGTTGGGCGGTTTGTGGGCAGCATACGACTTTCTGTTCTCAGCACATTGCACTGGGGACCAAATTCTACTACTTGTAAGAAATACTTTTAGGCTGCATTTATAACTTGCTGTTTTTAAGCACACGCACTGTCTATTGAATGAATTGGAATCACATTAAAGCAAATCCAGGTAAACCTTTTATTGACACTTGCAGCAGGGCTACCCCCGCACTGCAAAGGTTAAGTGCCCGTTTCTGCCAAAGGGACTTAAAACTATATACCTTACATAATCCCAGCTCCTTCGGTGGTCAGCGCTCACCTATTTCCCCCTCCACATTGGCTATGGAATGTCCCTTGGCTTCCTCATGTCTAATGCGTGTCAATGGACCTGCAAAGTAGAGACTGGGGGGACAGTTTAGCAGCCCAGAGGGGTCAGGGAAGGAATGTTGCTTAATTTCATCCCCCAGACCAAAATGAACGCTCAGCCCACTTAAATAAATCCCTACAGTTACCAAGAACTTTACTGAATGCTCTTTACTGAAGTCTCAGTTTGTGCATCTGGGGTATATGAGGGTCCCACCACCATCCTCTTAGTGCCCGCAGATGCCAGCTCCATCCTCTTGGTGCCCGCAGACCCCAGCACCATCCTCTTGGTGCACATGGACGCCACCACCATCCTCTTAGTGCCCACGGACGCCACCACCATCCTCTTAGTGCCCACGGACGCCAGCACCCTCCTCTTAGTGCCCGCAGATGCCAGCACCATCCTCTTAGTGCCCGCAGATGCCAGCACCATCCTCTTAGTGCCCGCAGATGCCAGCACCATCCTCTTGGTGCCCGCGGACCCCAGCACCATCCTCTTGGTGCCCGTGGACGCCACCACCATCCTCTTAGTGCCCACGGACGCCAGCACCCTCCTCTTAGTGCCCGCAGATGCCAGCACCATCCTCTTAGTGCCCGCGGATGGCAGCACCATCCTCTTAGTGACCATCCTCTTAGTGACCACGGACGCCAGCACCATCCTCTTAGTGCCCACGGACGCCACCACCATCCTCTTAGTGCCCGTGGATGCCAGCACCATCCTCTTAGTGCCCACGGACGCCACCACCATCCTCTTAGTGCCCGCAGAGGCCAGCACCATCCTCTTAGTGCCCACGGACCCCACCACCATCCTCTTAGTGCCCACGGACGCCAGCTCCATCTTCTTGGTGCCCAGGGAACACCATGCCTGAACACTGCAGTCAGATTATAGGTAAACTGTGATCATTTCCTCCTTTAGTAAAGTTATCTTGTCTCCTGGATGATACTAGCGGCGTCTTATAGATTTTACTTGTTGGCTGAATTTGCTGCTTAAAAGAACTTCGCCGTGACGATTCCGCCACCATTTCCTAAGAAAATAACATAAGTGAGTATCGCAGTAGCTGATGTCGCGGTGTTATTGTGAAGTGGAGGAATTGGCTGAAGTATTTTACTGGATGATCATGTTATTATCTGTGGTGCTTTCCGATTTCCTTTTTGATTTAGTTTTTGTTAGCTCAGTAAATGCCTCAATTTCCAGGGTAGTTAACGGTGTAAAAGTCTACCCATTATGCAGAATTCAGCATTTTATCTCAGGGGGGGAGCCGGTGTCTGGCCCGGGAATAGTGAATACGCTGGGACAGTGGAAGGCCTTTTCCTGCAGCTCCTCTCCATCACACATCTGTACAGTAGAAGGATCACAGGTGCAGGCAGCCAGTCAGAGACACCTGCTGCAGCCATATGTGCCGCCACGTATCCCAGCATCCCGTCCGGCTCACAGCTGTGCCAAGACAATAAATAATTTCCCTTGTCCCTTCCCTTCATAGGCTGCTGTCCAGCAGTATTTATGTGTTCAGCTTATTCTTTGTGCTTTACTGGCAGCGTCTTCAAAGCAAGCATTCAAAGTGCTGAGTAATAGATGGACAAATTCTTTCTCCCTGCAAAAACATTCTGCGGCTAAAATAGCTCCAAAGTATCCCCAAACGTCCCATAGAAGTCACATTGTCTTCCCTCCATAAATAACATTCATGGCTTGTTAAATGGTCGGGTGAGGAGAGGAGCACGCTACTGCCTGTCACTGATTACTAATTGGGGTGCTTCGGAATCAGATTCCATCACATGGGACGCTTCTCTATCACTTATCTGCATACAGGACCCGGAGTCTGGTATCATCTGGACAATTTATGGTGACCCATGTATGTATCTGATCTTGTTAAATGGTCGGGTGAGGAGAGGAGCACGCTACTGCCTGCGACTGATTACTAATTGGGGTGCTTCGGAATCTGATTCCATCACATGGGACGCTTCTCTATAGGTGCCCATACACTGTGCGATTATGGTACGATAATCGCAAGGTGTATGGAAGGCGTGCGACCGTTTCTACTGTACGGTCGCGCGTCTTTTGTCTAACGAGCATGTTTGAAAACCAGCCGAAAATCCTACGATATTTGTGGCATGCTCGGGAGACAAATGCAGAACGGGCCGTTCAGCATTGTGGTCATGGGG
>NW_017306591.1:611874-623283 GCF_000935625.1 Nanorana parkeri
TCACCTTGTGGGTGCGGGGGGGGGGGGGGTGGTTTGTAATGATCGCAAGTACGATCTGCCGGTCCAAGATGGGCAGATTGTACGTTTTTAAATTACTTTACAACCCTCGCAAGACAAAAGTCTTGCGAGGGTTGTAAAGTGTATGGCCACCTTATCACTTATCTGCATACCAGGCCTAGAGTCTGGTATAGTCTGGGCAATTAATGAAGTCACATGTATGTATCTGATCTTGTTAAATGGTCGGGTGAGGAGAGAAGCACGCTACTGCCTGTCACTGATTACTAATTGGGGTGCTCAGGGGGAATCAAATTGCATCAAATGGGACATTTCTCTATAAGGGTGCCCATACATTGCTTGATTCTCGTACGATTTTCGGCTGGTTTGAACAGTGCTCGGGAGACAAATGCCGCGAACACTGCGCACGCGAACACTGCCAGTTTAGCATTGCGGTCATCGGAAGCCCGCCCCTCAGCGGGGCGGGCTTGCGATGATCGAGAGTACGATCTGCTGTCCAAGATGGGCAGATCGTACGTTTTTTTAATCACTTTACAACCATCGCAAGACTAAGGTCTTGCGATGGTTGTACAGTCTATGGCCACCTTTACTTATCTGCATACCAGGCCTAGAGTCCGGTATAGTCTGGGCAATTAATGAAGTCCCATGTATGTATCTGATCTTGTATGCAAAGCCTTATTTACCCCATGCTGCCCCCTCCCTTCCTGTCCCGGGGCCATTTTTCAGTATTCAGTACTGAGGTACTTAAACTGACATTTTTTCCGTCATGTAACGTTGTACTGAAATAATTTTTATACCATTTTTTAGGACACATAGAGCTTTCATTTGGTGGTATTTAATCACCACTGCGGAGGTTTTTATTTTTTACTATATAATGAAAATTTTGGAAAAAAAAACAAAAAACAGATTTCCTTTTAAAAGATTATTACACAATTTTTTGGTAAAATATAAAATACGGGGTCACGTCTGGTAAATAGACACCAAACATGTCAAGCTTTAAAATTGCGCGCACCCACGAAATCGCAAGAAATGACCATACCTAAAACTGGTCATGGGCGACACTTTAAAAGCTTTTACCTCTCATCAATTTAGTGTTATTAGTGATTAATGGCCCTAAAATTATTACTCTTACTCCGACGTTCGCGGCGATATGTAACATGTGTGACGTAATCGTTTTCGCACGTAGGCACACTCGACGCCTATTTTCGTTTATATGTGCGTGCATGCGGGGCCCTTAAATCTTTTTTGGGTGTTTTTTATTTATTTTTATTTTTTTAATATGTGGCTTAAATTTTTTTTAAACCTTTTTTTTTCTTTACACTTAAAGGAGAACTATGAGGGGGGGGGGTGATTTCCACTCACCTCATAGTTCTAGCCGACCTGTGACAATGAGACTGTCACAGGTCGGCTCAGTAGATCGGGAGGTGAGAGAACACATACCGGGTTCGCTCACCTCTCGATCCTGTCACGGCTCTCTGCTGTGACAGGGGGAGGGGCTGGATCCCCCCCCCCCCGCTCCGACCCGCCAGCGCTGACTGGCGGAACGGACGGGGGAGGGGGCGGGTACAGCTGGCTCTGCCTCTAGATAGGCAGAGCCAGCTGTCACTCACGCAGCTGGGCGGATCCCGTCATCTAAGTCGGGATCCGCTCCAGGTGCGGCGTCTCAGTATACCGCGAGCTGTAGCTCCCTATATACTGAGCTTAGGGTGACGGGAGGACGCTAGTTTGTGTCCTCCCGTTACCCTAAGGAGAACTATGGGGAAAAACACTGACCCCATAGTTCTCATTTAACTTTATTACTATCACATAGGGGGCTAACAATCCCCCTATTTGATAGACAATATTCACTGACAGGTCCTCTTAATGAAGACATCAGGGGTCTCTGAAGCCTCGTTCACACTAGACACAGTGCGTTCTGGCCAGATTCTACGGCTCAATATGTTGTGGGGCAGGAGGGGGCGGTCGATTAAAGTGAACGGCACCGTAGCCACGCTCTCCGGCCGCAATGCGAGCAGCCGCACGGGAAGGCAAGGCACATTATGCCTGCGGTCCAGTCCGACCAAAATAGTGCTTGCAGCATTTTGTTCGGACCGGACCGCAGGCATAATTTGCCTACAGTGCCATTCACTTCAATGGCCCGCCACGGCCCCTCCTGCCCCACAACATAGTGAGCCGGCCGCAATGTGTTGCGGTGCGTTCTGACCAGAATCGGGCCGTAACGCACTGTCTAGTGTGAACGAGGCCTGAGACCCGCAATGTCACCTGGGACCCTCAAAGAAGCTGATGAAGCAGAGATGCCCATACCGCCTATATCGTGCTGTGTTCACTAAAAAGAAAAAAAAAGTCTCTTTGTGGCGCATTGGCCCAGTCATAAGGAATTGGCTTGCTTAGCACAACACACATTAATGCATGCCATAACGCGCAGTAACACATGTGCATTAACACACCGCAATGGAAAGTGTAAAAGAGCCTGAAAGTATATAAATGGCTTTGATTATATATTGTGGAAACATTGTGCGTTTCTCTGTATTTTGTTACGTTTGTGTATCACTTGGCTGTATCATCTCTGACACAGTCCTTCCTTCTGGAGGGGGGCTACGTCTGTTCCCCATGGTCCCTGTGTGTGTTGGAAAGTAGTCACCGCTCCAAGCTTGCTCCCGGGATGGACTACAATCTCAATACAAATTAGTAAACTAAACATGAGATTGTAGTCCATCCCGGGGGGGAGGAGCTTGGAGCGGTGACTACTGTACAACACACTCAGGGACCATGGGGAACACAAGTAGCCCCCCTCCAGAAGGAAGGACAGTGTCAGAGATGATTGGAGGATCTACAGCCGAGTGATACACAAATAAGATACATTGTTGCTCGGAGTTCAGGGACTTGATTGTATTTGTAAAGATTTATCTCCTGGGTTCAGTGTCCACCTGTGTCTGAATGTAACTTTTGGAAGCAGCATTTAGAAGACTAGTAACTTTCCCACTGGGTTTAATTAGCCAGCCAGGTTCAGAGGAGTTAAACAATGTCAGACTGTGATTGGGTATTTGAAATGCACACAGATCAGGGTCAAGTTTTCTTCTCTAGTGTCCAGCAGGAAGTACAGGACAAGACAAGACAAGACAAGGTTTGGGGTCCAGGTACGTACTAGCAATTGCATACAATGCAGCCTGAACCATCTTAGAGGAACTGAAGTTGTTGTCATTGTGTTTAAGGGATTCAATACATTAATTTAAACAGTTGATGTAGAAAAGGAAACAGCAAGTGCACAAGGGCCTGATGTCTCTTATTATGCAGTGGGGGAGGGGCTTGTTAACATTTCCTGAAGAACCTGGACTATTCCTGTCTTATATAATCACTGAGGCTAGATTCAGACCTCAACGACACCCGGGGCCGCGCGCTAATGCACACAGTGGTTGCCGTGCGGCCCTATTGATGTCAATGAGGTTACATTCACACCGCAGTCGCTAAAAAAAGGTACAAGTACTTTTTTTTTTTGCGACACACAACTTTTTTTTTTTTTTAATAGCTGCGATCATGTTCAATTGCACGGGCAGAATCCGCATGATCCGCCTGGCGCGACTGCGGTGCCGTTAAAAAAATAATGGCTCCGCCAGCGCGATCGGCTGTAGTGGGTGACTTCGTGACCGCACGGTTGTGTGCCCAATTGCCGTGCCGCCAGGATGTGAACCTAGCCTCAGTCTGTTGGAAAAGAATAAATGGTTAAAGATTAAGACGCTTACCAGACTTTCTAAAAAATTGGCTGTTCTAAAGCCAGCCATACACCTTACAGATTGTCTATGGTCAGATGGAAAAGTAGCAACAGATTCCTCCATCTACGCTAAACTGTGTGTATGGAGTAATCTCCACCTGGGCCAATCTGTTGCACCTTTTCCATCTGACCATAGAACATCTGCAGACAATTGTAAGGTGTATGGGCACAAGAATAGATGACCAAGCTTCTATTTTAACACACGGGGGCAAGTTGCAGCTGAAATGCATCTACTTGACGTTGATGAGTATGAAATCATCGATCCAAACACACACTGCTAAAATCCGATCTGAATGTCCAGGTGTACTACTTCACTAATGAGGGAAATGCAGCAAAATGCTGTCTCCCCCTAGTGGCTGATAAGTAAAGCTACACGCCTTGCTTTGTTTGCAATTGTCATGGATATTATAATTGATATAAAGGCCAATAATTTAATGACTCTTTACATGCAGGTGGCAAATTCTGACATATGCAATGAAGAGTTTAGGCCAAAGCCCTCATTTTTAGGACATGAGTTGTGGACTTGCATAAAAGAACAGGCTCCAGGGTGGCGGATCTTAATAGGAATTAGCTTTGCTTGGCTGATAAAATCAACGATTCGCTCAAGTGTAGCATTGGCTGTATTTTAAATACAGTGAATGATACTAAGATCCGGATTCCCCCGTGGAGGAATGGCAAATCCAGATATTGCGGAAAATGTGGTTTGAACGAGCAAGTTATTTCATGTAACAAACATTTTTGATGGTGAATGATTGCTGTGCTGATCATTTGTGGTTTTGCAACTATATCCCTTGGTAAAGATTGGCTGAAAGTACTCTGATAATGTATTAAATAAATATAAAGCTGACTCTTAGGCCTCATTCACACGAGAAAAGGCCGGCACGTACAGCTCCGTGCTGCGTGCACGGCCGCATCGGGCAGCTCCCGGCGAAGGACAGTTTCGTATGATTAGTACGCAGCCCCCGTCCTTCTCTATGGGAGTACGTGGCCGTACACTGCCCTATGCTCACCCCAAGTACAACTCCACACGGGAGCGTGTTTTCTGGCTCGGATGCAGACATGATCCATCCTGTCAGCGTACAAGTACAGACACCCACACCCACACGGACGGGCAAGGCGGGTGAGCGTAGGGCGGCGTACGGCCGCGGACTCCCATAGAGAAGGACAGGGGCTGCATACTAATCACACACAGGACCTGTCCTTCCCGGGAGCTTTCCGAAACGGCTGTGCACGCAGCATGGAGCTGTACGTGTCGGCCGATTCTCATGTGAATGAGGGCTAAAAAAACCAAAAGCTGTGTGAGCGGTGCACAGACAAGATCTGAAATGATTTGTTCACTTTCAATATTCAAAGTAAAATCATATTGGCTGAAGCCCGGCTGTGTGTCCCGAGTACACTTTTTTCTTTGCCAGACTGCAATAGAAATATATATAATACAGCCTCAGGGGGGATTTTCTCAAAACTAGAACAGACAGAATCTGGAGCAGTTGCCCATGGCAACCAGTCAGCATCTCTCTTCACTTTGCTCAGGTAAGATTTGAGAATGAGACAGAGAAGCTAATTGGTTTCAGTGCAAATCTGCTCCAGATTTTGTCTGTTCCAGTTTTGATAAATTCCCCCCTCAGTGTTTAGTTCTTGCAGTGCTGTCCCCTGCAGTGCCGATGATGGGACAGCAGATGGAGCTGCAGGAACACAAGTGTAAAACGCTTGAGTAATTGATGAGCAGCTATTGATGCAATAACTGCAGGAGCATCAGGCGTTTTATACTTTGAGCAGAAATTAACCACCCAGAGCCATAAAACTCAGCCAGTGGTTAAATCTCCGACACGTCCGCTGGGTAAATATTGACATTTATGTGTTACCGGGCTCTGGCCGGCCTGTATATATCAAGGTGCTGACCTGTGTACTGTGTCTTTCTATAACTTGGTTCCATGTCCATATTTCATGGAATGTACTTCTTCCTACCGCTGCTGTGCACAGAGATTTTCAGATATAGATTGCTTGGGTCAGAAAGACTTCCATTCGGCGTATGTTTTACACAGCCGGGGTACGCACTTTACCATGTGCTATGTTTAACATGAGATGCAGTTTGGGCAATGTTGCACTAAGATGCTATACATCAGTATCTAAACCGGTGGTAGCGAATTCAGATTCAAGGAGGTCCAACGAATAACGTTTTTATCGAGCCGAGGTCCGAATCACTGTCAGGACACAGCAGTCTGTCAGCCCATGTCTGTACCACGGTCCGCCATTTAGGCTGCATACATACTAGGGATGCACCGATACCGATTTTTCGGTATCGAGTACCGATTATTTTTTTTGCCAAATACCGATAACGGAAGTTCCATTTAAGGAATGACTCACCACCCAACTTCCGATAAACAGGAAGGTGGGCACCGTGTAATGACTCATTGCCCGACTTCCTGATTGGTTGAGAAGCTGGGCAACGAGTCATTACACAGCGCCTGGTTTCCTGATTGGCCAGGAAGCCGGCTCGATGCTCCCTCGTCACCAGATGATGAGGGAGCATGAAGCCAGCTTTCTGGCCAATCGTATAACCGGGAGCCAGGTACTGACTCGCCGTCCGGCTTCCTGATTGGCCAGCTCCATGCTCCCTTATCACCAAGTGAAGCCGGGCAGCATGTAATGACTTGCTGCCCGGCTTCCTGATACCGGCAGCTCAGGTATCGGGCTAGGCATCGAGCCCAAGTACTCGCCACTGATACCGATACTAGTATTGCTCAGCTGCTGGTGTGTGTCCACAGACACAGTTCTGATGTGCAAATCGCAGTGCATTGCGCTATTTATTTTTGGTTGAAGTCCCCTCCCTTTTACATACACATGCATGCCTTACACGCACATGTTCATTGGAATCAAATGGTGGGGTTGGCTTTAATTTTTGTATTTGATTAATTGTTTACTTTTTTATAACTTTTTTTCTCTCCACTTTTTCACTTAACTTTTTGCTACCACAAAAGGGCTAATAAGCCCCTATGTGACAGCATTTGGTGGTGACAGGTTCTCTTAATGGCGACATCAGGGGTCTATTAGACCTCTGATTTCTCCCCTGGCCTCCAATACAGACAGACTATCAAGCACAGGACTGTGCTTGATAGTCTGTTTACCCGGAAATTCAGCCAGCTTATGACAGCTGAAGCAGGAAGCGTTGAGAGCACACTTCATGCTTCAATGATCACAGAGCAGATTGTGGAATGGATGTTCCCCGGTGTGCTCCCGCTCTCCATCCTGATATTGTTTGCCATGGTCCCAGACCCCCTAGAGGAGTGGGGGGACACGAAAACCAAAGCCGGAGGGGCACAACAGCAGGCTAGTGACTCTCCACCCGGCTTCATGACTAGCCGGGAAGTTGTTTCCATGCTCCCTCGCCACCAGGTGATGAGGAAGCATGGAGCCGGCTTTCCGGTCAATCAGGAAGCCGAGGGGCAGGTAATAACTCGCTGCCCAGCTTCTTGATTGGCCAGCTTCCCGACCAAGCAGGAAGCGTGGCGGTTAGTCCATACATGCCGCCCGGTTTCCTGATTGGCCAGGAAGCCGGGTCCATGCTCCCTCGTTACTTGGTGACGAGGGAGCATGGAGCTGGCTTCACGGGCAATCGGGAAGCCGGGCGGCGTGTAATGACTCGCCGCTACGCTTCCTGATACCTGACGGTCCGGTATCGGAAGCATTTGGTTGAGTGCGGGTACTTGACCAAATACTTGGTATCGGCACTAATACTAGTAGCGGTATTGGTGCATCCCTATGGTGAAGTATTTCCTGACTGTGCATTGCCCTCATAATGTGAGTCGGGTTCAAGGACTTTAATACCATCATCCTGAAAGATATATCACCCTGTCTTTTTTTAGTCTACACTACAGACATTACAGAAGGCTCGGTGATTACTGCTGGACCAGGGAATGTTTTTATTTTTGTAGACCTGGCCACTGTTGTTTCCCCCTTGACAGGCCGGCACCTACAGTGCATGCATGGCTGGCTGCTGCCTAATGTATTTCGGCAGCTTAGGGTTTTAAACCTCTGGTGTTATCCCTTCCCTAGAATGATTGGATTGTTATTAGAGAGAGAGAGAGACCGGTGCTCTCGCAGTGTGTCCGGTAGTTTTTGGCTACACCAGCAGATCCCATCATCTGTTTCTTAACTCTCAGCCTAAGGCCTCATTCACATGAGAAAAGGGCGGCACGTACAGCTCCGTGCTGCGTTCACGGCCGTATCGGGCAGCTCCCGGGAAGGACAGGTGCTGAATGTGATTAATACACAGCCCCCGTCCTTCTCTATGGGAGTACCCGGCCATACGCCGCCCTACGCTCACCCGCCCTGCACGTCCGTGCGGGTGTCCGTACTCATACGCTGACAGGATGTATCCTGTCTGTGTCCGAGCAGGGACACCCGCACCCGTACAGACTTGCACTTGGGGTGAGTGTAGGGCGGCGTATGAAGGACGGGGGCTGCGTATTAATCACACGCAGCACCTGTCCTTCCCGGGAGCTGCCCGATACGTCCGCGCATGCAGCATGGAGCTGTACGTGCCCGCCTTATCTCCCTTGAATGAGGACTTATGCTTTAGGCATCATGGGACATTCAAGCAGAGCCGGGCACATTGGCCAGACTGACCATTGACTAGCCATGAATTATTGAGAGGTAAGTTTTCACTTTTATAACCGTTCAAGAGGAAGAAACAGTTTCAAAGTAGGAAATAGGGGATGCTGTATAAGGTGGGAAATAAGGGGAAGAAGTGGTCATTGTTGGGCCCTCTGATATTTGACATTTTAGCAGTTGTCCTCTTTGCATCATTTTTAGTAATTTACAGGTTTAGATGTATAGAGGGCAGCCACGTCTCATATATTTACTACCTTGCTTTCAGCACACAGCAGGCAGAATTCAGCTGGAGCCCTCTGTGACTTTGCTGGGAAGGAGCCTGTTGGTATACTGACACATGTGAATAGGACTTTGGCCTGTGGTATATGCACTGCATTCATTTTTAATAACGGCAGAGATTATGATTTGCCTGTGTGACTAAAGCTTAAAGACAGGTCGTCTCTGGTGGTGCTCCGCATTCAGTAGTTGCAACGTTCTAATGAAGACATAGACTGCGGGTTACAGAAAACAGATGGAACGTCTGTTGCCAAACCTCTGGCACAGGGCCGGTATAATCCACAGCTGATTGTATAATCAACACACATGGATCTGGAGGATAATTAGCCGTTGCTTTCTATAAATGCACTTGCATGGAGAAGTTAAGATTTGAAGCAGCGAAAAAATGTCATCAACAGGCAGGACATCCGGTGCCTGAGAACACAGGCTCAACCTGCAGCTAAGTGCCAGATACATCAGTGTCACAGATAAAGCAAAACAGGGTGACGTCAATGCTTCCTGAAAGGTTAAATCCTTTAGAGTTGTTCAGCGTTTAATTGCATTAAAAAGATCCTTTTGTTCATGTATAAAGAAAGGCACAAAACGTCTTCTTACATCTCCTCAGCGGCGGAACTTTATCCAGTGCATCAGACCTGACGCACATATTAATGTCTAGTTATGGAAGGTGCAGGCCTATGTTCTTAAAGCGCACCTTTCGCTTCTCCTCTTTCTCTTACGCTGAAAGAGAAGAGGAGAAATACGCACCTTTCCAGCAAGTGTTAAAGTGATTTTAAATCTTAAAAATACATTCAGGTACCTTACATTTATGTTAATAGTTATCTTATGTGTGTATCACTCGGCTGTAGATCCTCCAAACCTCTCTGAATTGGTGCTGACACTGTCCTTCCTTCTGGAGGGGGGTTACTTATCCTGCACAGAGTATTTTGGACACCCTTATGAATGTACCGTCTCTCCTGTAGAGAATCCCCATCATGTCCCAGATGTTCCTCCAGACAAGGATTCCTCATACACATGTTCTGACTCGGTACTGTCATGGAGTGGTAATTTTTACCTGTGCATTCCACCTCCACTGTTCACCTGAGCCAAAGAATCTTGGAGCTTCTCACATAAGGCCTTATTCTAGAGATGGCGGCAACCAGAACTCTATACCTAGCAGAACTGGCTCCTCAGCCCACATCAAAGCACTACATGTCTTTCGATAGAAAATGTAAACTTGATCCTGCACTTGGAAAGCTTAAATAATGCATGTTGAGCAAGGGTAAGCAACCTCGGTCCTCCTAGCTGTAGCGAAATGACAAATCCCATCATTCCCCTGCCTCTGAGAGCCTTGCACGGTGATGCCAGAGTCTTGCAATGTCTCATGGGACTTGTAGTTGGAGTGCCAAGGTTGCCTACCCCTGATTTAGCTTGAGAAAATCTGGGGTGGTTGGCTGGGTGATCGTGCACTTGGACCCCACACTTTAGTAACAAATAGATTCTTCAGAGATCCTGATCCTTAGGGTAGAGAGCTGATATGCACCCCCTGCAACATATAAAAAGCTGGCCATACACGTATAGATTCCCCCTTCCGCGTTAAAGACTGTATATGAAGGAATCTCCACTGCCTCTTATTGTGTTCTGACAGCCGCAGCACCCATAGTTGCCTGAATCCCTGAACAGTGGCTGCATCTGATAGGACACAGTCGCTGTCCAACCAGGAATTTTCCAACCGTCTCATTTGATTTTTAAATCCACTTTTGTCAAACTGTCATGGCCGCCTAAAGCTCGAATTTCAGCCGAATTCAGCAGAAATTGGCTGAAACTTGAGCAGTCTGTTGCTAGCTTTAGTTTCTAAATTAATATTAAATGTTTGTTCCAAAAAAGAGCACACAGACCACCGAGAACCTTTATTTATGACACAATCCTTTATTACTTGTACGCCTTATAGACAATGGAGCTGTCATTGCTTACTTCTCCCTGTAACAATACTGTACAATATGTTCGTACATTTCAAGGCTGCGTTGTGTCTGAGGTTTATTGCAGTTACTTCCAAGGCCGCTTTGCTTTTATTCCTCTGACCCTGCGAGCTCCACCACTTGCTCTGAAACTTGTTTCTATGAGTGTCTATTTTTCCCTCATTTGTTATTGTTGTTGTTTTATGAAACTTTGTTCTACTTTAATAGAAGTTACCTCGATGGGAAATAAGTGGTGTCCTAGTGGAAGTTCATTCAAACTGTCTGATGAAAAGGGAAGTGTCTCTAAGAGCTGTGGATTTGCCTCTACAATTGTCAGGCCTCTGTACCTCCTATACTAAACTCGGGGCATAGTGTGCACATCAATGTGGTACATGCAGATTATGGGGTTGAAATGCGTTGCCCCTTTGATCCGAATCCTTAGTGTATCACTCTTATCACATACCTAATGTCACATATGCAGTATGTATGTGGCCACAAGAGTTTAACTCTTTCAGTACTTCACTTGAGGTGGTTGCTTCAGGCTGCATTTTATGGGGGGCAAAGGGGCAGCCACAGTGTCCTAGGGTAGCAACCTGTGACGCTCTGTCCGGCTTTCAGCCCAGCTCACTGACTTCATTGGTTGCCGGGAAGCTGAGCAGCATGCTCTGGATGGCGTCCTGCCGAGCTCCTCTGGCAACCAGTAATGTCAGTGAGCTGGTTGGGACTCCTTTCCACCGCACACCTAGACGATCAGCAGCAGCACCCAACAAGCAGCACACACACACAAACCTCCCCCCCCCCCCC
>NW_017306591.1:623595-624272 GCF_000935625.1 Nanorana parkeri
CGCCCACACGCAACCCCCCCCCCCCCCCCCCCAGACGATCAGCCACGGCACAAAAGACACAACCAATATCCACCCCTCTGACACTTTCAGTCACCGCTCTCTGCAGGTAATTGATCGTGAAGTGAACGATGAGCGGTATGTTTTCGCTCACTTCCCGATCAATAGAGACGACGTGTGACAGATTCAATGTCACACTTCGACTTTAACTAGGGGGATGAGTGTAATTCACTCACCCCATAGTTCTTCTTTAAACAGTTGACATCCGCGGTGTTAAACCCCCTTCCCATCCAGGCCATTTTTCAGTATTCAGCGCTGCGGTACTTTAAAGAGGTTAACTCTGTCCAGTTCATCTCTGAGAACATCAGAACACCATGCCCTATTGTATGGAGAGGGAGAGGTGTTCTATAGTCCACGTCAGGTGTGAGCAGCCTAGTGTGACAATGCTGCTCCTCCATGGATACAGTACGATGAGTGAGCGTTGTCATCCTAGGATAAGAAGTTTGTTACTGGCTGGATCACCGGATGAAAATAAAGGAAAAATGCTCATAAAAGGAAAAGAACACCAATGCAGCCACCACATCTATGGACCGGAAAGCTGCAATATCTGACATTGTAATCTTGGGTCTATAGAATAAAACATACAATGTAGCACATGGTAGAGTTTTTTTAATGATAGT
>NW_017306591.1:624388-670690 GCF_000935625.1 Nanorana parkeri
GGTGCATAGCAGGAGTGGAGCGCCCATTATTCACTATTAGTTTTGACACTTGAGAGTGCAGCGAGACCCGGGTAGCTTGTACACCGTTTTGGATCCGAAAGCCTTTAGCAAATCAAGAGCACAAGTTAAATGAGAACTATGGGGTCAGTGTTTTTCCCCATAGTAACCTTTAACTGATTTTAGCAAAAAAGAGAAGTCTGCAAGTTAGGTCTTCGCTGACAAGAGAAAGATAATAACTGCACCGTCCCCGATCTATTTGTATTCCTCACTGAACTTGGAGGGAGACAAATGTTCCAACAGAATTGCTGATGTTACCGATATAGACATTAAAAGAAAAAAGCATGTTATCACAAGCCCAGCACGCTTTGGAGTTAATGCGGAAACATCACTGGGCCTCAGCGATACATACCAAATATTATCTGGACGGAGCGTCCACGCCGTTATTTCAAATGGCGCTTTTTTTTTCTATAAATAGGAGAGAGTCACATTTTGTCTGACACTTAATTTATGTAAAAAGCAGCGGGGTGTGTGGGGGAGGCTTTAGTAAATCATTATTAATATACATAGCACACAGATGGAAGAGACTTTGTAACAGCGTTTTACCGCTGAGCCACTGAAGATTTAGCTGCACATTTAAATGTAGGAAAAAGTTTAGAAAGTGAAGTCTGCGTAGATTATGTCACACAAATAGGACTTCATGTTTTATTCCAAGCTGCATAGAGTTTGTTTGGTATTAGAAGGACCCGACGGGCCAGCATCTGCTTTTATATTAGTCTAGTGATGTAGAATTTTATAAATGGCTCTGTGAAGGAGGAAAGAAAGTGAAATTATTTACAGCCGCTGTGATTTATTGACCTTTTTGTGTGTTGGCTCAGTTGGAATTTGGATAAGTGCAATGCTTTGGAATCCTTTGCCTGGCAAGCTGTGCAAGGGTTTTGGAGACAGGGTGCAGGTTCTGCATGAAGCATCTTCTCTGTTCGGTTGGAGTATTAATTATGTATTTTCTGAAGTTCTTTATAAACAGATAAAGGGACCCTGGTTATCCATTACCAGTTAAAGGAGAACTATGGGATAAGTGTTTTTCCCCATAGTTCTCCTAAGGGTCATGGGAGGACATAAACTAGCGTCCTCCCGTCACCCAAAGCTCGGTATATAGAGAGCCACAGCTGGGATCGCCGCAGCCGGGACGGATCCTGACGTTACTGTCGAGATCCACCCAGCTGCGTGAGTGACAGCTGGCTCTGACTATCTAGAAGCAGAGCCAGCTGGAACCGCCCCCTCCCCCGTCCGTTCCGCCAGTCAGCGCTGGAGGATCGGACAAGGAAGGGGGGGGGGAAATCCCTGCAGGGAGCCGTGAGTGACTGTCACAGCTCTCTGCAGAGACATGATTGAGAAGTGAGCGAGCGCCGTTATGTGTTCGCTCACTTCCCGATCTGTTGAGCCGACGTGTGACAGTTTCATTGTCACACGTCGTTTTGAACTATGAGGATGAGAGAAAATCACTCACCTCATAGTTCTCCTTCAAAGGGGAAGCTTAAAGGGCAACTCTTGCTGTGCCTGCATGAGATGTGCTCTGGAGGTTGTTTGTTCCTTTCAGATTTTTTCCCAAATATAGCATAACATTATGACCGCCTGTCTTATATTGATTAGGCCCCCCTTTTCCTGACCCATCCAGGCATGGACTCCTCTAGACCTCCGAAGGTATACTGTGCCTGCATGATAGGTGCTCTGGAGGCTGTTTTTTAGTTAACAATTTTACCATTGAAATGTAATTTTCTTTCTGATTCCCCCCCCCCACTCCCTCCCAAATACAGCATAACATTATGATCCACTAGACCTCTGAGGGTATGCTGTGGTATCTGCATGACCCTCCTAATATTGAGTAGGTCCCCCTTTTCCTGACCCGTCCAGGCATGGACCCCACTAGACCTCTGAAGGTGTGCTGTTGTATCTGGCACCAAGCCGTCAGTAGCAGATTCTTTAAGTCCTGTAAGTTGTGAGGTGATCGGCCTCCATGGATCGGACTTGTTCTTCCAGCACATCCCACAGAGGATCGATTGGATTGAGATCTGGAGAATTTGGAGGCGAAGTCATCACCTCAAACTCATTGTTGTGTTGCTCAAACCATTATTGCAGTGTGGCTGGGCGCATTATCCTGCTGCAAGAGGCCACTGCCATCAGGGAATACCGTTTCCATGAAGGGGTGTACTTGGTCAGCAACAATGTTTTGGTCGGCAGTACATGTTATAGTAACATCCTCATGAATGGCAGGACCCGAGGTGTCCCAGCAGAACATTGCCCAAAAGCATCACACTGCCTCAACCTCACTTAACTGTCATTGGTCATAATCGACTTTTGTTGAGCCGGCAGGACCACCCACCGTTAGAATGTTGTCCAGTTCCTGCGTATGGTCAGCCTAAAGCTGAGATTGTGATGGATTTTTACACTGGCAAGTCACAGGGTTATAAGCAGCAGGGAGGTTGAGCTGTGTGAGTGATGGATTTTTACACTGCTAGTCACAGATTGAGAGGTGGGGACACGGGGTCTGAGCTGGCAGATGAGATTACACACAGTTCATGTCATAACATACCTGCTTCTGTGTGTTTTATTGTGGATTGAGCTTTGCTTTTTGACTGCTAGAGATGGTACACATTGTGGTTAGGCAGAGCCTTTACTTTCCAGATGGCTGGTTCACTATAACCATTGTCCTGACTGCCATCCGATCATTGGAAATGATGCTTCAATCAGGCACTTAACATTGAATTTGTTATATCCCTTGAAGATAATTCTCTACCTGCTCCAGCACATAGGGAGCCGAGACTCTCAATAATTACAATAACAGAACCTCAGTAGAGGAAACCACACATCTGTTATCTATTCATTGGCTCTATTAGTTTCTAAATGGACTGTCATGGTTTATGTATGTGTATTGTATTACATTCATGAAAAATAATCCCCGTATTCAGATTTACTTCTGTAGAGGATTTCCAGTATTCTCCGACACCGCACCTGTATATCAGACCCGCAAGTCATTGTTGTAGTGCGGGCTCTGGTCTATACTGGTTGGCTTTGTAAGAGAGGATAATATCTTTATTATGGTACAGAAAGCCGACCTCATATACACAGGTAACCTGTTTCCCCGAAAATAAGACCTACCCCGATAATAAGACCTAGTACTATTTTTGGGAATTGCTAAAATATAAGACTTACCCCGAAAATAAGACCTAGTTGTGACCATTCCCAGGGCCGGTGGTGGCATAAGGGGAAATTTGAAGAGCCGCGGGAAAGGCGGGAGAGAATCGGCGGTGCCAACGAAGCCAGCCCTAGAGGAAGTGAGGCGGTAGCGGAGGGAGCAGAGCCGCATAAGCCGACGCTTCATCTATAGCGCCGGCTCCAGTCACAGGCGGAGTGATACCAAATTCACTCCGCCTATGAGGAACCGATAGTGATAGCGCGCTTCGCTCATTCTGGCCAGCGGTTGGTTACCAAATTGCTCTTGGAAAGGTACGGCGCCTCTGATTGCCCTGATCACCCTATTCTTAACTTTGCCGATTTTTGATTTGCATTAATTTTGGATTGTTGTACATTTTTAAAAAAATAAGACCTACCCCGAAAATAAGACCTAGTGTGTTTTTTTGAGCCGCAAAAAAATATAAGACAGTGTCTTATTTTCGGGGAAACACGCTATGTAGGGTTATGCAGATGGGGTAAAGATATGGAGAGACACATTGGGGTTGATTTGTTAAAAGCAATTCGGCTGTTCACTTTGCAGGGGAATGTTCACATAGCTTAAAGGAGAACTATGAGATGAGTGCTTTTCACTCACCTCATAGTTCTAGCCGACCTGTGACAATGAGACTGTCACAGGTCGGCTCAGTAGATCGGGAGGTGAGCGAACACATGCCGGCGTTCGCTTACTTCTCGATCCTGTCACGGCTATCTGACGTGACAGGGGAGGGGCTGGATTCCCCGCTCCGATCCGCCAGCGCTGACTGGCGGAACGGGAGGGGGCGGGTACAGCTGGCTCTGCCTCTAGATCACTGCTGATCACTCGGTTCACGATCATCACCCTGCAGAGAGCGAAAACTGTCAGTCACTGCCTCCCGGAGGTATTCCCCCCCTCCCCTGTTCATTCCTCCAGCGCTCATTGGAGAGACAGACGGGACGGGGTGGGCACAGTTGGCTCTGGCTCTAGAGAGTCAGTTGTCATTCAGGCAATGGGGTAGATCCTGACCATCTCGTCTGGATCTTTCCTGGCTGCAGCACGGCTCTGCGCTGTCAGCTTATAGTGGCCAATAATCCGCTATATACTGAGTCTTGGGTCACAGGAGGACATTAGTAAATGTCTTCTTGTGACTCTAAAGAGAACTTTACCTATAGAGTTGTTTTCTGGATGGCCATGTTAACTTACCACCTGTGCATGAGATAGCATCCTCCAGACATATATTTGGCATGTCTCTGTAACGCTCCCCCCCCTGCGTAGGATGCCATAGCTTAGCAGATCTGAACCAGGAAAAAAAAAAGCTTCCATTCTTCTGTGTTGCTCCACACATTGATGGTGTAACCTGTTTATTTAATAACTGTGATGTTGTCGACACAGACACTGAAGTATGGAGCTATAAATTAGGTTGCTTGTACATGTGCAGGTTATCAGCAGAGAGACCGCCTTAGACTGTTTCTGGTTATAAACGGATTGTATATGAACCATCACCTTCTATTAAGAGATATCAACTCTGGTAATAAACAGCTGAAATGAAAGATATTACTGTTTGGGGGCTACGGCTGCACATATTGCCTATGTTGTCCAGCAATATGGAGAGAGACAATATCTGCTAGGCCGAGCCATATCTGGACACCACCATGGCTGAACTTGTTGCACAACGGGGACGGGCGGTCAGGGGACGCAGGTGGGGCAGAGCCTCGCCTAGTATTATGCAGAAAAAAAGATTTCAGCTTCAAGTCTGAGGCTGACCTCTTTTTCTCCATTCAGATCGGCTTGTTACAGGTTACAGACCAGGGAAAGCCTCCCCTCTGTGTAACCTGTCATGGACGGAGCGCTGGATGTTAATTACAGGCTGCCATGCATCTGGCTTTTGACAGGTAGTTAGGTTACACAGCAGCGGGCTTCCCCACTGCTTGTGTAACTTCACTTGGTGAGGCAAGAGCTGTCACCGCCTCTACTCTGTGTTAGAGGTGCGAGCTCTGTGGATGGCTTGGAGCAATGGCAAAGCGCTATTGGTCCAAGCTGTCCAATCAAAAAAAAAAAACGAAAACACAAAACCAGTGAGGACATCGATGTCGATGCCTCACCAGTGACGAGCATTCTTCCTACCCACACAGGCTGGGGTGGCGCTTCGGTGGGATGGAGCGGAGCTTTTCACGGGATGGGGGTGGGGCTTCGCAGGCTGGGGGTGCCTCACCCAATCACAGAAGGCACGGCACTGCTGCACAATAACATTCTGGTCTCTTGAGAACTAGCCTTGGGCTGATCCGTAGGTGTGCGGTGCGCCATTGCATGGAAGAGAAGTAATGCAGCTCGCAGATGGAATTTGGTGACATTCCCTTAAAGGAGAACTATGGGGTTTCCCCATAGTCCTCCATAGGGTAATGGGAGGACACAAACTAGCGTCAGCTCGCGGTATACTGAGACGCCGCAATATACCGCAAACTGCTGCTCGCGGTATACTGAGATGCCGCACCTGAAGCGGATCCCGACAATTATGCCAGGATCCCCCCCGCTGCATGACTAACAGTTGGCTCTGCCTATCTAGAGCCAGAGCCAGCTGTACCCGCCCCCTCTCCCGTCTGTTCCGCCAGTCAGCGCTGGCGGAGCGGGGAGGGGGGAATCCAGCCCCTCCCCTGTCACGGCAGAGAACCGTGACAGGATCGAGAAGTGAGCGAACGCCGGTATGTGTTCGCTCACCTCCCGATCTACTGAGCCGACCTGTGACAGTCTCATTGTCACAAGTCGGCTAGAACTATGAGGTGAGTGAAAAGCACCCCCCCCTCATAGTTCTCCTTTAAAGCCTCTAAATCTGCTGCTCCCAATGTAGCACTTTCAGCATACAGTATGACATAATGCTGGTATGAGAGGTGCCATGACAGGGGTGTACAGCTTCTACATCGGTTTTTAGCTAAGGTAAGCAACTGAGACCTCTGCTTTTCTTTAGGCATCAGAATGGAGTTATAATTGGGTCCCTTTTGCTGGCTGAGTGATGGGAATTTGATGGTTTAATGCACACATGGGATGAATATTAGAGTCACTCAGCAGCTAGTCCGTGCCCCCCCCAGAGTCATTTAAAATGCAAAGCGTTCGCGTTTGACTGGAGAACACCTTTAAGTCGTGGCTTCGGGCAACGCGCATGGTGTAAGCGCTTTCACACTTTATGCTTTATGATCCTTTGCGTTTCATAACAATGCATGCGACGCTTTCTGCAGCTTAGGGTTTATATTTGTAACCACAAGCCAGCAACTTTAATGTGCCCTTTGTGAGCCATTGTAAGTAATCTGCAAATAAGACATTCTTTATTGCTCTGCCACCACTCTGTAATAATAGGCTTCCAGGGGAAAAAATATATATATTTTGTGAAATCTCCTGGCACTTTTGTTTCTGTGGTTGGGGGCATCATTACGCCAGTGATATTATGTTCATTAGTGATCTCCTGACTATAAGCACAGTATTTACTTTAATATTAAAGAGAACCTCTTATATATGGGGTCCTGAAAGCCTTCCCTGATCTGGAGATAAGAAAATAATATGGCAGCCAAATTAAAGCTGATCTAAACCCAATCACGAAGAAGACATGTAATCTAAACATGTTAAAGCTGAACTCCGTCCTTCCCTTCAGTCTTCTATCTGACCTCCTTCCTCCCCTTCAGTCTTCTATCTGACCTCCTTCCTCCCCTTCAGTCTTGCACAGTTGTACCGGCTCCTCTTCCTCTGATATCACTGCACACTGGGAGCCTCTCACAATGTGCATTAGAAGCTGCAGCAAGTCAGATAAAGCCCGCCTCATTTCCTGGCTGGGGGACATCTGGCATCATGTAGTACTTTCCTGCCCAGCCTGAATCATAACTACTATAGAGTACAGGCATATTGATGTAAGGGAAGTAATGTATTTAAAGTGGACTTGACCTGACTAAAAATATATCTGAGGTAACAAATGCATTGTAGTGCAGGCACCATGTGGTACTGGAGATGTCTGTATTTGTTTGCAGTTGATCCCTGATGAACTCCCATGGATCCTATGGTCGGGCTGTACTTTGGCTTCTGTGATTACGGCCCACATCTTCATGGCACCAGGACCCTCCCTACCAACCAAGCCCTCCCTTTCAACCAGGACCCTCCTTTTGACCAAAACCCCCTTCCCAACCTGGATCCCCCTTGCAACATTCAGTTGCCATATGCAGAGCCCCAATTGACAATTGAATGACAGGGGTGAAGTTTAGCACCAGGATAACTAGGACTTCATTTTGACTTTAGTAGACGTCAAGGCCACATATATTGCAGGACCTTAGACTCCATGGGGGGCTCCTCAGGGACCAATTTGAAGACTGAAGCAAGGACTTCCGTGTACTTCAGCATGTCTGTTACCTTAGAAACCCATAGGATCCGTTTCACTTTAAACGAGCAACGTCCTTTGAAATTACAGCTTTTTTTAGGTTCTAGTAATGACTGGGGAATAGTCCCCGGGCACGTTTGTTGTCCGCAGATTGTGAAGGCTCTGAATAATTTAGATTTCAAGAGTCACAACATTACTAAAAGATTCTGTAATTCAGCTTATTTTTGTTCATGGTAAATCATTTGTGAATAGAATTTGGGCGGTTTGTGTTGCATTCTTATCAAATCTATCTTGGACTAATATCAGGTCTAATGACAGTAAGTGGGACTTACGGGAACATTTCAGTTACTTGTGTCACGTACCAAGACTCTCAGGTCCTGATTTCCTAGCATTACTAGCACAAGTTAGCATGGCTGCTTAAAGTGACATTTAAGTCACACATTTTTCGGTCTGGTCCAGTGCGATCTGCAAAAAATAGTGCTTGCCATTGACTTCAATGCACCGTCACGCCCCCTCCTGCCCCTGAATGCAGGGAGCCGGCCAGCTTGCGTTCCAGTGCGCTGCAGAGGCCGAAAGCACTGGAACGCGGACTTGGTGGTGTGAACTGGCCCTGAAGCTGCAGAATGTGGCCACGTTGGCACATTGGCTCTTCAAAGATGGCTGTGTGAGTGTGTCGGCCAGAATGTTACACTTGGGTTTGATTTTCTAAAAGAAAATGGCCTGTTCACTTTGCAGTACAGGGCTCTCCTCGCTCCATAACTCTCTACTTTAATAACTTGCGTTATTTTTACATGTCCATTCATTCGTCCAGCCATCCGCCATGTCAGCTGCCTGAGTAGTGGTTGGGTGCTGAGCGGTTGGCCGTAGGATGTTCTGCTCTGTACTTGACTGAAGCTTTCATGGTCATCCTTCAAAACCTTGCAAGTTGCAGCCCCGACAACTGAGAACTAAATGTTGCAGAAAGAAACAGCAAAGTGAAATATTGTGATAAAAATGGGAAACAAAACTCACTGGAACAAATGGCAACAATGTTTCAGGTAGAAGTGTCCTAAAAATGAATGTGCTTTATTTTATGTATGAATATACAAAGTGTCAGTCCCAGCTCCCTCCATGATCAGTCCATATATAATCCACCGCTGGGTAGCAGCATCCATGTTTTTAGTCATATTGGTTGCCCAGCTCCTGAGATTTTGCTGGTTATACTGTATATTGGGGTAATCAATAGCTATATATGACACAATCATGACCTGCTTTGTTTGACACATGAGCATCCCATTTATTTTTATTGTACAGTACAGGTAGACTGATGCCTTCAGGCAGCACCGGCCAGAGGACACCTTCGGATCTTCTGTTCATTTTTGTTTTATTGCCCTTTGTTTTTCCTTCTATACCGGGTGTACAAATGTACTAATATAGACAATATCCATTCATAATGGTCCGAGGCCGAGTCAGCTGTACAATCTTCCCCGCAGACATGTCATTTTCTGCTATTACTGCAGAGTGTTAAAGAAAATAGATGCCTAGATGTGTAATATAACAGCATGGGGATTGGGGACGCTGTGCACGGTGCAGATATATATGTCACTTTCTCCCCCACGGACTAATCCTGTATCTCAGATCAGCCGTAGTGAAAATACATTTCTTGTTTTGGCTCAGTGTATTTCCTCTGGAATAGAAGCGTTGTGTGTGTGTGTGTGTGTGTGTGTGTGTATGTTTGTGTGTGTGTGTGTGTGTGTTTTTTGTTTTTTTCCCCTTTTTGCTTTATTTTTAATGCCGGCTTTTTAATGCAGCTCTGCACCCCTTACCCTTTCGCCACTTCATCCACCTGCATAGAAAGAATTCAATAACAGGAAGATGAAAGCTGAAACAATTATGTAAATATCATTTGAATGGAGGCCGGGGCAGAAGGCAACGAATAAAAGCTGGAAGAGGCACACAGTGGAAAAAAAAAAAAAATGGAGAGCGGCAAAGGGGATGGTGCTTGGGTCATTCGGATCAGCGGAATCATCTCAATCCATTTGCAATCTTGCTGCAAGTTCTTTTTGATTCACTTATACCTATGTGCTGAGTTTATCATCCTGCGTACAGTCATATTTAATCATGCCATTGTGTTTAATACCTGAGCAGCTTCATATGAGCTTTGCATACACAGTGAAATAAAACAGATGCCGGAGGGGACGATTTCTCCTCCGCGAGCTGCCTTTTTCTCTGCGACTGCAGTGGAGTCTAAGTAGGTTTACATAATTCCTTGTGCTCGCTGCTGAATGACCTACTTCCCAGAGCTCGGCACAGACTGCACTTACAAAAAAAACGATGCTGGTAAAAAGGGGTTACACTAAGAGTATTTGCACACACTTTATGACAATGAGCTGCGGAAGCAGGGAGGGGAAGGAAAAGTGGAGGCCGTTTTATATGTGATGGGACTGTCATGGAGACCGGATGCCCTTTTTTATATTGTTAAAGTGACATTAAACCCTCAGATTTTTTAACATAAACCAATACTGTAATGTGCGCCTTACTGTAATCCATGGTTGTTTCCCTTCTCTTTGCTGCTCTTCCTTTTAAATCTGTATCTGTTCTCATGCTCTGCAGAACTTCTGTTTTGCAGCAGACTGCCTTGTCTCAGGAATGGCTACATGGTGTCTTTGTATAGGTTTGTATAGGTTTGTAACCTGAGCCAGCACTACAGGAAGAGGCCCTGAGCTGAAAAGGGAAGTTCTCCCCCAGCATGAGAAGACATGAGGATTTAAAAGGAAGAGCAGCAAAGAGAAGGGAAACAACCATGGATTACAGTAAGGCGCACATTACAGTATTGTTTTATGTTAAAAAATCTGAGGGTTTAATGTCACTTTAAAGCAACTTTTTTTTCTCTTTGTATTGAGCGTTTTGCATTGAAACATCCTCTGATTTACCAGGTTTATTTCAGCCTGAGTGGAGGAAGATGCACTGATCCCGGCGTAATTCTGTATATACCAGGAAAGCAGTTGGCTGCAGGCATTCCTCGACATTGCAGAGGAAGTGAGAGATTACAGTTGGTGTGATACCAGCGGATGAATAGAATTAATCAAGGAACGGTTTGTTGGTCTTTGGCATTGCCAAGATTTTTCTTACAGAGGGAGCTGCAGAGCGAGCACACAACATAGCAACACATATTTTAGAAGTAAAACTGTTTTCCTGTTGTTGAATTTAGTCCTTTGACACACTGTTGGGCAGAGAAGAATGATTCATGTAAGAATTCAGCCCGTAATAGTCCATCAAGTTCCACTTGTGAACAGACTTTCCGTTCATGAACAGGACCATGCCAGCTATGGGGCTATGTCAGTGATGGACAAATTTATGTGGAATGTAGGACCCAGTCTGTCCAATCTAATGAGACAGCAGGATTTTTTTTTAGGAGCCAGTTTCATTGACAACAACTGCAGAAAACCTCAAAAGTTCAGAAAAAGCTATACTTTTTAGGGAGCATTGACTGCCTGGGTTCCAGGATTTGTCCAGCCCTGGCCTATGTGATCCTGACCATAATCATGGATAGCAATCATTCTAGTTTGACTGACGGAACTACTGCTTTCCATTTTGAGTATTTAGGTGAGGGTTAAAATGGCTCTTAGGCCCCTTTCACACGCGTGGTCAGATCAGGTTCGTCTGTCAGTTTTTTTCAATCGTGATCCGATACCCAATGCTAGTCTATGAGCAGCCATGTGTAAATGGACGGGTGTCCATTTACACACAGTTACCCCTGACTCCAGGTCTGGAAAAACAAAGGAATCGGAGATATATGTTTTGCTGGACCTGATCGTGCCGGATCAGGGGTAATCTGATGTAAACTGACATCGTTTACATCCAACTCCCCATAGACCGACATGGGGTCCGGCAGTTTTAGTTCTTTCCTCCATCACAAGATGATATCCGATCTGTACTACCCTGATAGGGAGAGGATCCGTACATGGATTCCCTTCCGATCAGCCTGTGTGAAAGGGGTCTAAGGGTAAGAGCACCCATCAATGAATTGGTGCTGACACTGTCCTTCCTTCTGGAGGGGGGCTACTTTTGTTCCCCATGGTACCTGTGTGTGTTGTAATGTAGTCACCGCTCCAAACTCGCTCCCGGGATGGACTACAATCTACATTTAAGTAGATTTTTAGTGTACAACATGACACCAACATGGTGCCTAGACATCAACACCTTATCAATACATTACGGCATAACATATGCCCATTCCTACATAAACAATAGCCCCAATCAGACTCCCCCCCCCTTAGATACCCCCCAATGCACCTCCACCCCCCTGCAATTCCAAGCATAATAAGCATCAAACATTTAAGGAGCCCATGTGCAAAAATGAGTCAATTTTCCAACTCATGCGCCTGGACCTGTGCTAAAAACAGATTCTGGGTGAACTCTGTACTGTCGTCCCGCCCCTGCTGGGTTCTCACTCCCGTGCAATGTAGGAAGTAAAGGTGGGAACGTCACAGGTAACACCCCAACGTCCAGCTATCCCCAAAGTAGGTGATCACTCCCCTAGCGTATTATTGGATTCCAGCCACCCTGACCATACTTTCTCAAATTTCTGAGGGCACCCCCTGCAGGCATACGCTGCCTTGTGTAATGGCAGTGAGTTGTTGACCAAAGCCTTCCATACAATCTACATTTTTAATACAGTTTATTTCATTGACTTGCTTTATAGGATCTTGGACTTTTGCTCGGTTTTGCTCCCTATAGATAATTCACTGTGTACGTTCAGCAAAGTTAAAACCTTTTGTATGTTTTTGTCCTCGATTGATTTGAGTTTCTTCCCACAAACAAAATGATGTACCAGCGAAATATTTAGTGCGTACCAAAACTGAACCTGGCGTGGTTGGGACATGAAATCGGGAGCTTCTTCAGGGTTAGGGACTACTGTGTACAGTCCTCTGTACTCCGTAGCAGGCAATGTAATATGTCAGTGCGGTATAAATACAGGGAATCAATAAAAATAGAAATATTAGAACCCGAGAGGAAGTGTCCACACATGAGAGCAGAATGAATTCGGGGAGAAAGCTCCGGTATGTTATGGCACAGAGGGTGAAATTCATCCACATTCTCCAGTTAGTACGTTTGTTCTGATTATGACGCACCTCAAGTCATTGTGGAGAGATCATAAAGGAGATTTATGCTCACACTGTGTCCATATAAAGAGAGAGACCAATATACCCCCGTGGTGCTGTAAAAATGTATAAATATTATTCTAAAGCCACATCAGAGCAAAAATATTGATATCTTCAATTGTCTCGCTCAAATTATTGTGAAAGGATTTATCCGATACTCATTATTATACCTTCTTCATTTTAATCGGTAGAACTTGAACTTTGACCTGAGCTATGTGCCCTATTACTTGTAAAGTGTACAATTATCTGTGTCGCTGATGACCATTATTGAAAAGGCTTTAGCTGTACTCCAACAGTGGCCTGCAATTATCTGCTCGTATTGGAGCTTTGGCTTTCTCTCAGGTGCCCTGTGCTAGATTTAGACCTATTAGTTTTGCATCGGACACAAACTGTTCTGTTACAGAAAGCGCGTCTGTAAATGGTTCGGTTTATTTATTGAAATGTAATGTTTTTTTATATTGAATACAAATCTACGGTTGTTTGGAGAGTGTTAAGAGTGTATCAAATGAAAGTTTGGTTTGAATAGATGTCTGACTTTTATAATGCTTCGAAGTTAGGAAAGCTAGACTGGGTTTGGATCGTGGGCCACAGGGAAACTTATAATTTAATACCGGCATTTATATAGTGCCGACAATTTAGGCAGCACTTTACATGAGGGCTGCAACCAACTAATCGATCGATTATGACCATAGTTGTCAACTATTCTCATTAGTTGGTTGGATCCCCTAGCTCTCTCCTCCATGCTGGGAGGAGGGCATAGCAAGCAGTGGGTGGGTGCAATAGCAAGCCTGCTATTGGCTATTGCAATCTGAAATGGCCAATAGCAGGCTGGCTATTCCACCAGCCCACTACCTGCTGTATTTACATTCTATGGAATCTTGCACTGGCAGCTGTCATTCCCTGGCTGAAGCTATTCAAGTGCCATGTGCTTACAATGCAATTATAAAAGGTGGGGAATAAAGTAATTTTCGGTTTCGGCCTAACAAATTGTGCTGCGGGAGGTGCTTTGCGGTGCCATTCACTTCAGTGGCAACTCAATGCACTTCCCACCCACAGTGTGATCGCCCGCAGTGAAACGCATGGTACCGCAATGCCTTGCGATTCCAAAATATTGTGCATGCAGCTTTATTCTGAAGTAAACTCTATGTTTTTGTAACACTCCATTTGTGTATTTTAATTTAAATTTAAGGATGTTTTTTTTTCATTTTTATTATCCGATTAATCGAAAAAACAATCGGCCAACTAATCGATCATAAAAATAATAATTAGTTGGAGCCCTACTTTTACATACCGGGCACATAATGTGTAAGCCTGAGAGATGAATGACGTGTTTGGGGAGGAGTTTTGGGAGTCTAAGCCAATGTTTTGGGTAATGAGAGGGGTTGGGGGCTGCTCCTGTTTAATTCATGTTTGCCATGAAGAAACTGGCACCAGGGCTTCCCTCATTTTCAGTATTGGAATGTAGTTTGAAAGGCAGTGGCATTAGCACAATGTTCAAATTAAGGGGGAGAATTGTTGTGGACTAAGACACTATCTAAGATACAGTATGCATTTTAAATGGTATATTAAAAAATAGTATAGCATTTCTTTTTGGCTTGGTCCGCTGGATCTGGGTTGTCTGAAAGAAAGAATTGATCATCATTTTCCATTGTACCTTCTGTCCAGCAGTCCCTGGAGTTGGGACAGGTTAAGCAGGAGCTTGGAGAAGCACGAGTGCCTATAGTTGGCTCAGAGGCAAGCCGAAGGTCAAACACAGCCTGGCAACGCCAGTACACAGGGAGTAAGCCAGGAACAAAGTTGTTCAGCAAGCCAAGGTCAAGCACAATCGGGCAGAGAACGTACAAAACAGCAACCAGGAAGCATAGTCAGGATACAAAGCCGGAGTCAGAAGCCAGAGGATTGAGATGTCACAGAGTCAAAATAAGCCGTGTCTAATCACAGGAAAAGAACACTGGTCAGGTCCCAGGAAGCAAAGGCTGATGACCACTCGGCAACCTCCCTTACTGAGGCTCAGGTTTAAACAGGCAGTCTATGCCCAATTCATTAACCATGTAATCCCAGGCACCTTTCCATTGAGCAAGGTAGATCTTCAAAGTGGACACCGTCTACATGCATTTCTGCAGACATAGGTGCGTGCTTTGCCATGCGCACATGCAGATCCTTGAGCATGACTGCATACACCATTTTCCCAACAGGTATTGTGGCAGGAGGCCAGAGCTTCAGGAAAGCTGAGAGTATGGTTGCCTTCAAAGGCCTTTCGTTTAGTTTATTGATGTTCTCAAAGTTGCATTATTGTTTAAAGGAGAATTATGAGACGAGTGATTTTCACTCAGCCTCATAATCTGAGCCGACCTGTGACAAGGAAACTGTCACAGGTCGGCTCAGTAGATCGGGAAGTGAGGGAACCATACCGTCGCTCGCTCACTTCTCGATCTATCCCTGCAGAGAGCCGTGACTGTCACTCAAGGCTCCCTGCAGGGATTCCCCCCCCCCTCCCCTGTCCGATCCTCCAGCGCTGACTGGAGGATTGGACAGGGGAGGGGGTGGGTACAGCTGACTCTGCCTCTAGATAGGCAGAGCCAGCTGTCAATCCCACAGCTGAGTGGATCCAGACAGTATTGTAGGGATCTGTTTCGGCTGCGGCGTCTCAGTATACCGCGAGCAGCAGCTCCCTATATACTGAGCTTTGGGTGACGGGAGGACGCTAGTTTGTGTCCTCCCGTTACTCTGACGAGAACTATGGGGAAAAGCACTCACCTCATAGTTCTCCTTTTTAAGTTGTGAATGAAGTGTTTCAATGCTCCTTACTGTTGAAATATGCTTCTAAATGCTTTATTTTTTGTTTTATTAATAATAAAGAAGTTTGACGTGACCAAACTAAATCCAAGTTGTGTGTTTTTTGTTATTACTGGGGTACATGATCACTGTGGCCTGAATCCTGGGCCCTGTGCCAGGCTAGAAGGTGAGGGAGAAAGTAAAGCTCCAATGGGCCTTCACAGCTCTGCTATAACATTAATGACTCCAGTCCGCATGTACTTCTCTCTCTCTCTGCAGTCCAAGCAGCCTTTTTATATCTCACTATAGCCTCTGTAGCTTAGAGTTTTCTGGCAATGTGCAGTATCTCTCTAATATAGAATCTCTGTGATTTCAGGTACAAACTTAATGCATTGATTTAGGGTTGTGGGTTGGGTGCTGGTACAGCAGGAACAATCCTGGGTGGGCTCTACCTTCTGATGCCTTCAGAGACTCCCGGTTTCTGGTTTTACTGCCCATTCTGCTGACAGGTTCACTTTAACCTCCATTTCAGATGAGAGTTTCTAGCTTTTGCAAACTGTTGGATAACTCATACATATTTCATGGTTCATCATCATTATTATTTAGCATATTGTACATTCCAGCGTTGAGACGCTCTCCCAGAATTCTTCATAGTGCGTTCACACTGTGACCCACTTTTCTTGCTGTCTGCTTCACTCCCATTATTCAGATTGTTGAGATACCATCCACATCAAGAGCCATAACTGCTGATTAAACCACCACTGGACGCTTCTTGAGCGCCCATCCTTACCGCCCATCTACAACACACTTGATAAAAGGAGCTTTTTATAATTCTGCGCTCACACGCCCTGACTGCTCTTTGCATGATAATATAGATCTGTATGGTTTATTTCCTTCTCCTATAGTGCTAAACCCTGCTTGTTCATATAACCGGAAGTTGGTAGACTTGGTATATGTGATGACTGGCCTGAATGTCCCTCCACAGCTTGCCCTTTTGTCCTGTGGATACCTATATAAGAGCCCATTGATACCGGGGCGGTTTCGGATCTGCGCGGTTACCACTCTGATCCAATAAGGGAGGTTTTGGGAATTTTTTTATTTGCGTTTAAGCGCTGAGATGCAATTAAAAACGCCCAAAACCGCACTGATTAGCGTGGTTCCATGAAAACTAGGAAATCCCAAGATAATGATGGGTGCTTGAAATGACCGCGGATGGCGCCGCACATGGAACAACTTTTGAATACAGATGTCGCCAGCACACCAGCTTGACGAAACTTTTAAGTCAGTGCAAGTCCATTTATTGATAGATGCCACTCAGAATATCAAGCGCTTTCGGGGCCACACAGGGTCCCCTCCATCAGGCTCAGAGTAGACATTGACTACTCTGAGTCTGATGAAGGGGACCCTGTGTGGCCCCGAAAGCACTTGATATTCTGAGTGGCATCTATCAATAAATGGATTTGCACTGACTTAAAAGTTTCGTCATGCTGGTATGCTGGTGACATCCTCGTAATGGAATGCAATCGTTCATGTCGGCGGATCGGTGCGGCCTAACTGCCTCGGTGTGAACGGGGTCTAACAGATTTGAGCTTGGAGCAATATTTATATCGGGTATCTGTGTGTGTGCGTGCATTAAAAAGGAAAGTCAATCTATAAAATCCCCCCAATCTTTTGTATTAATAATGAAGCGCCTGGTTATTCTGCCAGTTTGCGCATCTCAATAGGATTATAACCATCGTATGATATGAGTAGTGACCACCTGCATGGACCACCCCTATGTGTCAATATTCAGTTTCTTACAGAATCTTCCATCTGCCTCCATAAAAGAGAAGTCTTGGGTGACCTGTTTGTTGTTTTCCTCCAATCAGTTGGTGGGTATTGTGGCATTTTATGTTATACATCTATTTGTAAGTTCATTTAGTAGTTTTGCCATTTTTTTTTTGTACTGTTCAGAAATAGGAAAGTAGGTTTTATTCAGACTGTGCTGTGATGAACCTGGATGGAAACCGAGCTGTTCCTTGTTTCGCTCCCTAACGTCACCCCGTGATTTGTCACTCCAGTGTTTGTGTTTGTTGGGCACATTGCAAAAAAAGGCTTGGCATAGAACGGGCCTAGCGCCTGAAACCAGTGAACGCTTGGCACCAGCGGAGCGTTTTCATTTCCTATTCACCAGCACCTTGGGAACTCTCGTCTCCGTGAAAGAACTTTACAGACGCTCTTCCAGATCTGAGGATTTTTGGTGTGTGCCCAGCTGCGCTTTAAAACGTTAAAGGTTAATCTTTTTTTTTTTTTTTCCTGTGAACTCTCTTTTGGAAAGAAAAGGCTTTAATGAAATGTATACTGCAAAATTCAATTTTCTTCAGGCACTCTGCTTTTTAAAGAAAAATAAAGGTCATGCAGGCCTTTCTCGGCAGTTGCTCCAGGATTCCCCTGTTAAATGTCGATACTGAACCTAAGTGCTTTTACTTTGTAAAGTGTTTTTGGCGAATAAAAAAACTCAATGTGCACCTATCTGCATTTGCTGCCAGCAGGGGAACTCGTTACGTGTCTTTTGAATTAAACATTGTGTTTTTCTCTGACCTGGTGAGAAGTTTTACTAAAGATAATTATCATGGAACAATAACACCTTCCCCGTCCTTAGCCGAGCAAAACTTTGAGCAATCTGTGAAATGGAGAACACAAAGAAGCTTTATTCCAGACTGCCAATAATTACCACCTCAGCTGAGTCCCTTTCTTGTATTTCATACATCTTCAAACGCAGAGAAAGGAAGGCGTAGTGTACCACGCTGGAAGTTTCCCATAATACACTCATTTCCTTCCCCTAGAAAGGAGTTCTTTGGATTGTGAGTTATTATCTTGATAAGTATTTCATAATCACCAGTACTTTTAGGGCTGTTTCATGGCAGAGACCGATCCATGTCCAAATCAAATCGTTGTTTTATTGACATTCTTTACACTAACGGGGGTATTTTATAAAGGTTGCGGCGCTGTTCTTTCTGTGAAAATCTGACATTTAAATGCGCACAGCATTATGGCCACTAGAAATTGCCGAGGAGCATAGGCAGCGAATACCTATATCCTACTCTGCTTGGCTTTATCTAGTGGCCGTAATGTGGTGTGAATGTAAATGTCAGACTTTCCCTTATACCTCACCCTTATATTGGTGGTCATTGGGACATGGGCCTCTTTTATATTGGTGGTCATTGGGAGATGGGCCTCTTTTATATGGGTGGTCATGGAGAGAAGGGGCCCTTTTATATTGGTGGTCATGGAGAGAAGGGCCCCTTTTTATATTGGTGGTCGTTGAGAGAAGGGCCCCCTTATATTGCTGGTCATTGGGAGAAGGGCCCTGCTATTTTGGGGGTCATTGGGAGAAGGGCCCCATTATATTATACAATTATATCTATATTGTATATACCAATATAAGGGGGTCCTTCTCCCTATGACCCCCTTATATTAGTGGCCATTGGGTGAAGGGCCCCTTTGATATTGGTGGCCATTGGGAGAAGGGCCCCTTTATATTGGTGGTCGTTGAGAGATGGGCCCCTTTTATATTGGTGGTCATTGGGAGAAGGGGTGCCCTTATATGGGGGTCATTAGGAGAAGCCCCCCCCTTACATTGTGGGTCATTGGGAGAAGGGTCCCTTTATATTTGTGGTCACTGGGAGATTAGCCCCCTTATATTAGTGGTTATTGGGGGAAGGTACCTAAAAATGTATAGGATATATTAGGTAGCAAATGAACATTTTGTCCCTGAAGTTGATGTGTTGGAAGCAGAAATAATGGAGAAGTGTGAGGATTTGAGTGACTTTGGCAAGGACCAAATTGTGATTTCTACATGACAGAGCAACTCCAAAACTGCAGCTCTTGTGGGATGTTTCCGGTGTGCAGTGGTCAGGAGCGACCAAAAGTAATCCAAGGAAGGAAAATCAGTGAACTGGCGACGGGGTCATGTGTGGCCAAGGCTCATTGATGGACATGGGGAGGGAAGTCTGGCTCGTGTAGTCCGATCCAATAGAAGATATACTGGAGATTAGATTGCTGAAAAAAGTGAATGTTGGTTCTGATAGAAAGGAGTCTGAACACACAGAGCATCGCAGGTTGTTGTGTATGGGGAGCTGCATAGTCGCTGACCGATCAGGGTGCTCATGCTGACCCGTGTTTACCACCAAAAACGCCTACAATGAGCACATGAGCATCAGACCTGGACCACGGAGCAATGGAAGAAGGTGGCCTGGTCTGATGAATCATGTGGATGGCCAGGGGTGTGTGTGCAACTTACGTGGGGAAGAGATGGCACCAGGATGTACTATGGGAAGAAGCAAAGCAGGCGGAGGCAGTGTGATGCTTTGGGCAATGTTCTGCTGGGAAACCTCGGGTCCTGCCGTTCATGTAGATGTTACTTTGACACGTACCACCGACCTAAACATTGTTGCTGCTGCTAAAGGATCTGCTATTGACGGCTTGGTGCCAGATACCACAGCATACCTTCAGAGGTCTAGTGGAGTCCGAGACAGGAGAAGGGGGACCTATTTAATATTAAGTGGCTGGTCAGAGTTTTATGGTTGATGTGTGTGTGTATAAGCTTTTCTTTAATGCAGAATCTGCAATTCCGCCAAACCAAGTACAAAGTAAAATGAAGATCAAATAACAAAAGTGATTTTTAACTAAAGTGCTTTTGAGGTGCCTTTAGCAACATGGAGTATGTCTCTTTCCTCAAACACATCTCCTGTCCCTTTCTTCACAAGGAGAAGTAATGTGAGAGTTCAACTGCAGTGCTGCTGCAAGTAACAATTCTGACATTCTCACTCATATGTATCCAGTTTAATTTATTCATAAATATAATGCCAACATACTCTGCAGAATGTAACACATCAGAATGACCTTGCAGTCAAACACCCCCATTAAAGAACAAAATAAACACACTAGAACTAAATTGAGTGGATACCATTATGTTTTTTAGAGGAAACTGGAGCCCCAGAGGAAAACCCACATAGATATAGATAAGAACATACACACATTGTGTGTGTGTGTGTGTATATACATATATATATATATATTGTGATCTTTTATATAATAAAATATGTTACTTTGACTTGTGTTTGCGTATTGTCATGGGAACATGAGAGCAAAAGTGTATGAAGTGCATGCTTCTTACATGCTAGTCTGTCACACAAAGATAGAGAGAGGGCTACATGGCTTGAACTCTCTGCTTTAAAAGATTATCTTTGATGGCCAAAGTGAGCCCTGAATTGTGGGTGACACGAAGGAATAATGCCATTGACGGATCTAAAAGCCAGGAACATCTTGTGCATTGCTCTCCGGTCTCTGGAGCCTGTGACTCTATTCTCCCCTGATACACTTCCCTCTCTGTTGTACCCTGTAATGTATGCATCTGATAGTAAATTAGTTTGCCGTGTGCATGTTGGAAGCGGTGTATAGCCGCTCCTGTTGCGTAGTGGCCTGCTGGGTTTCGTTTTGATAATACTGTTATTGAAAAAGCTAAGGACTAATCTTTTAGAACTGACGGCATTATCAGGGGGAGATCTGGAATATTTTTGTTTTCTTTTATTCCTCCATTATTCCCTTTCAACAATGAGAGCTTTTGAAAGGCATAAGCAGACTGAGTCTGTAATACTTCACTGTATAAAAAGTAATTCACCGTTTTCAATGCTTTATTTCTGAGAATCACTTTTACCTGGAAATATGTATCACGTTGACTGATCTGAGGTCCTGGACTTAAATCTGTTACTGGGATGTATCTCTTTCTAAATGGGATGCCGCAGCCTGAATCCATTTCCCGCATTTTGTTTTTCATGCAGAATGCAGTACTTTCCTTTGGCAGAAAGGTGTCGCTGTTGCAGGATTGCCATAGAAAGCAGGAACCGGATCAGTGCACACATGCATATTCTGTGTGTTTTATACATTGCATAAAATAATCGCTACAAACGTCAAATAAAATAAAGCATCCCCTGCTCTCCTTTAGATTTTCTTCCTTCCTTCAGGGTGTAAGTACTATAAATCTTTGTACATATGACTAGAATTTAAAAGCATACCTAAAACCAAGAGCAAAAATAAAACAAAAAGCGTATATTTCAGATTACCGGTCCTTACATGTGGTGTGTCACGTACCTTGGTTGAGAGCGAGCTGATGAGGGGTCTTCTCTTGCACCTTTTGTCCAACACCCCTGAAAGTGGAGTGCGGGGCACAGAGTTTCATGACTGCCGGTGTTCTATTGCAATGTCCAACTTGTCGAGATTTCCAACTCCCGTCAGTGCGCCTGCACGGCCACCTAAGAGCAGTATCACATTCTGTAATTTTGCGCTAGTGCGCCTGCGCGGGCATCCGATGGCACAAGCAGCGATGCCAGTTGGAGAACTCGAGAATTGCGAGGGCGCACTTAGGGAAATTGGGCAAGTCGACAAGGCTTAGAAAAATGGCAGGCTGGCTCAGGAGCACTAGCGCCATCTCAGCGAAATCTCCAATGGATGTGACGTTACGAGTTGGAGATCTCGACGGGTTGGCCATTTCGACAGAACGCCGGCATAGCAAGTGGATTCTGCACACTGTTTAGGCGCAAGACCCAGCGACTTGAGACATGTTACTGTCGAGCAGCAGAAAGGCAGAAAAAGGAATACGAGGCAGAGCTGAGGTCACAAGTCTAGGTCAAACTAGCCAGACAGTGAGCTACCAAATCTAAAACCAGGAGCAGAGTTAGGGTCACAGGCCGAGGTCAGTAATAGCAGGTAAAGGCAGTACAAGGCAGAGGGCAGAATCCAGGACACAGGCCAAGGTCACATTGGTAGGCAGAGATCTAAAGGGAAGGCCAGGAGGCAAAAAGGGTTGTACACAAGAAAGAAGAAGGCTGATCACAGATTAGCAGGTAACTAGCTGACGTCCATTCAGCAATTTGTGCACATTACATGTTCGTTTATATAGATCTGCACAATAATGCACGCCCTATGCTAATCCGTGCACGCGCCTGCACGTGTATCCCTGTGCACATTCCTGAACGCTTAGTTTGTGCACACTTACATGCTAATGCACATTTGCCTACTGTTCTAAATACAGGACCATGAGGACCAGTCTGGACGTGTGCTGGTTTTCTGTAATACACAGGACTTTTCCTACATGATGGCTGCATTAGCTTTCTTTTTCAAGGCTTTCTTTTCACCTGGTGATCCAGCCAGTAACACACTTCCTGTCCCTTAGGCCTTGTTTACACCAGAAACAGTGGGTTCTGGCCAGAACGCTCTGCATCGCATTACGGCCGGCTCACTATGCTGTGTGGCAGGAGGGGGCATGGCGGTCCATTGACGTGAATGCAACCGTAGCCACGGCCGCAATGCGATCAGCCGCACGGGAGCACAAGGCACATCAATGCCTGTGGTCCAGTCCGAACAAAATAGTGCTTGCAGGGTGACAACACTCCATTCCACCGCACTGTATCTATGGATGAGCATTGTTGTCACCATAGGACAGAGATTCAGAACACATCCCCTCTCCTCATCTCTATAACATAGAGGGAAAGTGTGATCCATACAAAAAACCCGAGAAGCTGATGACATTGAGATTTCAGAGCACAGAAAAGGGCAAGTACAGTATTTTTCTGTACTTGCAGCCATTGTTCTCAGCCTGATAAAAATAAAAAATACATCTAGTACAGACACCACATCTACGGCCTGGTAAGCTGTAATATTTTACATTGTTGTTCTTGGGTTTAAATGTGCTTTTACAAGCAAGCCTAAACTCCCGGTATGAGCATATGTGTAATGTGTTATGAGGATACTGGGGATTTAAAAAAATAATCTAAATTTGAGTTCTTTTAATGAATTCGCTTGCACATGAATATGAACCGTACAAAGCTGCCAATGTTTTTGAAATAACTTGTAGGGACAGCTGCTGCTTAGAAGTTCTAGCTTAGCTCTTCCAAATCATCGCTGACACAATGAAGTAAAAGTCAATATATATAATGAACTGATTATAACACATTTATCAAAGTGTAATATATATTTTTTTTTTTGCTATGCAACATTGAGACTTTGTCTTTTTTGTATGTTTTTATACGTTTTAATAAAGATGTTTTTGAATTTAAAAAAAAAGTGTAATATATATTTGCATCATAAAGGATCAACGTGTATTTTTCTGTACTTGCAGATAATATACTTGGCATGAAAAAAAAAAGAAAACGAATGCAGCTGACGCATCTGAGGGCAGGTAAGCTGCAATATATGACATTCCGGTTCTTGGGTTTATGTGTACCTGACCACAGATTTACTCTGGCAAGTGACTATTATAAAATGTCATGCAGTAGAAAAGTAAGGAAAGGTCGTGGTGTTGCCCACAGCTTATTTTCAGACCATCTCTCTTCCTTTCCTCGCCTAACATGGATCAGTTCTATTTATCCGAGATATCCTTTTAGAGTGTAAGCCCTCGGGGGCAGGACCCTCTTTACCATCTTGTCTTGAATTGTATTGTGATTGTAATGTCTTCCTTATATTGTAAAGCGCTGCGCAAACTGTTGGCGCTCTATAAATCCTGTATAATAATAATAATAATAATTAGGGATGCACCGATACCAAGTACAGTACTCGGTACAAGTACAAGTACAGATACTTTTCCAGCTCCAAGACTAGACTAGAGGAAAATTCACAAGTTAGGAGGCCGCTGTCATGTGTAAGGAGCACACGGAGCTCCCGGGATTTGTACATCTCTGTTTTAATGTATGATTTTGTTTTTATAAATATATATAAGTGATGCACCAATACCAGTTTTGCGTACTGATACATTTTTGTTTGTTGTCATGTGCCAGATTTTCTAAAACAATATCAACTAATGATTTCAGGACAGTGGTGGAGCGCCAGAGCCCGGTCCCAGCTGCAACCGCTGCAACCCCGGGAGTTCTCGTAAAAATGGCAAGTATCGGCACTGGTACTCGAAGAGTATCAGTGCATCCCTAATAATAATAATAATAATAATAATATCCAGTTTGTTATTAAAGGAGAACTATGGGGGTCAGTGTTTTTCCCCATAGTTCTCCTTAGGGTAACGGGAGGACACAAACTAGCGTCCTTCCGTCACGCTAAGCTCAGTATATAGGGAGCTACAGCTCGCGTATACTGAGACGCCGCAGCCGGAGCGGATCCCGACATCAGCGCTGGCAGATTGGAGCGGGGGGAATCCAGCCCCTCCCCTGTCACGGCAGAGAGCCGTGACAGGATCGAGAGGGGAGCGAACGCCGGTATATGTTCGCTCACCTCCCGATCTACTGAGCCCACCTGTGACAGTCTCATTGTCACAGGTCGGCTAGAACTATGAGGTGAGTGAAAATAACTCCTCATAGTTCTCCTTTTATTGAGAAAATGCAGTGGGGATGTTGCACTGTTTTGTTTGGTGCCTGCATCATCCTGGGAAGTTGATCCGCTCGTTATATTGCACCCAGGACCACCTATGTAAATCCCTAAAAAACGCTCATGGACCCAAAAGACGCCAGATTATAAAATAGGTTCTGCAGCTGAAAGATGTTCCCTCAATAGTGCTGCTATCATACACAATCATGGAGGACGTTGCTATGTAATTCTCTGACCTGGGTGAAGTCATTGCTCAATTTGGAAGGAGTTCTAATGTGGAAATGGTAGGTATATAGCCGATGAAACATGAGAGCTATGCTGTGTATTCATGCAAGGGAATAAAAACAAGACTGCAAGGTGTGTGGCTTGTTCCTGCTCTTCATAAACCCCCTTCATGGAAAATCCTAAAGAAGAATGTGGGAATGCATGGCTCCTTCAGTGTGCTAGGTTTATGTCACTGCTCTGAACACGTTACATTCCGCTGAGTTTAAGCAGAGCTGTATTTCAAAATTCAATTAGCGGATACAGAAGTACCCGGGAGGTATCTCCCAAACAGCAGGGTCCTAGACATCAGACCCCTGGCACTCCGTTACCTGGAGGAAGGAATATGGAACCATTCTGAAATAAATCTCTATTTAAAAAAAGCATCCCAGCAGTAGATCATATTATTGCCTGAAAACCAGGATTGTCGCATGCAGTCATTTCTTTATGGGTTTGGAATGATATTGCATGCACCGGCATACTGCAAGGGAGATGTAATATGCGTGTCTTCCAGGTGATTTTTTGTTTTTGTTTACAAAATTCAGTGTTTCTGGTTGGCCTGTCTACAAAGAATTTGTATTGGGGCCCCAAGCCAGTGCCAGCTTTGCATTCTTTTCACTGAGACATTTATTAAACGCAGTTTGAAAATGTATTTGTTCTGCGTTCCTAACAAGTCCCTGAGGCATTGCAGGTTATAGGTATGACTCGCAGAGGCATGATGGAGTTTGTAGTTTAAAGCACAACTGGAGAGTGGGGGGTGCCAAGAAACCAGACAGATATTTAAAGTGCAGGTTTAAAAAAATAAAAGGAGTTTATTGAAAACATCAATAAACATAAATGTTGAAAGCAATGGAGAAAGTCCAGCACGTCGTCAGTGCCAAGCCAGGGGTCAGATGCCAAAGCAGTTAGTCAGCTGAACCAGGTCAGGGAACACTGAGAGCAGGATGAACGGAAACAAAGCCAGTGTCAGGAACCAGGAAATCAGTCAGCAAGAGCCAGGATCAAAAACGGAGAGCAGGAACAACAGCAGAGCACTTGGTAGATCTGAACACACGCAAGGGTGAAGACTGAAATGGACAAGCTGATGGTTAAATAGCGACCTGGTGTTACATCATCACTCAAAGCCTGGAATTTGTCAGTTTTGGTAGTAGTTGCAGAATGATGATATTAATGGGTTTGGTCATAAGAGGGGGCCAAAGAGGAACCTCAGTGTCAGAGACACTGCAAACAAGCAACTAGACAAGGAAGGGTATGAAACCCTGACACACCCCTGCTGTAGATCATCTTGGTTCTTTGAAAAATGATGTGCATGTGACCCTACAGGGTCTGCCAGCTGATAGAATAAAGAAAAAACTTCAGTTAAATAAATATTAAAAATAGGCAATTGAAAAATACAAATAAAAACCTTAAGTATATAAACGTACAAATATTTTAAAAAAACCAAACACTTTTGCAGCAATGCTCAAGCTTCAGTCTGGAGTTACTTTCCGCCAGAAAATGTTGCCAGTCTTCTGGGTTAAGTAATGGCCGGCAAAATTCAACCCCCTTCCATGGACAGGCCCTCTGGGGGTGTATCATCACACTGACTTAGGCTTAGTACCACTGCACTTAGTACAGGATCATAGACAACCCACAGGCACTAAGGGGAAGAGGAAGAACCCATGAGACTACCAATCTGGGCAGAAGTGCAGTGTGTGAGCGGCTGTTTTGAAAAAAGGTCTTGAGTTCTGCTTTAAATAATACTTTATTGTTATTGGTACCATTTAATTTGATTGCTTGTCCTCAGTTATCCAACTCAATGATCATACATGACCCATTTCTGAGTTTAATATATTTTGTTGATGGGAATCTATGGTCTCGATGGCGGAACAATCGCCATAGCGACCCAGGCGGCCGCTATGGGGCCCAGGACACAGGGGTGGGGGGCCCCGCCAGGACATCCCCCTGATGCCATGCGGGCCGCCTGGGTCACTTTGGCATCTCAGGCTGCTGGCTGTCACAGGCGGCGGTGAGGAGGAACATGCCGCTGTTCACATCACTGACTACCTGTCAGTGATGTGTGCATTGGCGCGTTCCTCTTCACAGCTACTGCTGAGTCAGTGACAACCAGCAGTGCCTGCGGAGTAGGAGGCTGGGCCTGGTGTCTGCAGCGAAGGAGGCGGGGCCTGGTGATGGAGGAGGCGGGGCACGGTGACGGAGGAGGCAGGGCCCGCCAGCGACCATGGAGGAAGAGGCGGACAGTGGATGGGGGCTGGTGGGTAAGAGTGTATGACTACCTGTCAGTGATGTGTGCATCGGCTCGTTCCTCCTCACAGCTACTGCTGAGTCAGTGACAGCCAGCAGCGGCTGCGGAGTAGGAGGCTGGGCCTGGTGTCGCCATCGAAGGAGGCGGGGCCTGGTGATGGAGGAGGCGGGGCCTGGTGATGGAGGAGGCGGGGCACGGTGATGGAGGAGGCAGGGCCCGCCAGCGACCATGGAGGAAGAGGCGGACAGTGGATCGGGGCTGAGAGGTAAGAGGGTTTGACCAGCCCACCTGAGACCCTGCTGAGCCCACCATAGAGAATCTGCAGAGCCCACCCGAGACCCTGCAGAGCCCACCATAGAGAGTCTATGGTGGGCTCTGCAGGGTCACTCTCAGGTGGGCTGTTTGGGTTATCAGGTGGGCTTAACTAGAAATCACAGGGCCCCATACAAAATTTTGCTATGGTGCCCTGTGATTTCTAGTTACGCCCCTGTATGGTCTTTATAGTGTAGTCAATCAGCCAAAACAATGCACTCCCCGTGTGGCAGATATCTTATCTCAACAGCTAAGGGAGGTGAAGGGATTGTTAATGGATCCGTTGCCCCATCTACAATTATCTATATTACAATACTAGACTTATGGAAGATCAGGCTTGTAATAATGTGAAAGGCATGGAATTCAATAATGTAAACATTACAATAATAACTCACAATATGCATTTCCTGAACTTTGCTTTTCATTTTAATAAAGGACATTTCGTACAACGATGTGATTTGTATTTGTAGCTATGCTTTAGTTCTATTTATTCAGAATATAGTGAGATCCTTGCAGATGAAACAATAGACGCAGAATAAAACATCTTAGAGATGAATAGTTCATACAGACTGAAGATATTTCTGTAATAGGCTGTTTACAACAAGTTTGCCATTCATCCTGGATGTCTTTTTATAGTTCTTTTCATCTTAAAATGGCTTTGCCAGGTTTTTAAACATACCTCTAGTTATACATAAGAATTGTATTGATTTCTGCTTTCCTCTTAGTTAATCTAGATGTGTAAAATCGGAAGTTTGACTGGCAGTTTATGATGTGTCGTCAGTAGAGGTCAGCCGGGTGGCGAACCCGAGATATTTAATTACTGAACAAACTGTCTCATTGTATTGATTTAGCTGTTATGTTCATGAAATATATATTAAAATAACGCTCGCCTCCCCCTGTGGTCTCTTTTATATCTTGTACACGGCATGCAGGTTTTTTTTATTATTTTCCGATCGGGTCTTGTTTATTATTTTGCGGCAGATATTTTCTGAAGTGGTATGTTTACATATATTATCTCAATAAAAGCTGGAAGAGAATCGTACATCAAGTAGAAGAATTACGACTGTAAGGAACGATTACTACAACTTGTCCCTACAATGCATAAAGGTACCACATCCCTAAATGTACAGGTAGAGAAATAGATCCTACGGATGACGGAACTTGAAGGTGGCGCTTATATTATCAAGATTATTAAATATGTGATATAAGCTCCTTAGGGGGTGTGATATATATATATATTGTAGCAGAGCATCCCAGAGGGAGCCTGGGAAAGTCCTGGTTCCTCTCTGGTCTCCCTGGTTTAGGAATGGCTGATCCGGGCTCCAGTGCAGGGTTTACTCCTCTCTCCTCTGTCAATCAACGTAGTACCCAGGTGACAAGTACCCAGACCCAAAGCAGGTAATAGACTGCTCAGTTTTGTATGAAGGGCTCACATCTATTAGGAGGGAGTAGAATCTTCCTAATCAATGGGGGAACGTGTACCTGTTTTGTAGTCACAGAGTCGGGTATAAATTCTTCCTAGTGTGTCAGCAGAAATACCAACATCATTTGTAAAAACGAGACTCGGAGTGCGTCTCCAGCTTAATATGAGTTGTCACTCGATGATCGCAGGAGGCACACTAGACTCCTGAATAATTTATACCTTTTATGAAGATGGCATTAAATAAAACCAAAGTGCCGCCAGTGCGACGTGTCTTTGTAACAGTAATTTTCAGACACCGATCACAGATTACTTCAAATTTAAATTCCCTCTAATTGCATTACTCAGAAGAGCAAGCACAAGCAGTTTTCTAATTGTAAAGTAACACCCATGTATCGCCGCTTCCCCTGGCGTGCGCACACCTCCTTGAACCGGTATTAACGGCGAAGGTTGGATGACGGCTGCGCTGCCAGCTCTCTCCTGTTCGGGAAGAAATTTAGATGATTTTTAGCAATCTAACCCATTTGTCTTTGTAAGAAGTAGCCATCTAGAAGATTGCTGCTCATTCCTCACTGTAACACTAGTCTATGCCTGCGCATTACGAGAGGAATACTTCACAGCACACAGGTTTTAAATGTAGCCCATCTCCCACAGGGATGTCATTAAGTATCCGCTGCTGTAGTCCAAAGAGACTGACTCCTTAGCATATGATGTGCTTACTCCTTATTCACTGCATCCGCCTGGCTATTAAAGATCTCCTCTTTACTAGAGTACACTGTCTAGGCCAATGTCGGGGAATACTATCAGACACAAAAACAGACATCCACAGCTATTTTCAAACCACTTATACAGCGCTTATTCGATGCCGCCCACATTACCCAATCTGCCGGCGGTGCTTGTGGCAGGTGAGCTCCTTATTTTAACCTGACCTTTTATCTTATAGATACATTATTACAGGACAAATTAATCTTTCTTTACCTTCAGTTTTTTTTTCTTCTTTTTAATTAGAAGCCTTTCCTCTGTGCCCACACTCCACATAACGAATAATAGGAAAAAAAAGGAGAAACTATTCATTAGAGACACAGAAAGACTTGACCTTGAATGTCTCTGCTCTACTTTCTGCTGTTCACAACTCCACCAGCGTGTACAAGTTGGACTGGTTTTATTCATCTCTGTTCTCCCATAAAATGTCCTTTTTTTTTTACCATTAAGCGCAACATAATTTTACCTTAAAGGGGCCACAAAGCAAATGAAAGTTAAAGGAGAACTATGGGTTCAGGGCTTTTCCCCATAGTTCTCCTAAGCGTCACGAGAGAACACAAACTGGCGTTCTTCTGTGACCCAAAGCTCAGTATACCGCGAGCTACAGCTCGCCGTATACTGAGACGCCGCAGCCGGGACGGATCCCGACAATGCTGTCGAGATCCACCCAGCTGCGGGATTGACAGCTGGCTCTGCCTATCTAGTGGCAGAGCCAGCTGTGCCTGCCCTCTCCCCCGTCCGTTCAGCCAGTCAGCGCTGGAGGATCGGACGGGGGAATCCCTGCAGGGAGCTTTGAGTGACAGTCACGGCTCATTGCAGGGATAGATCGAGAAGTGAGCGACGGTATGTGTTCGCTCTCTTCCCGAGCTACTGAGCCGACCTGTGACAGATTCATTGTCACAGCTCGGCTCAGATTATGAGGCTGAGTGAAAGTCACCCGCCTCATAATTCTCCTTTTTTAAAGATCAATTTTTGCTTGTGGCTCCTTGACTCAAACATAGACCACATGCATAGTCTTCCGCCCTGTCTGCGTACACACACAAGACTCCCAAATATCTCCGCAAAGCTTAACCTGGCTGTTCCCCTAACCTTTACATTAATTGCCGGGCACACATATGCAGTGATCTTACTGTTTTGTTGTAGCAGAAATTCAACATATCAATGTTTGTTTTTCCTATTGCTAAGTCTGTTTATCTTCTAAAGTTAGGAATATTCTATAATAGGGGTTCGTATTTACCTATCCATTGGTTGGATCCATCTTTTTCTATTTCAAAGTTTTTTAATTACATTTTCAAACAAAAATAAACAAAAAGAAGACCATGTAAAACAAACGATACACACGATATTATCGATAGATATATAATAGGTGGCACAACACAACGATCATAATTACCAAAGATATATAATAAAAGTAAAGGTTGGATCTATCTTTTTACAATCTATTTACCATTGTAGCATTGCAAGGCAATGCCGCCATTTAATTTGGCAACTTTGTCACCCAGGACTCTCAGTCAGAGGGGCTGAGGGGTTCCAGAAAGAATGTATTGTTACAATGAAAGTGCTGGCTTTTCAGGTCTTTCCAGGTTTTCTGGAGTCTAGCTGGGATCTGGGAACCTGGAGATTTCTAAGAGTTTTGGGAGGGATGAAATCGCCAATCCAGGGTCTGAGTGCTGTCAATCACCAGCATAGGCCAATCAGGTGGCTGGAGAACTGCCAATGGCGTTGGAGACTTGGTCAGGATCAATGGTGTCCTCAATGCTGACAAATACAAGCAGATATTTATCCATCATGCCGTACCATCAGGGAGGCGTGTTATTGGCCCCAAATTTATTCTGCAGAAGGACAATGACCCCAAACATACAGCCTATGTCATTTAGAACTATCTTCAGCGTAAAGGATAACAAGGAGTCCTGGAAGTGATTGTTTGGCCCCCACAGAGCCCTGATCTCACCATCATGGAATCTGTCTGGGATGACATGAAGAGACAGAAGGGTTTGAGGCAGCCGACATCCACAGAAGATCTGTGCTTAGTTCTCCAAGATGTATGTTGAACAACCTACCTGCCGAATTCCTTCAAAAGCTGTGTGCAAGTGTACTAAGAAGAAGGCAAAGGGGGGGAGGGGTCACCCCAAATATTGATTTGGATATTGATTTCTCTTCTGTTCATTTACTTTCCATTTTGTTAATAGATAAAAATAAACTATTAACACTTTTATTTCTGAAACATTCCTACTAGGAATGCACCGATACTGATACTAGTATCTGTGCCGATGCCGAGTATTTGGGCCAAATGCTCCGATACCACGCCCGGCTTCCTGATTGTCCTGATCGTCACCTGGTGACACGGAAGCATGGAGACGGCTTCCCTGCTAATCGGGAGGCCAGGCGGTAAGTCATTACGCACCGTCTGGCTTCCTTAATGGGATTCCCGGTATTCCGTATCGGTGAGTACCAAACGAAGATATATTGGTACTCGTACTCGATACCGAAAAACTGGTATCAGCGCATCCCTAATTCTTACTTTACAGCATTACAGCACACCTGCCTAAAACTTTTGCACAGAACTGTACATTTGGCACCTCCGTGGTACTATGATAGCTGAGCTGACGTGACTATAGGGCAGAGGTAGGCAAACTCCAGCCCTTCAGCTGTGCTGAAATTACAAATCCCATCATTGGTTTGTCGCTGGCAGTCATGCTTGTGGCTGTCAAGAATCTTGGAATACCTCATGAGATTTGTAGTTGCACCACAGCTAGAGGGCCAGAGTTTGCCTACCCTTGCTATAGGTTTTTCATTAGAAATACCACAGTGGTGGCCCACAAATGTAAGTCTAAGTCTGCTGTACTGCACAGTACCGCTCTGTACTGGTCCAGTCCTGCCAAAATCTCTAGCGATATAAGAAGATTAATTAGGATTAATAATCATAGATGTTGTTGTGCTTTTCAATTGTTGGTATGTGAACGAAGGCAAATGTTCTTTTCCTGCACAAAAAGCCCGAGGCTTCTCTCACAAAGAACTTGTTATCTCTTGCCTCAGACGCTGCTGTATTTAAGTACGTTTCTCCTCTGTAAGGTGTAAAACGATTCTGCATATTTGCAGTAATTTAAGGCAAAAATGCCAAACCCGAGAGATTGCGAGCAGAAGTTTCATTACAAAGCAAAGGGGGGGGGAAACAGATTTTTCAGAAATAGTCCGAATGAGGAACATCTGATACAGTGGCAATTGCATGTTTCTAGGCAGAGTTTTCCCGAGAAACAGTTTTGTCAATTGATTTAAGAATATAGGAGTTCTAGTTCAGCATTTTAGGGAATAATGAGGAGACGGCAAGTTGTGAGCTTCTCATTGCTTATGCTCCCAGATAGTGGCTAATTACTGCATAACTTCTAGGGCTGCCCAAAATCATTTCCTGCTTCAGTCGAGACATTTTAAAGTGTATAGCTTTTCAGATTCATTATATATATATATATATAACATATTCAGTACATCACGGAAATATGTGCACATTTCTCCATGTGTTTATCCTTTTAATGTGACACTAAACTCAGAAGTTAAATCTTAAAAATACATCCAATTCCCTGAACTATGAGCAACAATGTATCTTATTTGTGTATCACTCGGCTGTAGATCCTCCAATCATCTCTGAATTGGTGCTGACACTGTTCTTCCTTCTGGAGGGTGGCTACTTTTGTCCCCCATGGTCCCTCTGTGTGTTGTAAAGTAGTCACCGCTCCAAGCTCGCTCCCGCGATGGACTACAATCTCACGTTTAGTTTACTTATTTGTATTGGGATTGTAGTCCATCCCGGGACGAACAACGAACTTCCGCACGAAAACGTGCACACGTAAGGCGCACAGGAAATGACACTTCTGCTGCTAATGGATTGGCCTATCTAAACCAGCCTGCCATATCCTTAGTTGCTGCATGATCTTCAGCTAGTTCCCTGTGTTCCTTGCTTCTGCCTTGTTTACTAACTTCCTGTGTTTGACCCGGATTGCCTCTGACCATTCTCGATTGCTGCCCGCCTCCTGACCTCGGCCCCTTTTATTTTGTACTTTGCTGCAGGGCTGGATTTGACCCTTGGCTTCTGTTTTGGATCTCGCTCCTGTCTTCTGCTTCAAACAACCTGCTGTCCGCCCGGCTTGACCTCGGCTTTGCCTGACCTGCCTCCGTTCCAGATTCTGGACTTTCTACCTGGCACTAGTGTCTGCTACATCCCTTGGCACTCGTGCAGCTCGCTGTCACTCCTCTCCTCTGTCCCCATCCTCAGGGTCGAAGGACACGAGCTGCAAGGGAAGCCTCCTCAACGGTTTCCACTCGGATACGTGACAGCAGCCCTGATTGAGTGATCACCATTGCAATACTTTCCAGGCTTGGAAGCAAAAATGAAACAAATGCATTGGTTTTTAAAAACAATATTTTTAAATGTGCATTTATTTAATTTTCGCAAAAGGTGAACTTATCCTTTTAACTCATGAGTTTAGTGTCACTTTAATGTCAGATTAAAGTAGGAGAAAAGCCTGCAGGTAGAGATACAGTTCCACTTTTGACACGGCAGACCAACTAAGCATTGCTCGCTGCCTCTCCGTGACAGTTGTTTCAAATCAACAAAAATATAGAACTCTCAGCTGCTTAAATAAAACAAGATACCTCGTTGTAGCTTTTCATTTTTTCTGTCACAAGTCGACTTGCATCCTCGCTCGACTGTTTCCATCTTTCCGCATGTCGCGTTTTTTGCGATTTTTTTTTCCTTTTGAGTTGTTTTGAGTTCTTCTCTCTCCCAGTCGCAGAACACATTAGCACCTTCACAATGGCTGTTTCCTTGTCACAGCTTTGTGTATAATTTCCATAATCACACCTGACGCTCAAGATATTCTCGGACAGAGCTCAGCAAATCTCAGGAGTTAGCCAATTGAAGAGCCTAAAAATTTCTGCTGGTGTCTGAATTTTGGGCCCCTTTGGTTTGTTGACGTCAGCGGATGCATTTCAGAGCATATCAGAATGAAATGAGACAGTAGGCTTTTAATTCAGTAGGCAAACTTGAGCAAGTAGCCTGCATTCGTTCTGCTGGAGGCCGCACATATGCAAATGATTTACAAAAAAAAAAATAGAATGCTGCAGCACTTTGGTGAATAAAATACCTATCGCATTGCAAAATGTACAAGTATTTCTATATTCTCAAATATCTAGTATTTTGCATTTCATTGCAGCAACTTACAAAATTGTAATCCTTACTATTTAAAGTGATGTATTTACCCTAAAAATATGACAATGATTGATTAAACAGATTTGGACAGGATTTAACGCATTTTATTTGAAGTGACCCATGCCATTCTTGCTGCTATCACATATAAGTGATTGTGCGTGGAGGCTGCTGGAAGCTCTTCATTGCCCCTTATTCTTTTCACATTAATTTAGCAATCCCTAGATGGAATGGCATGGTTTACCTTAAAAAGATCAGTTGGCAATCCCTAGATGAGATGGCATGGTTGACCTTAAATAGATCAGTTGGCAATCCCTAGATGAGATGGCATGGTTGACCTTAAAAAGATAAGTTAGCAGTCCCTAGATGGGATGGCATGGTTCACCTTAAAAAGATAAGTTGGCAATCCCTAGATAGGATGGCATGGTTCACCTTAAGTTACAGACCTCTGCCTGTCCTTACCTTATTTGTATCTTTCCACAGCCATACTTTGAGCTCTTCCCCAGTGAGTTAATGCTGCTGTCTTCACGCCTAATAGCCTGTCCACATAGTTTGTGTGAAAGACGGGCTCTTGGGAGATGCAGTTCTGGGGATGTGCCTATGTCACTACAAAAAGATTTAGGGCACCCTTGATGATCTCCCAGCAGCTGCCTTAAATAATTGTACAATCCCGGTGATGATGTCACATAGATTATTCAAAAAGCTGTTCCTCATTAGTGAAACAAGGTAAAACTAAAACCTAATGCTGTAATATAACCTACAGGGGGATGGGAGGTAAATTTGGGTCATGTCTAGAGAACACCTTTTAAAGATCTTCCTCTGTTTTCTGAACATATCTCAATGATCTTCATGCCCGCAGAAGAGAAACTAGTTACTGTAGAATGTTGTGCCCTAATTCCAGAATTTGAACACCACACATTCCTGAAATGTGTGTATCTCTCCTACATTGAGGGACAATAAACCCATAAAGACATTTTTTGGAAACTAATGGGATGCAGAGATAAGTAAGTGACGATTTTAGAGATAGTTGCAGTAATGTAAGTAAAGCAAGAGCTTTTTTTTGTTTCTGTTGACCTGGAATTTCAACCTGGAATTGTTGATAATGAGTACAAATTCTTGTGGAAGGCGAACGCAGACTTAAACTTAAAATTGTTGATGGTGAACAAAAATTAAACTGTGAGGTGAACGGGGATGACTGCCTGCTGGCTTATCTGGGCTTTAAATTGTCTATGGTGAACAAAAATTGTGGTGGACAGTCTGTGATGGCAGTGTTGGCTCATCTCATCTCAACTTGTTGGTCAATCTCATCTCAAATTGTGGTGGAAGGTGAACACTGATGACAGTCTGTTGTCTCGCCTCAGCATGAAATTGTTGATGGTGAACAAAAACTTTGGTATGAGGTAAAACAGTGATGACTGTGCAAGCTTATCTGGGCTTTAAATTGCTGATGATGAGCAAAAATTATGGTGGAAGGTAAACTTTAAAGATAGTCCGTTGGCTCATCTCACCTCAACTTGCAATTGTTGATGATGAACATAATTTCTGGTGGAAGGTGAACACCAATGACATCTTTTGGTTCATCTCAGCTCTAAATTGTTGACGATGAACAAAAATGATGGTGGAAGGTGTCACGTACCTGTCTGATCAGCACCTGTTCATTGTTTGAACCTGGGTCTCTGGCGCGGAAGTGCACAGACCTAGCCATTCAGGACTTGGTTTCTGCTGCAGGTTTTTTGTACTGAGCAATTCTCCTTATGGACACTTTGGCTCCACCTGCTAACCAGCTGTAGAAAATCTGCAATTATCTCAGGCTTTAAATACCGGACACTTCCTGTGCTCTGAGCCCGTTGATTTGGGTTAGTTTCCTGTGTGAGCTACCTCTGTGTTATATGCCAGATTTACACCGTGTCTCTTGCCTGTTTCCTGACCATTCTTCTGTCTGCCGATTTTGTACCTTGCTGCCTGATCGTGTCAAGACCTCAGCCTTCTTCCCGACTACTCACCTGGATCCCGACTTTGTACCTCGCTGCCAGACTGTTGCCGACCCTGCCTGCCTGACCACGTCTTCGCCTTATCCTCAGTCTAAGATCCACTTCGGACTCAGCCTATTACAGGTGCATTTCAGAAGGTGACCAATGAAGATGTAGAAAAAACATTTCAGGGCCGGTTGTCCTCATACAAGGTTATTGTAGAAAGATGATCCTGGCTTTTCCTGTGTTGTAAAACGCACTTATTCCACTCTTTAATGTTCTCCTGTTTCCGTTTTCGCTGCCCACTTCTCATTTCGCAAAGCACTCTTCCTGTTATGCTTACCTAGTTCTTTCTTTCCGACCTTCCCACTTTTAGCCACGTATTCACACTCACCTCTTCCATGCTCGCAAGTGTTAACAGACCCAAGCATTCCCTCCTTGTGTTTAAACACTCTTTTGAAGATTGCTGTATTGTCTATGATTTGACCTGAGAGCTTTTTTTGTGCGGAGGAAGCAATTGGGAAGTCATTGCCCAATTCTCTTTCTTTAATGGAGACTCCATTGAGTGTTATGCGAATGATCAGCTGAATCGTATATGGGTTAGAAGATATGCTTTACTGCCGATATTCCGCTTTGCTCTTCTTACCGCCATTAATAGAATAAAAATACTCACCAGAAATTCCTCCGCTGGTTCTGGAATTTGCTTTTATTGCATTTTTTTCCACTGCTCAGCGCCTGAAAACGGCGTACAGACCATAGACTTGAATCGCTCTTTTATTTGAGATAAACCAGTGTTATTTTCCTAGGCTGTGTGTAGTGGAAGTTGAAGAGGGAGTGGATGAGATTCAGCCGTTGGAGGCAATAGACCACAAACCAGGATTTATGACACGGAACCGCTTGTGTACCTAATCTATGCCGCAAATTAACACTGACGAAAGGTCTGTTTTAGCATTGTAAACGCACATTTATTGCCGGAGGAAAACTTTAAACCTGAAGGGATAGACCGCAGCCACAGCCGACTCTCTGCTTTCCATTACACAGGACTATCTAGATTTGAAGATATTTTCATGTTTACTGAGTGAGGAGGTGAATGTCAAATATCTGCTTTTCACACACAAGATTTCATTCCTCGGCAGCTTTGCGGGAAAATAGTTATTTGACCAATATTTGACTCATTTCCAGACACAACTCATGTCAGGTGTAATGAATATTTAACGGTGCAAAGGAGATTGACAGATTTTAAGAAATATGGACAAACAGCTTCAGGAAGGGGGAGGGAAAAATCTCATTAAAATGGATTAGTATTGTTAACTTTTAAAAGAAGATTGATACCTGCAAGGGTAAAATATGTTTTATATCAGGCTATGCCTATTTGCAGGTTTTGTTTTGAGGATGAGAGTCTGCAATACTGAAGGTTAGAAGTCCAGCTCTTCTGATTCCCATTACTTGATAAGATGCAACTTGGGTGGATCTGTATTTGTCACTTACGATTGATTTCAGCACTCTGAGTGTATGTAAGTTTTTATTTTTGCGTTATTCACTTGTATATGGAAAACACTGAATTAACATTCATGAACTTTGATCACATATGGTAGCCACGTATGAGTCGATAAATTTACACGGATTTTGGTGTATATATACACATGTATTCACTTTAGTTTAATTAGCGCTGTGTAATTATTTTACATTTGTCTCAGATTGTACACGTCAAACACTTCGACGGCTATTGCCCAAACATACAGTATACTGAAGACCCCTGTTGCAAGTAGACCTCACAGATTGGAATTTGATGTGGATTCTTAATCTTCTGCCAAGCAGTGTATCCAAACACAGATGCAGATATGGGTAAGGGGCAGGTTGATATTATGCTTATTAGGGATGCACGGATACCAGTTTAGATACCAGTAGCAATACTTGGCATTTTCATAAGAAGTGCCAGGGTTGCAGCTGGGACCGGGCCCTGGCGCTCCACCACTGTCCTGAAAACAATGGTCTGTATTAGTATCTGTGCGGACAAGTATTGGTACTTGGTCTAAAAAAAATGGTATTGGTGCATCCCTAACAAACACACACACACACACACACACACACACACACACACACACACACACACACATCTCTCCTTGCTCTCTCTCCTTGCTCTCTCTCCTGGCTGTCTCTCCTGGCTTTCTCTCCTCTCTCTCTCTCCTGGCTGTCTCTCCTTGCTCTCTCTCCTGGCTGTCTCTCCTTGCTCTCTCTCCTCTCTCTCTCTCTGTCTCTCTTGGCTGTCTCTCCTGGCTGTCTCCCCTGGCTGTTTCTCCTCTCTCTCTCTTTCCTTGCTCTCTCTCCTGTTTGTCTCTCCCCGCTCTCTCTCTCCTGGCTCACCTTGCTGTATTTTGCAATCAGTGTAGTGCAACAGGATGTGTAAGCTAACATTCTTTGATGTAATACATAGCACTTCAACCCCCAGTATCCACCAGAAAGGTGTCGGGGAGCTACCTAATGGGCACCCCTGTCCTAGATTGTTCCCTTCTCCTGCCTTCTCCAAACCCTTCACCCTTTTGTGAATAAGCCTGTTGGTATCTGTACATCCCTAATGCTTATTATTGAATGTTTGTACTTTGTCTAGTGTTTTAGCACTTATTATGCATAAGTGATGCCTTCTGATCCAGTTCCGTTGCTGTCAGTTACAATGTTTCATAGTAAATTAGGCTGAAAAAACCCTCAAATATCCACCCAATCTAACCCCTTAGAAACTCCTGTGGTATTGGTGCAGGGAAAGGAAAAACACATTTTGCTGTGTCTCTGATGGAGAGATGTCGGTGTCTTCTGCAAGGATGTGTTGGTTATACATCAGGCAGTTGATGATGAAAAGTCATGATTGGCGGTTGATACTGGAATACTCATAGATATATTAGCATGACCATTTTACCACTGTATGGCATTTGTTTCTTCTTTGTACATTCATGTTAAATGCTCAACTTTACAGGCTCAGACAGTCAGATATTACAATTTTGCAATTTAGCTGACTCAGTGGGCAAGGCCTGCCATTGCAATGCTTTTTTAGGCTTCTGTCTTCTTTATATGGCTGCCCTATAGTCACTGCTACCTTGCTCGTACCCATTGGAAGGAGGTTTCACAACATAGTAATGTGACTACAGGTCATAGACAAGCACAGAAGCACTGCGTAAAGCCTGCTGGTTCTCGCTGTAATTGGTTATATTAAAAACACAGATTAAAGGTAAACGGAGTTGACTTTTTAGCTTTGGCACCAATTTAATGTCTTCTGGACGGCATTAGCAGCTAGCTGGCTATTTTTTTTTTGGGAAATAATTGTTCCTTTAGGCTCTGTTTGCACCTTTGCATGCGTGTTAACATACATGTTTCTTTGTGTTGATCCATATTGTGTTAAGGCGGACCATTCAACACAAAAAAAACATGCATCTAAACCAGTGGTTCTCAACCTGTGTAACCTCAAGACCCACATTTGTCCTCGGTCATTAAGTTGTGACGCAAGTTGCACTGCAATAGAACGCAGTGTGGGCTGCTGTGCTTTATGGAGCTCCATCCATATGTGCATCCACTTCTACAGCTTTCTTGCGTGCCCTGTAGAGGTGCCGGGAGCCAGAATGTGACATCACTCCAGTCGAGGCACCTCTGCAGGACACGCGAGGGAGCTGTAAGCAATCCACCTATGGCTGGAGCTCCCTTGCAGCCAGACCCCCAGCCCACCCCACCTCACGCCGACTTTTGGCACAGGGCACATATTTTGAATGGCTGCTTGGTGCGAAAACTGACAATGCTAAGGAGCCTTTCACCTTGAAAAGTGGAAGGCACGTGGGGACCCATTGAACATGGGGTCACGACCCACTTTTGGGTCACGACCCCCCACTTGAGAACCAAAGATATAAACCATGCAGTGCCCCACAAAGCACTGCATACACATCCGTGTGCTGAAGGGCATTTGCGTTGCTGAATACTCTATATATGTGTGTTGGGGTACCATGAATAATGTATGACAACACACTGCAATGCACGTATACAGCATACAGTGCATTGTGGCAAACGCCCATTAAAGACTTGGTTTCAACACATGTTATCACACACATAAGGGTCTGGATCCGGCCTAAGGCAGTCAGTAAACCTGTCACTTCGGCTGAAGTCTAGTCCGAGCAGTGCCCCGGGAGACTCAAATGTGGAGCACATTCTTAAGGGACCCACACACCTTACAATTATCTGCAGATTTTCTGTGGTCAGATGGAAAAAGTGCAACAGATTCCTCCATCTACGCTAAACTGTGCGGATGGGGTAATCTCCACCTGGGCCAAGCTTCAGTAAACTTGCTAGTCGGCACCGCTGGCTCTCAAAACAACTGAACAATGCCTGCGTCCAATCAGATTGTTCAGGTATTTTGACAGCCAGCGGGGCCGAATAGCAAGATCCTGAAGCTTGGCCCAGCTGGAGATTCCTCCGTCCACACAGGTTAGCATAGATGGAGGAATCTGTTACACATTTTCCATCTGACCATAGAAGAGCTGCAGATAATTGTAAGGTGTGTGGCTAGCTTTATACAAATTCCAGCACTTGCTGAGTGCCAAAGTCTGGCGAAACACTTCTTGTTCTTCCCGCATTCTCATTAGGCCACTTATCATAGTGATTGGCCATTAGAAAGAGTGGAAATCTGGCCCACTGACCCGTCCTATGGCCCCCTGGATTTTTGGTCAGCTATTCGCCTGTCTCACTTCCTGCAATCCACCCCTCCCACGAGCCACCTACATAGACCACTCACGAACTTTGAACAAATCTGCACCCAAGAAGGACCCTCACGTCACACTCTTTCTTTCTGCTACCAGTTGTTGATTCAACCTGTCGCACCCGCCCCACTATGGTTCATGACGAAATGGGAGGAGGATCTCCAAACACACTTCACTCCGGAGGATACAGAGAAGCTGCTATCTCTGTCTTATCGTTCGTCCATAAGTAACAGATACCAGGAATCGGGGTACAGAATAGTAACCAGATGGTATCGCACTCCGAAAGCTTTACACTCGCTATTCCCAGATTCTCCCGATCTCTGCTGGCGATGCCAACATCCGGCAGCAGATATGCTCCACATTTTCTGGTCCTGCCCAGCCCTCCAGCGGTTCTGGGGCCAAGTTCAGACCCTGACCCAGAAATTCACAGATTGTCAGGTACCCCTAGACCCGGTCTTCTTCCTACTGCACCACAATACCATCCCGGCGCGCTCCTACACCCGCTCACTCCTCAAACACATCGTCAATGCGGCACGTGCATGTATCCCCCCTCTGTGGAAGAAACCTACACTGCCCCACTTGGGTCAGGTCCTGGACCGCATTCATGATACTTACCTGATGGAGGACCTCACGAGCTCAATCAAAAATACCTCCATACCCTTTGCCCACACATGGTTCCCCTGGATGGAATTCATCTTGTCCCCTGATTACCTAGAACTGAGACGAGACCCTGAGGGGAATGCACTGCCATCCGAGGGGTGAGGGACACTGTTCGGGGGGACCCTTTCAATACTGTTCACCACCCGATCCATCCTTAACCCCATCCTTCCCAACTTTCTCCCACCGCTCTTCCAACTGGATGCTCTCCGTATGTACATTATTATGTGAACGCTTGTTGACACTGTATGGATAATATTGTTATGCCCTTGTGGATCCTAACACGCTTTTTAACTATGCATGCTTTTGCCATCTTGTTTGTGTACTGTGAAAAAAACCTTAAATAAAGAATTTATTAAAAAAAAAAAAGAAAGAGTGGAAATCGGCACTGCCATCTTTGTCAGTGCAGAAGAAGTGTAGAAGTCTGCATACGATGGCACCATGAGAAGTTAAGGAGCCGGAAAAGATACCCGAATTTATGTGTTGGCATCCCTAGTCTGCATTTTATTGCCAAGGATGGTTTCAAGATGAGTAGAAGTGACAGGTTTGCTTTAAATAAGAGGTTTATGTGATCTGAGCTGCAATTGTAATGTAATCATCTCGCTTTATATTGGAGGCAGATTGCAGAGTTACGGAACAGAGTGGCCCTCACTGCGCATACAAGCTGCTTACAAAGACCACGCTTTGAACTGAGTGATTCAAAGTAATTTGCTATAACACATGTGCTGCTTTATCCGTTTAACAGCTAATTTTCCTTGTTAATAGTAAAAAGATATTTAGTGAACGGCACAATATGATAGCAGCTGCTGTGGCTTTGTGATTGTGTAATTGGCAGGACCACCCTGCAATTTATAAACCTGCACAGGAAAGGTTGTACCTCCGTTACATTAATCCTCAGTGTTTTGGAGCATTTTCTGTTTTTTAAAGGCCCTTTTGAAGATTTTGTTTTTTTAAGTCTCTTGGGCTTATTTGAATGTAAATTCTGTTTATTGTTTGTTTTATTTAGTAAACGTTTGATGTTTGTTTCTTTTTTTTGTTTTGCTTTGTTTTGAACACCTTTTTATATACAAAAAGAAGACGAGCTAAAATAAAAGCAACACAAAAGAAACAATAATATTACATTTTGGAGTTAGTATTGGATGTCTTAGGATGAGCTGCTACCTTGTGCTCTTTGCACCAATGTACGGAAACATAAAGTAGGTCGAGTACAGGGGGACATGGATAGTAAGATTTATGAGATGGACCTGTGGTGGGATCTCTGGCTCGTGGGTATATTGCTTTTCACACAGTCGGGATTTTATTTTAACTACATTGAACGTGAACATATGGCCGAGCTATAGGTTGTCAGATATTTACTTATGCTTATCAAGCAGTGAATGAACTTTAAACAAGCCCTCACTGACCCCTGTAGCTGCAAACACTGTGGAGTAATTAATTTTCACATTTCACAGCATAACCATGGAGGCTCTTGTCCAAGCCAACTGAGCTCCCCCTGCTCCCCTTCCCAGCATTGACTCAACAACTCGGCATCCCCTCCCAGCACTGAATAGGCAGCTTAGCTTCCCTCTCCCAGCAATGGCTTGGTAGCCTTCTAACCCAGTGGTTCTTGACCTGTGTAACCTCAGGACCCACATTTGTCCTTGGTCATTAAGTCGCAACCCAATTTTCACCGCACTGGCGCTAAAACTCAGAAGCTAAATCTTAAAACTACATTCAAGTACCTGAACTATGGACAACAATGTATCTTATTTGTGTATCACTCGGCTGTAGATCCACCAATCATCTCTGAATTGGTGCTGACACTGTCCTTCCTTCTGGAGGGGGGCTACATCTGTTCCCCATGGTTCCTGTGTGTGTTGTAAAGTAGTCACCGCTCCAAGCTCGCTCCCGGGATGGACTACAATCTGATGTTTAGTTTACTGAATTGTATTGAGATTGTAGTCCATCCCGGGAGCGAGCTTGGAGCTGTGACTACTTTACAACACACACAGGGACCATGGGGAACAGACGTAGCCCCCCTCCAGAACGAAGGACAGTGTCAGCACCAATTCAGAGATGATTTGAGGCTAGGTTCACACCTGCACTACACACCACACCTGGGACGCGTGTCCCGGGTGCCGTGCGGTCCACAATGCAGGCAGCGATTGCCGCGCGACCCCATTGATTTCAATGATTTGGCGACTCCTGGCCGGGCGGCAATCCACGTGGAAAGGTGCACGAGGTGTCGCCCAGGATCTACAGCCGAGCGATACACAAATAAGATACATTGTTGTTCAGGTTCTGGAATGCATTTTTAAGATATAACTCCAGAGTTTAGTGTCACTTTAATAGTTACAGTGGCGAGTGTTCCTCTCCCAGAGCACAATTGCAGTTTCTACTGTGCTGTATCCAAGGACTTGAGTTGCAGAACAGAAAATCATACAGTTGTCACAATGTATAGAGACAAAAAAAATAAAAAATTATATATGCTGGAAAAAAATTCCCCGCAGCAGAAATACTTGCTGAATAAGTCTTATTTCCCGCAGTACAAATGACAGTACTGGAAGGCTTTGATAATAATACTGTGCCGTATGTAATAACGTACACTGTGCGGTCCTATTTAATGAATATTTCCTTTTCAGGAATTACAAAATATCGAATAATGTATTTTTCCGGCATGAGAGAAATACATCATCGCTCGACATTCATACACTGCTTCATAAGCCTGTCATATATCTCCCGGATCCAGGTGACCGGTATAAATCCTGGGTGCCCGTTCTCCTGCTTTATAAATGTCCAACGATTCCTTGCCATAAATTACAGCCGCGCCTGGCTGGGCCCCCGCTGTATTATTCCTTGTGCGGGCCTACCGTTATTAGGACAACCCTTCGGTGCAAGGAAAAACTCTTGATAGAAAGGTATGTTTCTGCATTAAGTGGCTAAGTGCCTCTCTTCCCCGTAATGTTATTCATTTTTTGTGGCTTTCGCAGAGATGGAATGCTCCCTATCCTGTAGCAAAACGAAGATTAAAGGCGTTGTTGTTTTATGGGTAAACGCTCAATGTGAATTGTTTGCCGGTGTGTTTTATTCTCCTTCTCTCTCACCTATTCCTCTCACTTTATGGGTCTGATGCATTAATTATACAGTTAGGTGGGAGTGCAGGCTGAATACCGAAGGATTTCACGCTGAAGGTAAAACCTCTCTCTGCCGAGGAGGATATACTGGGGGGATTTGTGGCAAATGTTTCGCAGGTAGCTGAGCACAGAAGACGCTGTTAGGCAGCAGGTTAGCAGCCGAGATTGTAAATGGCGGATGTTGGGTGATGTAATTCATGATACCGCTGTGTCCATCTATTGATAAATTGGTGCTGGACGGCAGACATTTATCTGATGTCTATGGGTATGTATCCTGATAATGGGCAACTGACACCAATTTGCAGTACTTTTATATATAAATATTCACATGCTCTGATATTCCTTTGCAAGCAATGGGCTTAATAGGATGTGGGTGGCATCTGGTGGCAGCTTTATCGCTTTATCTTTAGGGTGGAAATATTAATTTTTTTAAATATAATTTAACAGTAAAATATTACACAATACTATACAGAGAACATCAACGCATGCAGAATTCATCTCTGCACCAGAGGAGCTTACACTCTAATGTCCCCCCCACAGTCACATCAGTCTCTGTACAGAGGAGCTTACACTCTAATGTCCCCTCCCCCCACAGTCACATCAGTCTCTGTACAGAGGAGCTTACACTCTAATGTCCTCCCTCAGTCACACTCTATTGGTATACATTTATATAGCTCTGACTTATACCGCAGTGCTGTACACAGAACACTGAGCCAGTCACATCAGTCTCTGTACAGAGGAGCTTACACTCTAATGTCCGCCCCCCCCCCCCACAGTCACATCAGTCTCTGTACAGA